>NW_025335761.1:31656706-31995967 GCF_004798865.1 Varanus komodoensis
TGCCCTAAGTGTGCTTACTTGAAAGTTTATCCTTTTCAAAATCAATAGGGTTTAGTTCAGAGAAAATGGCTTGGATCCAGAGGGGTCTTGTGTGACTTGAAACCTTTCAATTTCCCATTGTAATGCAGGTCCTCCAACATGCATCATTACAGAAAATCCCTCATCTGCCTGGAATAGCTTTGGGAGAAGGTACAGGGAATAAAATGGGCAGGGAGGAATTCCTTGCAAAAATATCTATCTTTGGATCCAATCCAATGTATTAGGATGAGAGAATTAAAATATTTACTATTTTTCCTCTTTCAGAATCTAATATATGGGAGAGAACTTTTTTCCCCTCCAGACTGAATGCAGCCTTTCTCTGCCCTCTTACCCACAGGAACCGATTTGGGCCTGGTATCAGCAGGTGACCTCTTCAGGTGGTTATCAAGGTGCAACAGAACCCAGCATTGATGCTCCCCATCACTGAACTGCCTGCTCTAGTTACATTTTAAATTGTTTTCCCAGTGCCCCACCTGGGTCTGCAGAAACCAGTTATAATTTCCACAATGTTCCAGATCAGGGGTCTCAAACTCGAGGGCATGGGGGAGGGGCCCTGCGGCCTTCAAAGCGCCGGCGGCGCCCGGGCCGGCCACGGGATGAGCGGCCCACCACCACCAAGGTGGTGGGATACTTGATGCGGCCCAGCCTCACCCAGACTCTACTTCCAGCGGCCCCCAGGTAAGTTGAGTTTGAGACCCCTGTTCCAGATTGATGTTATGCCCAGGGCAGACTCTTCCGCAGAACCAGGGATGATAAAAATCAATAATGTTTTAAAAATGGATTTTTAATTTAAATTGGATTTTAAATAAAATAAATTGAGGAAAATCTGTCTAAAGATAGCTTTCTTTTTAAGTTACATTGTAATCCAAAGGTTATTCATCATGAAATAAGGATTAGTTTTTAATTATTTAGCATAAGGTTGTAAAATCATGCAATGTTTCAATTTGTTGGTAACTGAATTCTATTAATCCATTCATAATGTCATGCTCTTCCAGAGGTTTCTGTAATATTATTTTTTTCTCTACAAGATATTATTACATATGCTTCATTTTGCAGTTTTCAGAATTGTAGATTTGTGCCTGCACAAATCAAATGCCTCTTTTTCAAAGCAAAAATATTATAAACAAAGTTGAGAAAAAGGCCTTAATCCCATTGTTCCATTGCAAATAAATGTACATAGAATCAACCCCTTACCTCTTAGGTGCTAAGTTTCAACAAATTCCATGAATAGAAGAAAATTGTCAGGAGCTGAACAGAGCTGCACAAAAGAAGCTAAGTGTGAGGGAGGGATGGGTAAGCAGTAAAAATGAAAGTGAACCTTTTAAGCAGAATGCATACTGCAGAAATCTGGATGCATACAGCCTGAGGTTTATCATATTATTCTTTCCCTAGAGGGAAGAAAACTATAATGGCAGGAGGCTATAAAAGAGACCCAGTTTGAGAATATTTTAAAAGATCCTCTACTTATGGATAAGGCATGCATCCATGCCTTACCATGATTTAAATCTAGTCCTATTGACTAGTGATTTAAATTGTGATTTAAATTGATTTGATTTAAATCAAATCCACCTTGCACAGAACTATTGTTAGTCCCAGTACCAGGTTACAAAACTATTTTAGTAGTAAGAACATACTGTCATTCCCCAGACCAGAATTTTTAAGCTTATTCTGAGATGGAAATAAAATCAGGGTGGCTTCCAATAAAGCAGTGCTGTAACAAGGGCTGGCTTCAATTTCCTCCACACTGACTGAATGTTCCAGTCCAGATTTAGGAAAAGTTTTTTTTTTTTCAGTGCCCTATTGTATCGTAAAAGAATGGGCCATGGAACCAACCAGAAGAGAGTCAGTCCTGGGTTAATGTATTATCTGAAACTGTAAAGGTTTGGTCAGGGAGGCTTAAGGCTGAGTTAGAAACCACCTTGACAAGTGATGACTTGTTCTGGGGGTTGTTCTATCCACAATGGGTTGGCATGTCACTGGGCTACATGACCTGTCACAGGTTAATCCTATCTGTGAGCAAACTGCTTGGGAAGACTAATTTTAAAAACCTTGCACTTTGCAAGTACCAGCTGTACCCAAAGTGCTGAAGTGGCAGTTGGGGAAAGCTTGGGTAGGCTTTTCCTCTCCTTTCTCTTCCCCCTTTTGAGAGCCAGTATTGTATAATGGTTAGGAGTGTTGGACTTGGGCTTCAGAGATCTGAAATCTAATCCCTTCTTAGCCATAAAATTCACTGGGTGACGTTGGGCCTGTTATGGACTCTCAGTCTAACTTAGCTCATGTGGTGGTTGTTATGAGGATAAAATGGAGAGAAGAACTACCTTGTAAACTGCCCTGGGTTCCTTACAAGAAGAAGGTGTGGTATAACTGAATGTAATAATAATATATTTTTCAAGAGGTCATTGGAAGCTGGCTGTACAGTGGCTTTTCTGGTCCTTGTGCAGGCAGCTACAAGCAGAGTGTCCCAACAGCATCTTGGATGGGCTGCTTTTTGAATAGAGGACATTGTAAAAGACAATGTAGAGGATGTTGAATTCGTCCTTATTTTCTATCTGCTTATTTCCATACAGCTAGAACTAGCTCTAGGTGTGCTTGTGTGAAAGGGAAAGAGAGTGATATTCTAATATATCAACTGTACAATCCAATTAATTTTCATGTAGAAGTAAATTGCAATCAATAAATGAGATTATTAAATGAAATAATAACAATAAAGCAACAATGATAAATACAGTTAATAATATAGACTAAAACAAAAACAGTCAGTGTAAAAATAAATAAAACTAATAGCAAAGCATGAATGTCTTCACTGCTTCACTTGAAGGCCAAGATTGGCAGACAACCTAGCTTCCTAAAGAAATTCCATATCTTCTTTGCTGCTGCCCTGAAAGTGCAGGCCCAAAGTTAGCCAAGCCTCTGAAGGCAAAGGGACATGATACAAGACTTGACAATGGGGCCAAATCACATGGGAAATGATAGTTCTTCAAAAATTCTGGTCCCAAATCATTTAGAAGTTTATAGGTAGTAACCAGCGCCTGAATTTGTGCCCAGAAATGAATTGTTATGTGGATTTCAAAGGTTTATATCAGAGTAATTTCCACAAAGCTGAACCCAAAGGTTTTGGCTGCTTTA
Source organism: Varanus komodoensis (assembly GCF_004798865.1). Lineage (NCBI taxonomy): Eukaryota > Metazoa > Chordata > Lepidosauria > Squamata > Varanidae > Varanus > Varanus komodoensis. Next base: position 31,659,872 of record NW_025335761.1, read on the forward strand.
TTCACACAGTGAGTTTCCAAACATTTTTCACCCCCACATTGAGCACATTGCAGTAATCTGACTTGAAGGTGACAAAGCATGTGTGATAGTAATCAAATCTGCTTACTCCAGGGAAGGTATAGTTCCCTGCAGTGCAAGCTAGCAAGTTCTACTTTGTACTGCAAGTAGGGAAATGCATGGTCAAATGCTTTCCCATGAAGACAACTCCTTGCGCATAGAAATATTTATTTTCATTTTCTCAACACAGCTGCCAGTGCCTGTGACATGAAAATGAAAGATGCTGATACTCAGCCTGATGTTCTTACATACAAAATAGGAAAAATATCACACAGCTGCCAGAATCATGGAATGTGTTAGGAAAGCAAAAAGTGAGAATAGCCGAATGTTGAACTTGGAACAGAGAGAAGGGCACCTCCAGTACAAAGAGAATAGGGATTGGGTGTTCTGACAGTTTTACAAAGAATACTGTTTGGCGCATACTACTGGTATAGGCTTTTATAGTGACCAAGAATATACCAGTGTATACCAGTATGCTCCAAACAGTATTCTAGTTCTGTGGCCTGGATCGCCAAACCATAAACCAGTTATGTGACCTGAATCAAAAAGCACGAAACCACAGTTTGGGTTGTTGAATACTAGGTTTCCATGATGGATGAATATGGCTGTACTAAGAAATCAGGGATTGTTAATTATGAACAAACCAAAAACAGAACCTTTAGATTGTGATCTCTGGGTTGATATTATTTATGAATCCAGAACCATGGAATGTTCTTGGGTTGTTTGAGCAGACTACAGAGCTGTAGTCTAAAAACTCACCTGGTCTACATTCTAGTACCAGTACTAGAGTATTGCAGAGACATTTTTATACAGGAAGAGAGCATACAAAGAAATATTTAAGAAACAAACTAGAGATTGAAAGGGGCAAACCATTGTTGTTTTAACTGCCAGTCAACACTTGGGTAGAGAACCAAATAAAGAATTACATAAACCCTGAGTTAGCATTATGTGCAAACACAGGGACAGTTTTCACATCAGCAAGTCCTATGTTAACTAGCACATGATTAATTAATTTATAAACTTAAGCTCTCTGGGTGGTTTATCACAAATAATCATTTGTCAGGATATGGACTGCATGTGACCTGCTTCTGTTTATTGCAGACAACCTCTGAACAGCCTAATCGGAGGTTGCCAGCATGATGTGAAACACAGATTGATGGATTGTTCAGAGGCTAAAACCTCCCCAACAATTGCCACAACCACAACCCATGCTGGGTTGTTTGGCTCCTAATATATGGTTTGGATCTACTGTTCCAATAAGGGAGTCTAAGAGGGTTGTGGAACCAGATTCTGACTCAGACAAGGACTTAGAATCTGCTGCTAAAATGCCAAGGCTTGTGGACTCAGAGGTAAGTCAGGTGTTCACTAAGAATCAGATAGTTAAAATGTTGTAGGAAAATTAAATTAGCATGCTAATGTGGAATAGCTCCTAGGATTACTAGGGTATAGTGTAAAGCTAAAGAGGCCTGACCAGTTAAAAAACTGCCCACAGTGCTCTTTAAGGAGGAAGTTCTGCCTTGAAGGTATGTTTTGTCCTTCCATTTTAGAAGGGAGGTGAAATATTCAGTGTGGAATCGGCTTATCATTAAGCCATCTTTCCCTAATGGCCAGTATTCTAATATTGTTTGTTTCTTTTGTTACTGACTTCTGCAATGCTCCTATTCTGTACTTTAAAACCAGCTTACCTGGTCAGCTTTAACATAATAAAGTCTTTTAGTTAGACAGTGTTTGTCTTAGTTTACTTGGAAGAATGGAAGGAATGGTTACAACAAAAGTTCTGAACCACCCAGAAAACTTTGTTGGTAGAAATGTAATACATGCATAAATACATTTTCTTAATAAAATGTCATTCATCCACTCTATCAGAATGAAGTACTTAAAAGTTATTTTAACTATGGTGCGGTCAGCTAAAGAACAAAATCAAAACTCTAGAACTTTTTTTCATTCTTTATAACTCTTCTGAAATTTTGCAGGTTTCTTATCTATAGTGGGGTACCACTATATCCTAGACCTTTTTCACAGGCATTGTTTTTAAATTTCAGGTATTCAGAGTTCAGGGATCAAGGAGTAATATCACAGTTTTGCATATTAAACAAGCTTTTAATACACAATTTGTGACTTTTGGTGTGGGGGAAATCTGTGAAATAATACTTAAGATCATGACCACAAATTTAATATCTATGACACCTCTTTTTAAAATGAAGTCATGAATCTGTTTTATTTCCTTCCTTTCAGTCCTCTGCTTCAGTGGATTGAAGATAATACTGTCTGGTAAAGCTGGGAAGACCTGAAGAACTTTAGGCAACAGTTAACTGAAGAGGAGAGAAGAAAGGTAAGAGCAGTGGTGCAACAGCAAATTAGCATAATACAATAATTCCTTTTATTTAAATATTGTTTGGGATATGTTCTTGTACACATTTACTCAAACATTATTTAAACTGCCACAATAGTACATGTTATAGGTTCCAACCAGAGTTGTTCAGTTCATTCTCAGATAGATGGCTCACAGACAAGTAATGATACTTTATATCAAAAAATGCTAAGTGTTATTCTATAATTTAAAAATCCTACTGAGTTACTCTTAACCACCAAAATCTAAGTAAATAGATGATTGGGACAGTATAGGATTTCTGTTGATGTACCACTGATCTCACAGCTCAGCAGTCTACCTTACAGAAGTAGCTGGGGCAATCTTGGTGGTGGCATTGGATCGCTTCAGACATTTATGCTAAGAATACTCAATCAGGTGTGGCTGAGGATTTTGAGCTAGAGCTCTTTCAAAATTATGCTTGATACACCAGCTATGATCCTTCCTGAATCTTACTTAGACTATTACAATGAATTTTATGTGAGACTGTCCTTGAAGACCATAAGAAGCTTTACCTGATGCCAAATGCAGCCACTATGTTGCTAACTGGAACATGCAACCATATTACTCTTGTCTTGAAAGACCTCATTGGTTGCCAATTGCATTTACCCCTTCAGCAGAGAGATCCTCTAATGATCCTCCCATAATTCACCAACCTGTTTTCCAGATGTTTGGCTTACAGCTTCCATCAGTGCCAGATAGTAGGGAGAATGGTCAAGAATTCTGGGATGATTAAAAATATCTGGAGTGCACCAGAGGAAATCTAGCATAGAGCGAGGAAGGTGAGGCCTACAGAAGGGTAGATGGAATGATACCTTCTCTGTATTATGGTGAGGACGGATAAGAATACTGCACATTAAAGTACTGGCCACAAAGTTTTGCTTCCTAAGTATATTAGCTTTCATTTTTAAAAGCTTTCCAATAATTGTGAAGACATGTTTGGAAGTATATGAACGATGCCTGGTGAAACTAAAGAAATCAAGGGACTCATTAAATAATCTTTTCAGTGGCTGAGGGCAAAACTTTAGTACCTAGTATAACAACTTAGTTCTTCTGAGAAGTCCCATGATCTGCTTCTGCTAAACAGTGATCATTACATAATTGTTCAAAATAAAATAATTCATAATTATATAAATTGCAGAGTAAGGATTTTCTTTATGCAGATTTTAATGTATCTGTTAGCAGAGAGGCCCAAGTATATGAACTGCCGTGATGCCAGATACAGACTTTCGTTACACTTCCAAATTGTTTGTGTAGTCCTTAGTTGCATAAACAGATGCTGGCATAGCACGTGTTATTATTAAAAGGCTTAATCAGAAGATATTGCACAGCGAGCTGTAGCTCTGCATATTTAATATGGTTTGGCAAAATTACTTTGTTGTCTTTTCTTGAATAGAATCTTTTGTGACTTCTCTTATCTTGCTAATATCTACAGAAAGGGAACGTGTGTTTACCATGCCCTGCAATAAAATAACATTCAACAATACTGGAAACAGGAGTGTTTGTCCATGAAAGAAATATTCAAACTTACCCATCACACTTTTCCTTTAAAATAGTGATGTGCTGGGCCATTTTCAATGTAATAAATTCTGGAAACAGGCAAACACTTATAGTTTTCTTAAAACATGGAAGAAAAGCTCAATCTGTGGGTATCCTTCTAAATAAAGGGGCCCTTTACCAGAAATAATCATGTCTGAATCTTGCTCTATAAAGGACAGTATTGTGGCAAGCTATATCAAGCCAAGCCAGCCTACAACCTATTACACTGACCACTTGGTAGCTTCTGAACAGGCCCCAGCAAATGGAATGCTTGCCACAACCATTGGTGGATCTCTTCTAAACCTGAAAGATTGCAGCCTGGATCAGCATGACCCAGATTGCCTCAAAGCTGTATGAAATTATATAGACAAGTAACAGAACTTTATGCAATCTATTTTCATTTGATTTCATCAGTGGGAATTCCAAATGAAAAAAAATGTAGACCTATATTCTAAGGATCATTTGTTAATAGGGAAAGTTCACTATGTATATTCAGAAAATGAAAAAAAATGCTTAATGTGTATTTTATCAAGCTGCTATAATTCTTGTGCAAATTACAGATTTTAAACTGCAAGGCTCATTGTTGTCAACAGATGGTGCTAAGGATATAATTTTAACTGGGCTACCAATTCAGACATCTAATTATTAAGTGAATTTCTCTTCTATGTGAAATTATAAACCATAAAATCTTCCAACTGTACCATTCCAACTATTAGAAACAAGAACAGCATGCAATACAAGATACTTGACTTTTAGGAGAGAAGCACTGATGTAGTTCTAACTGCATTCAGGCTATTACTGTGTTTTGCATAGTTCAGTTTATGTGATGGGTATATACTTATGTCACAAATACCATAGTTGTTACTATTTGCTGTGTCTCCCACATGCCTTTTTACAAACTTCAGATGGGCTTTAATATGGGTTTGTTTCAGCAATGGCTTTCTGTTTGCCGCTCAACCCACCTGTGCTGAGCATCCAGGTGATAATTGTCCCATCGATAATTTCTTCCATCTCAGCTGTGGATCTTTTCAACTTCTCCAGACTTACCACTGGACTCTTAATTGCTCTGTGACCTGTGCCCGCCTTACCACATCACTGAGTTTTGGTGGATGGTCTTCTCGACTCAGAATTGCAGTTGAGCCATATTCTTTCCATTTTGTAACAATGAATTTAAAAGTGCTCCAGAGGATGCATCTTTGCGATTTTCTTTAAAATGACCCTACCCTGATTGGTGCTTCTGCACAACTTTATCCCAGACTTGTTTTGTTAGCTCTGTGTTCTTCATGATGCTGTTTGTTTAGATACGCTCTGGGGCCTTCCACAAATCAGTGAATTTAAGCTGAGTTCATGGGGCATGAGAATTCCACACAAGTGGACTTTGTTCAGTTACTGATACTGTCTTCTGAAGGCTTTGTTAGAATACCTGGAGTGAATACTTACATAACCAACAAGTAGCAGCTTGTCTTTTGCTTTTACTTAAAATATTTTGAATGGTAAGGATGGTCTTTGGAGAGAAACAATGGTTTGGTGTATGGTTGCCACACTTCACTATGGCTTGTTTCCACATCTGAATGCAGTTTCCATGTTTCCACCAAAAGTTTCACAGCAAGAGTACTTGTGGCTGCAGCAGACGCTCCAGCCTGCATCCTCTATTTAGTTAGGTCAAGGAACCACTGAGGTGGCTGTAGCTATGCTGTGATTGATCACTTCAGCCTTTCTTTCTTCTCTTCCGGTGTGTTGTTTTCCTGATGCCTTTCTGGAGCTTTGGAATCTTGATGACAATGGGGCATCATGCCATGCCCCTCCAGGAGCAGTGACCTTGGAGACAGCCACGTTTGGTACTGCTGCCTAGTCACTGTAGTTTACGCAAGGGGTACTTTGAAATTGTTGTGCCCTTGCTGAACTCATAGAAACCCCTCTTTTGAAAACTGCTCTACTGAAGAGGAGCACATAGGCTGCATGCAAGCATTGGCAGCAGGGCACTTGCTCTGAAAAGCCCATGTCTCCCACTCTGTTTCCCACCCTGTGCTCCATTCCTATCTTGTCCCTGACAGTCCTTGGAATTGTCAAGAAGCCCTGCTGTCCCCCTGCCTCCCACCCCAGCTGTGGGACAAATGCTTTCCCAGACAGATGTCCACATGTGCTCGCTCAGGAAACTCTTCCAAGCAGAACATGCCTCCTTTGTCCCTGGCATGGGTGCCCAAACTGATGCCCTCCATGTGTCGGTCTGCAGTGGGGAAGCATCCCTTTCCAGAGTGTGTGAGTCCTGCACACAGAGGGGTGTAGATACATCTGCAGCAAGGGAGGGGTGAAGAGGAGATGGGCATGTGAGTAGATACCCTTACATGTTGGCACAGAGCATGGCAGCATGGGGAAGTACTATATTAGTGCTACTCTACAACTATTCTAGTGAGTAAATAGTTGCTTCTTCTGAGCAACAACAGCAAAAACCATCTGGGAGCAACTGCCCAGAGGAGTATGTGGACCAGTGAGGGAGAGGCAGGAAATGCAAGCAGACAGTGTACCCTAGGATTGATTTTCAGCTGCTGGGACTGAGGGGATAACAGCCACCACTAGAAGGAAAGATGGAGAAGTGTGAAAAACAAGCAAGCATGAAAACCATATGCCTGTCTGAATCCAGGACACAAGGTAAGAAACCACACTGTGTGATAACCACACTACATGGCTTAGGGTTATGTGTGAATACAGCCGGTAAAAACAAACATGTGGTGACTAACTAATGTTGGTAACACTTCAAGAACTGGAGGCAAAATCAGGTGTTAGATAGTGCCTGTGACAACATACACATACACAAAACACCCTTCTACGTATCACAATAGAGGGTAGAAAGTAGAAATAGATAATAATGGTAGATTTCTGACTCCTAATTGTTTTACAATTACAAGAACAAAATGACCTCCTACCACCTTAAATCATACCTCTAAAAAGAAAAAGAAAAAAAGCTTTAGGTACCTGGAAGTGGATTTGTATGTGGAAGAACTGTGAACTCTGTTAAATTCGGGTACTCAGAACAAGTTCTTGAGCTCAGAATTCTTTCATTCTACAAGTAGCTTTCACAAGCCTGAAGTGTGCCCACCCATTTAGAGCCTGGGCTGAATAATGAGGCAGCTGTGCAGGTGACACCAAATTTTCAGAGCAGTGAAATTCCAAGCAGAGTGCCAAGAGCATCAGAAAGATGTCCCCAAACAACAGGCAACAAAATGATAAATGAAATGCAATGTAATCATGTGCAAAGTGATATACATTAAGGCCGAAGACCCTAATTTCTTATATCCATTGTTAGTATCTGAAGTAGCTAACTACCAGGAGGGCAATCCTGTGCCAGGGTGGAGAGCTTTCTGAGCACATCAGTGTATTCTAGAATTTAAAAAAGTAAAAGTTACCCTATGACATTAAAGTCCAGTCATGTCTGATTCTTGGGGGCGCTGCTCATCTCTGTTTTCTAGCTGAGGGAGCCAGTGTTTGTCCGCAGACAGTTTCCATGGTCATGTGGCCGGCATGACTAAACACCGAGGTGTATGGAACACTGGTACCTTCCCACCAAAGTGGTACCTATTTATCTACTTGCATTTATATGCTTTTGAACTGCAAGGTTGGCAGGAGCTGGGACAAAGCATGAGAGCTCACCCCATCGGCGGATTCGAACTGTCGACCTTTTGATCAACCAGCCCAGCAGCTCAGCAGTTTAAACCACTGCGCCACCCACAGTCCCATTCTAGAATTACTATGAGATAGTCTTGTAATAATGCCACAGCACTCTGAAATGATGTTCCCAGACAACTTTCATAACCACAGGATTGCTTCTCTTGGTAGTTAGCTAGTTGTACTCAATGTCATGCTGGTGGAAGGGAGTTTGTGGAAACTTCTTTACCAAGCTCTTTTTCCTGGCAACCCTGAACCCTCTAAAGAAAACCTCTCCTAAAGATCATGGGACCCTCCTAATTGGGATGGGGGCCTGAGAAGAAAGGAAGGATCCCTTAAAAAATTGGGTGGAGGAACATTCAACGAACAGGATAATTCAGCCCACATTTTTTCCTTCTCTCCTGAAACTCCCTCCACCTATAAGCCAGAAGAGGACCATAAGCTTGTGTACTTGGCTAGCTTGGACTGAAAATTTAGCACCCTTGCTTCTGGTGGGAACATGTACTTCAACATCTTGCTGGAGGTCCCATTTGTCAGTTCTAAGAACAGATGTGTTCTCATAGGAAAATAGAATGCTAGTAATCTTTAAGTTTGCAAAGAACTGGATTAACAGGAATAATAATGCAAGTTATCTCTTATATTTACATGTGATAATCAGAAGAACTTGCGTATAACATTCCTTTTATGATTTTGCTGTATTATTTCAGCCATATTCTAGGATAAGCAATTAGTAGAGCATTCCTATGCATGTTTACTTAGAACTCTGTTCTGCTGAATTCACTTAAACTTATTCTCAGGTAAATGGGCATAAGATTATTTAATTCATTCAGTTTGAGCCTAATGCTTTATCTTTGAAATCTATTGCTCAGTCTGTGGATTATATTTGGAAAGAAAGAAATGGAAGCTAATCCAACTAAAACAGATCTAACTGGGAGTTCTAAAGAGGTATTGACATTGTTTTGAGTGGGGTTGCGGTTGCCTTTAAGAATCAACTTTGCAGATTAGCGATGTTCTTGCCTCTGGTATGCCTGGAAAATCAGCTGGCAATGATGGCAAAAGAGGCTTTCTAACAGTTTTGCTTTGTTAAGCCAGTTGTATCCTTTCTTAGAAAAGTTGGACTTGACCAGTCAATAAATGTCATGGTCACATCTAGGTTAAGTTACTGTAATGTGCCATAAATACTATACCCATGAAGACAGTTTTGAAACTACAGTGGCTCTGATCCAAAGATGTCTCTTTACTAGAAGAAAGGTTCCTTTGCTTGTGGGAGGGCTGTTTCAAGCCTAGTGAAAGTTGTAGGTGAAAAGTAATCTCAGGTTCATAGAAGTTCCTGCCTCTGTACAAAACCTTTCTAAGATGCTTTTACAGCCCACTGGATTGTATAGGGAGAGGCTGTAGCTCAGTAGCAGGGCATAGTCAGGGCATGCAGAAGGTCCCAAGTTTGATCTCTAGTATCAAAAGATACAGCTAGAAAAGAATTCTGCCTGAAACCCAGGACACCCACGGCCATTCACTATGACAGTATTGAGCTAGATGGACCAATAGGCTGACTCAGTTATAAGACAGCTTCTTATAGTCCTGCATGCCACCAAGGTCTCCACAGTGCGGTACCCAAAGGGACCAATGTACTAACAGGCCCACTCTTGGTGCCTGCCAGGCTTCCTGCTCCGATTAATTTTCTTGTTAAGGTTGATTTTTTTTTCCTGGAAGGCTAATATGATACAAAGTGTAGTGCTGTCCTCCACTGCCATCTGTTTTTGGGTTCAAAAGTGCTTTTGTGTTTTGGCACTCTGGAACCAGCTCTGCCTTGTACTTAGATGCTTGGACAAGTTAGTTTTTAATCTCAGCAGTTTACTTTCTGGGAAATTAATGTTCCGAACTGGCCATGTCCTCTACTTTATATATGAGCAAGCCCCTACCATGGCAACCGTTTTGTGCCATGGTTTAGAATACTTTCTCAACATTTCAGATTTGTGCATCAATCCGAAAAGTTTGGGTCCCCTGTGCTATTTTATAGTATGTGCTGTAGCTTCTTTAATTACCATGTTTTTTGTAATTTACTGTATTATTATTTTAATTTCTGTACTGCCTGATAGCCAAAGCTATACAGTTCTGGCAACAGTGTTTATCAGTCTTTTATTGTTCTACTGGTTTTTTTACTCGATCTTGTAAATTGCCATGGGAATTTTGTATTGACATTATAAATACTGTAACTTGCCACCTAAGTATATTGTGCCCATTGCACTACAGAAAGGCTTCTCCTAATGCTTGCAAAACTGTTTGTGGAAAACATCAGATAGATACATTTTTTCTGTGCATGGTTCTTTGGTTTCAAGACAATCAGTTCAAAAGGCAGGTGCTAGGCTATTGACTGGGAAATCTGACACAAAGCATACTGGTCACCATTATGATCTTCATAGATTGTTTCTAAGCCCAATTTCAAAGGTTGGTTTTATCTATGAAAGTTCTAACACTGGGATGGGAAACATGTAGCACTCCAGATGTTGAATTCCAACTTCCATCACCCCCATCACAAGCAATGGTCAGAGACAACTAGCATTGTAGTCAAGCAACATCTGGAAAACCATCAGATCCCCTCCCTTTCTTTAAAAGATCTAGGATCAAGATAACTTAAGAATTATCTCATTAACTCTGATGGCTAAGAGAGTTGTCTTTAGCTTTGTTCCAGATCCTCCACTGATGGAGGTAGTACTGAATTTATGGAACCTTCTGTCTTTGTTTTACCATTGTTCCAACAAATTTGTTGGGGATGTTTTAGCTATTCAGAGATTATCAAGATTTTATCATTAGAAACATAGGAACAGAGAGAGTCAGAAGGGGTCTCCCGGGCCATCTAGTTTGACCTCTGGCTCCAGCCGGCTCCGCTTACAACATGCCTACCACATGCATGTCTAGCCTATCCTTGAGCACCCTCACTGCTGGGGCCTCAACCACCTCCCATGGAAGCCCATTCCATACCCTCAAGGTCCTGTCAGGAAGTACTGACAGTACTGATCATTCAGTAATCATATCATTCAGTACCATTATAAGTCTGTTAGTTTGTTTGCACTTGTAGTTATTGTTATTATTTACCAATATTATTATTATTACCAGTTTTTATTCTTGGGAACATTTATACTTTTTGGTTGTTAGCTGCTAAAAGAGCTTATAAATATGAACTTCTATAGCAACTGCTATCTGTATAAGTAACCATATACCTAAGGGAGCTATCCTCATTTTCAAGTGACCAAGTTGTTTAAGGAAAGATTCTGAATTTTATTTTAATAATATAATCAGCTTTTAATAATGTAGTAATTTTGTTATATACTGCAGATACTTTATTCTCACAGTAAAATAGTATCATGTGCCAGCCTGTTTGGTGTCAATTAGTTAAATACAAGTAGATTTGATCATGTCAGGCAAATATATAATGACACAATAGTACCAACTTCTTTTAAGATTTGAGGGTCCTATCCAATTGTGTCATTCCACTAATGCAAAGTTGTTACTGTGTGTATAGAAATCTTGCTTTCAGCCAAAGTAAATACAGGCAGTCCTCGAGTTATGAATGTCCAAATTACAAACAACCTGTACCTAAAAACAAATTGCCCTTAAGCCTATTAAGAAAACATTACTGTGGAAAATCTCATTATCATAGAGAGGGATACCTCCAAAGCATGCCTTCCTGCCCCACCCATTCAAAGAGGGAAATTTTTCTGGCATTTCCTTGCTGCAAAGAGAAGGCACTGGTGAGTTTGGGTGGCAAGGGGACTTAGAGATATTCAAGGTTTTTCCACCTTCACAGGGGTCCTGCACCAAAGGCCAAATATATGTGATCCATCTTACACATTCAATCTGAAAACGAATTTCCATTTTCTTAGGAATGCAAATTGTTTGTAGCCCAGGGACTGCCTGTACTTTGGTATCACTCACACAAGCACTTTTATAACTGTTAAGAGATCATGCTACCAGCACAGGGCCACTGCCTGTTGTACTTTCCCTGCTAGTATTACTTCAGATACCCTAATGGATTCATGCAGTGTAAGAAATTGCCCCTATGCCTCTGTTCACTGCCTTATTCACTTTTCATCTAAACTAGGCTGGTGCTTACAAAATTATATAAGAATATGAGGATAACTATCTGAAAAATAATACAAGAGACAGAAAATACTTCTATTCCCAGTAATGGCATCAACAACTGTTTAGATTAACTCTGGTACGTAATTATCTCACAAAATTACTTCAAGAATACAACAATAATAAGGTATTTATAAAGCAGATATTTATATGCTACATTTTTCCATATTGTATACATACATGCACAGAGAAAGGTTAAAATTGATGGGTTATACATAGAGCAAGCTAGAAGACTTCTCAATTGTGGATATAATCTTCCTTTAGGTGAACTCCTAAATATTTACTGCATTATCCCTTGTCCCAAACTAGACTGTTTTCACTAACAATTAATTCATACTTCACAACTTTGCATAATTCCAGCAGCTGGTACATTTGCCAGCAGAGTTAGATTTATTAGGACACAATCCTGTGGTTGTGATACTTTCTAGATGGCCACAGGAAAGCTTGGAGCACCATCGCAACCAGCCATCTGTCTTTTGCAAAGCAGAAGCATGGAGGCAACCCTTGCCTCCATGTTCCTTCTGCTCTCAACTGGATGCCTGTATAATCCTCTGAGTTCAGAGAGTTCCAAGCAGCCACATTGGATAGCACCCTCTGTTACTAAAAAGCTAAACTGTGAATAGTATAGAGCTATGGTTTTGTTTTAAATACTAACTATATATGGAGAACAGTATATACAAATGGAATTTCAGTTAGTGGAAAGTATGGCTTCACTGTCACACAGCAGTTGAGACGGGGAACATTGTATGGCCATGTGCCAATAAGGAGAAAGCATTTATTGCCTTCTCTGGAACATAGGAAGATATCAGGTTCATGTTTTTTCTGTATTCAACAAAGAGGAAATTAAGTACCTATCTGAACCAGTGTTATAATTGGGATGGTTATCAGTACTAGTATTTATAATCCAACAGAGCAAATAAAATGGACCCAGAAGCTATAACTTTGCTACAATAGTGTTCCTTTACAATCTTTTTCTTTCAACATTTCATGATAAAGATGCAACGTTAATACTTACCTTTTAAAATCAGTGACAATACAGAGACAAAAATTAATAGAGTAACCATACTTTAATTAAACTCTAAGAAAATGTTATATCAGTTCTCATTTTGAACTCTGCTCCCTTAGCACATTCAACACATATATTTTGTTCATGCCTTTTCTTGGTGGCATTTCTGCACCTTTCCTTCTACCCTGAATTCATTAAATAAAGCTGGATACGGTATTTGTTCCTCCATATATCATGTATAAATGTCTGTTTACTTAAAAGTTCCAAAATACATTCCCCCATGCTACTTCTTATGCCTGGATCTCCCTTTCAGAACTCTTACACAGAACTCCTCTTTTCAAATCCCTCTGACCCAAATTTTCCAGAAAGTCTTTGTTATAAGCCATTGATTTTTATCCCCAAGCTCAAATAGCTCACAAGTACCTAGTTATTTTCCCATGCTTTTTGCTTCTTTTCTTTCTCCTGTGCTCTCTCACAATCAAATTTAGTTCAAGGTTCCTTGGGAGAAGAAGGCATATTGTTTCTGGACAAATAAATATTGCTCCTATTCTAGAAACCTTATTTTTCAGCAAAAATAGATTGCCAAACAGGGTGACTTGATGCAGTAGAAGACAGGATTTCTTCACCTTTAACTGTTAAGTAAAAGAGGGAATTTCAGCAGGTATAACTTATTATGCAAGCTCTGTTTTCTTTTGTAACTGGCCCCCATATTGCCAAAATTTATTCATCAACAGATTTGTCTCTACAATGTAATGATTTCTATGAACTACAATTGTGCCACTAATTGTTTTAACTACATTTCCAATTACTGCAAACTGGTCTGCTTTGATGAATAGCTGTTAGTGCAAATTGATACATTTCTACTCAGAAGTTAGTCCCATTGAGTTAAATGAGGTACCTAAGTGTTTATTACAGAATACCCTAAAAGAGAAATTTCTTGCTCTAGGGAGAACTGACAGAGGTTAAATTAATACAACTGTGTGTCAAGTAAGCAAATGGCATCTGACATTAACTTACTGGCACTCCTCAAGGTTACTTAATTCATTTTTAGTATCTTTACCTATTTCTTACTTTACCCTAGTTTTGTATTTTCATTTTAGAATCAACCCATATGTTGCATCCTCACGTTTTCAAAATTGGAGCTATGCTTGCTTACATTTTCATGGACAAAAGGGACTTAAAATTTGAATTTCTGCAGAGTTTCAGTACTGTCATCAAAACTTTAACACTTCTTTATCAATAAAGTAATGGAAAGCAACACCTGACATCCCATGGGACAGATACAAGATGCTCAGATTGTGAAGCTTTCCTTCAACCTTTAAGTCACAATGAGGCCTTCATCATTTTGCATGACAGAAAACAACAGCTGACATTCAGTTTGGAACACATGCCAGCTGTCTCTCATTTGTTTTATTGTCCAAGCAGTGAGAGTTTTGTAGCAGCATTTCCAAAAGCATGTCATACTTTACTGGTTAGAATCTCAGTCAGTACTTTCAGCAGTAAACAAGTTTTAAAACTTTGGGATCAAAGGTATTATGCAGGGTTCTGTACTTTGTCAACATATGCGTGTTCTGATTTTAAAGTTTTTATAAACTGTTTTATAGCAGATGCTCTCAGAATGGTGTACAGTGATTTTTACAGAAATCCATGCGGAATTTTTACAAATACATAACTAAGCTCAATTTTAAGGTAAGTGTACTCTTCAGTATTCAGTTCTAAAGCCTCAGACATCTGTCCAACACAGTTTGCATGCACCAATGACATTATGAGCAGAGGATTTCATGAACTGAAAAAACAGTGCTTTATACTGCAGATGGCATAACATTACTCTGTACAGGTTTGTTTGTTTGTTTTGGCATGTGTAACATTCATTTTAAAACATTTGGGTTTTCTACAGTGAAGGACTAAACCAGCACACTACAACTTTAGAAAGGAAGCAGTACAGTTCTAGATATTAGAATTATTAAGCAATAAGTAGGTTTTATATCAACCAGCCTATTATAGGTACTCACCAGAATATTTGAGAAAGATGTGGGATTGAGACACTTTCCAATTTCTTTAAAAAATGTGAATAAACTTGTTGCTACAAAACCATCAGGATATAGCAGTAATTTGCATGCCTTAAATTCTACAAGTTTAAACTTAAAAAGATAATACAATTCACTAATAAACCCACAGACAGCTAAATGATTTCAATAGTCAAAAGTTTTACAGAGCAAGAGTCCATCAATTACAGCATTCAGTTTATAAACCAATTTAGCATGGTCTACACATTTCTTTTCCAGACATGAGTAAAAACAAACATCTGATCAAACTTTATTTCTGTCTTTTGCCATCTTTTTAAAAGAAATAGTAACTGCTTTCAATTTCTATCCTTTGATGAAAGCATTCCTCGTAGCAGTATGTACACTTCAACAGCGATTGGCTGCCTAACAGAGTTCCTTCATGCATACCAGTAGAATCATGTCCAGTTTTGCCATTTGTGGAGAACTGATGACAAGATACAAAAGCATGTGTTTGCCATAAATAGCTCTGGCTAACGGACTGCTCGCACAGAGCAGATCAAATTCTCTATAAGGAGAGCAGTGTTTGGCTCTAAGCCAAATCATGTTCCTGATGCAAGACTTAGTAGCTGCAAACGCTTTCCAGTCCTATTAGCACAAATGTTAACAGTTGCCCTGCAACTAGACAAAGGGTGGTATGTGCAATATTAAATGAACCTGTAGAACTGTGAAGAGTATTCTGTAATGTAATGCAGTGTGTGGCTGATAAGTTTATTTTATACATTTCAGATGTAAGTTACTTGTAGATTGCTGGCCTAATTGTTCCCTAACAGTGGAAATATATATAAGTATAGGTTGCAAGGAAAGGTCCCTTATTCACATCATTCTTACAGCAGTAGTAGGAATAATTTTATCAATATCCTGTACTGAAATTGAGAGTGACTGTTGCATATGTGTGAAAGGTACCACTGCAAAAAAAAAGCTGTGCAAAATGTTTAAACATCATTCTGTATTTTCCAATGAAAACAAGGCAACATTCTGTAATAAGCCACAAGTTTTATTGCAACGTGGCCAATATAGTTGATCTCAGAAACCGCGTTCCATTTAAGGCTCTTTATACAGAAACTGCCATTATGTTGGATGTTTTACAAACATCTTTAGTGTTGCAAGACTTGCATGGTAAACAGAAAGCTCCTACTCCTGTTCAGTACTGTACATTCAATGGAAAACAAAAAGGCATCATTACAGCTACTTCATTTATAAAGATATGCATGTAAGAGGAATGAAAACTGAGGTACTACAAGTTTGATGTCACTATTACAGAAATTGGCATTCCGGGGTGAAGGGGAAAAATGTATTACAAAAAAAGTGCTTTCAATGCATAGTGTTGTGTGCTGCCATGTCACAAAAAATAGGCTTGTCAAGGCAGGTGAGGTGTATGAATGCATATGAGCCTCATGGAACTGCAATCAAGTGCAACTGTTAAGTAATACTGAATAGAGTCTACCATTTTGATCATTGGACAATATTTTAAAGGCAATCCATTAGCTTAACTTTTTTGTTGCTTGCCTAGACTATCCACATCAACTATCACATTCATTGTACACATTTGCAAGGAATGCCCACATCATCTGTTTTGGCTAAGAATATGATGGGATGCCTTCCTTGGATTCTACATAAAACTATCAGTTTAACAGTCTAATGGTGATCATAGACTGTTGTATCTCCTTCGGGTGTTTGGGATCTGGGAAGGTGGGGCAAAAGGAACTAATGCTATTCCAATTGAATGAGCTGCAGAAATGGAAGCTCCCAATGGCACTTGTCTGTCCTTTTATAAGGGTTTTCCTTCAAGTGAAACTACCACGTTGCCTCCTAGTTTGTCTCCCAGTGTTGAACGATCTTTAATATCATCCAAACCATTTACTTGCCACTCATGTTTAATACCTGAAAAAAAAACAAATAAAACATGTATATGCTTGCTGAATATTTTAGTACCAAGAAGAAAAATACATTGTGTAGCCTTATTGAGAAGAACCAAATGTACACCAACCCAGCTACCTACTTTACTAGCAGCTTAAGGAAGTCACTTCTTCAAAAGGAATGGTTACTCACTTTGAGCAAGTGACTAAACACAAAGTTGTCTCAGAGAATTTTTCTGTTCATACCTGTGAATTTCTTTTTAATGGCATCTTTAGAGCTTGCGTAGATCATCTTGCTTTTTAAAGGGGCACTTTCTGGAGCCCTATAGATGGGGAGGAAAAACTTGTTATTCAACCCACTGAAGTTTGGTAACTAAATTCAGTTTTAACAACAATCCTTTGATTTACACACCAGAATATAAATACCAGGTCTTCTTTTTTAGACTCCTTTGTTTCATATGTTGCATCATACAAAGCATATCGGCAATCATTTAAAGGTAACAGCTTCACAAAGGATGTATAAGGGTCCTCCACTGTATCACCAATGTCACCAACTAGTATCTGCTTTGCTGCTTCTACAATTATTTGTTTTTTGTCATCACTTAAACAGAAGAGAACAGCTTTCTTTCTTTTTTTAATCTCTTCTGGTGTTGAAGATTTTCGGACTTTCATGTCATTAAAAACCTTGATAACTTCATCATTCACTGTTACTCCAGAAGCCTATAAGACAAAAGAAAATAACATTCACTAGAATAAACATGATCTGTAAGAACATGTGTCTGCATGCATTCCTATACTCATGTACCTGAGTCCCACTGAACTCAAAGGTGCTTGCTTCTGAGTAGATATATATATAGTATGCACTACCAGAAGCAATCTGGTCTTCAGCATTCTTTAAATGTTTAGAAGGCTAATTGAACACAAGGAGCTACATTTATGTCAAGCTAGTAGTTTACTTATTTTGACTGCAATCTTGAATCAATTAAAGGTGAAATCATATGCACATATACCTGACAGTAAATCCCACTCAATTCAATGGGACTTTGTTCTCAGTAAACATTCTTAGCAGTACATGGGATATTCCCTTGAAATAATCATATGCAATAGTAGTAGTTAATCTAGAGCTCTGTCATTATTCTAGTTTTATTCAGTGACGTAAGCCTTCAAGAGCAGAAGAAATGCTTTCTGTATTATGTCAGGTTTAATGATATATATTTAAAATCCCTAGATTTTATTTAATACTGCCCTATAAATATTCCACTGAAGTTACTACACGATGAAGGAATCAGGGACAGAATGTACAATTCCCTTGAAGTACACTGAGCCTTACAGGAGCTGAACCTAAAGGAATGTAACTCACATATTCTTACAGGGGTGTACTTCAAAGTTACAGCAAAGCTACAGTAGCTGGCTTGTCAGCTTTCCCCTTTTCATCCAATAGAGCTGTTAAAAGGTTTATAAGATTCCTACTATTTTGCAACCTTAGTGCAGAAACCTGTGCAATTGGCTCCACCTACATTTATTTATGCCTTTAAATGTTACCATGAGGTGAACTCACCGATAGATATATATAAAATGAAAGATTTTAACACACATTGGAAGTTAAGGGGTGTTGCATGCATGTTGTAGAGTGAAATGAGATGTTAAAGTTAAATGCTGTTTATCTATGTTTGACTTGCTCCTTAATGCTCAAAGAAAAAATCTTCATTGAAAAATATTTCTTTTTAAAAAGAATCCATTAATTTAGTTTTAGATCCTAATGTTTAGAAATTGTTCTGCTCTATAAATAAAACATGGAATTGGCACATATTATATCACTGATTTACTTAAAATCAATGATATAAAAGCTGTAAGAAACAATGCAGCTGCTTCTCTCCCCCTATTAGAAAGGGAGCTGGTGTTTTGTGCCAATGAGACTGTCATATAGCAATGTTGCCCAAATACAGCCAGGACATTCCTGTCCTGCTGGATTTTCAGCAACACATAACTAGGGTGGTAGGCAGGCTCCTACTGCAACCAAAAGAACCGTGTTCTCTGTAGCACAAGAAGAGGAAAGATTCCCTCAAATGTCTGCATAGCTCACATTAAGTCCATCCATAAGCTAAATGAATAAACCGCACATAATTAATGATATATACCACTCAGCTGCATGCTTTCCCAATGATGGGGTACTCTGCCCACAGTTTGTTTAATCAAAGCACTCCAACAAAGGTTAATAACCATCTCTGCTTGGTTCTTGTTCTCGATAATCCTGACATAGAAAGGAGAAAGTAGAGACACAATGGAGAGGGGCTAACCCAACTATGCGTCATTCCACTGACTCCCTGCTTCCAATTAAGAAAATTACTTCCTAGTAAAGAAACAAGAGGGCATACCTTCTAAAACATATTAAGAAAGGGGACATTTCACTGTACCAGACTTTCAAATTAAAGGGAGATCAAACCCACTGTATAATCTGGAGAGATTCTCCCCGAGAAGGAGGGAGAGAATGAAGGAAGCAAAACCTGAGTTGCTCTCCATTACTAGGCAAACGAAATAGGCCCAAACATTCTATATGGTCCGGGTTCTTATGTCGTTCCCTTACATAAGAGATATGCACCTGATTTGCTATCTTAAGCTTATCCTTCCAAACGCAAAGGGGTACAAAGTCTGTCATCTCATGCAAACATTCAAGAGAGAAAAATGGGACCTAGCTTACTGAATCTCAGAATAAGAATCATTCCTTCCGCACAAATAAGGGGTGTCCAAGACGTGTTATTGCCACTGCCTCCGTCCCAGGCACCTACACCTCCACAGAAGGTAACGAGAAGCGAGAGACTAAGAAATCCCGCTATTTGGAACCCGCGAATACGCACGGAAGAGTCAAACCCTGCCATCTTACAAGAGCCTCTCCCTACTACTTCCATGGAGGAGCCAGGCATCGATGACCCCCTCTCGCCCCTTCCTCTCTTGCTGCACACACGCAAGTGGAGCGGTCCACTGCGAGAAGGGTCTTCCTTAAAGGGGGAAAGCCTCAAGCGCCCATGCCCTCTTTCTGCGCACGGAGACACTCCGCCGCTCCCACCCCTCCGGGGCAAGCCAGCCGCCTGCCTTGCCTCCCGCTCCCATCCCAAGATTTGGGGGGCCCTGCCGCCCCCTCCCCCGGACAGAAGCTAAAATTAGACTAAAATGGCCGCCAGAGGCCGCGGGGCCCGCTCAGCCCCTGTCGCCCGAGGGGGCCTGGGCTCGCCGTTCAGGCACAGCCCGGCAGGAGCCACGCGAGCCCGCCCCGCCCTTACCATTGTGCCGGGTCCCCGCTGCGGTGGTGATGGCGCCGGCCGCCGCTGCTGCTGCTGCTGCTGCCGCCTACGGAGCGGAGTCGGACTGACGCTGCTAGCGCGGCTGGGCGAGCGCAGGCTGGACTGGGAGAGGAGCGACGCGGGGGCTCGGGCGGGGGATAGAGGCAGAAAGGCCGGTCACATGGGCGCCGCCTTCTTTCACCACGTGCCGCAGGCCCTGTCCAGCCCTGCAGAGGGAGCGAGAAAGCGGGGAGGGGGCGAGCACCTCGCTTTTCCTGAGGGGCGCCTGCTCTTTCGACTGGGAAGTCTTGCCGCGGGGGGACATGAGCCCTGCATCACCCTTTGGCCCCCTCGCCAAGGAACGGGCTAGCTCGAGGACTGTTCTGCGCTCCAGGTGCCCTTCCGGGGGCGGCGGCACCGAGCGCCCCCCGCGCCCCGTGGGTGACCCTTTTCCCGCGCCCCGATCTGCTGGCTCGAAAGGCGAGAACGAGAAAAGGGATGCGGCGGCTTGCGAACTCGGGCGAGCAGCTCAGCGGTTGCCATCGCCTGTTTTCTCTCGGGGGAAGCAGGTGCGACAGATCTTCCGCGCTCGCAGTCCGCGAGGGACGAGGCGAACGAGGAGGTCGGGGACAAAAGGCCACGGCCCTTGCTGTCCCCGTCACAGCTCGCTTGCCTGTGCTCGCCCTTCGCTGAACAACGCGCCGAGCGCGCGGCTCCTCGTGGCCGCCCCTGGTGCTCGGTCATCCCAGCAGATGACGGGGCGGCAGAAGGGCTGCGACGAGCCGCAGCGGCCGTGGGGACGGAGCCTTGCGCGCGCTCCTTCTCTTGGAGCAGGTCGTGCTCGGGACGGGGACAGTTGTGGCCCGACGGGAGCGGCCGAGCAGGCAGGGCAGCAGGTGGAAGCAGGCGCAGCGCTTCTTGCAGCCGCTCCCGTGTCGGGGCGTGGCTGCGGGATCGGGCCCGTTGCGCTGAAGCGCCGCAGCTGTGCAGGGGCGGAGCCTACGACCCCTGCAAGGCTTTGGACCTAAGAAGGAGGGGGTCGGGTAGAACAGGAGCTGCGGGAGGGGGGGGGGGTGCCCTGGCCTTCGGTAAACTCCGCGCTTGGAGTCAGAGTCCTGCAGATTGCAGGGCAGCAGATTGGGAATAGAGGCTTGTTTCAGCTGGGTATTAAGTTTTTGTAGTATTTTTCTTTAGTTGTTTACAATGTTTACATGTTTCTGGTTTGAAACAAATTCCAAAGTGGCTTAAAAACAGGTAAAAACATTCTGCTTCTATTTACATAATCTACTGGATATATGGAAATTGGCCATCTGGTGATGTCCATGTATGCAGTTGTCTGAGAAGTTGAGAACTGCTGTGAAAGCACTTTCAAGCAATAACACACCTGGAGTAGACAGGGTTCCAATAGAACTCTTCCAAGCTGCAGAGACTGAATCCATCCAAATGCTAGCAAGAATATCCCAGCAAATATGGAAAACAAAACCATCACCCACAGACTGGAATTGTTTGATATGCATTCCAACAAAGAAGCCGTAAAAGAGTGCAGCAACCATAGGATCCATCAAAGTGCCTCAAAGTGTTAGGACAAATAATATTACCCTGTATGGAGTGAGAAGCACTGGATGTCCAAGCTGGATTCCAAAAAGGAAGGGACTTTAAAGATCATACTGGAAATAAATATTGGCTACTGGGGTGCAGCAAAGTGTTTCCAAAGAAGATCAGTCTGTGCTTTATAGACTACAGCAAAGCCTTTCACTGTGCAAATCATGAGAAGCTATAGATGGGTTCTGAAAGAAATGGCTGTGCATTGATTGTCCTGATGCATAACGGACATGGACAAGCTATTGTTAGGGCAGAATATAGAGGAACAGAATAGTTTCCTATGGAGAAGACGTCAGACAAGGGTGTATTTTATCCACCTATCTATTCAACTTATACTCAGAACATATAAGTAAATCTGCATTAGGATCAGAGGAAGGAGTGAAAATTGCTGGACGGCACATCAATAATTTAAGGTACCCAGACGATGCCATCTTACTATCAGAAAGCTGCAATGAATTGAAACAACTACTGAAGTGAAAGAAGAAAGGAAAAAAGTGCAAAGGCAAGGCTGCAGCTGAATATTAGGAAAACAAAGATCATGACTACGTAAGAATTACAGCACTTTAGTGTCAACAATGAAGAAATTGAAATTGTGAAAGATTTTGTATATATAAAAAGAACTTAGGAACATAAAACCCATACTGAATAAGATCAAAGGTCCATCTAGTCCAGCACTTGGTACACAGTGGTAAATGAGCGACCTACAGGATACTTCAAGAAGGATGGGTGCAAGACCTCTTCCTGCCCAAGTTCCTGAGCAAGTGGTGTATGTAGGCATGCCACCTCTGGTAAAGGAGATAGCAAACAGCCGCCAAAACTAGTAGCCACTCATACCCCTCCCCCTTATGAATCTGGCCAATCCCTTTTGAAAGCCATCCAGATTGGCAGTCATTGCCATTTCCTGTGGCAGCAAATTCCATAGCGTGACTATACAGCATGTGAAGAAGTACTTCCTTTTACCTCTCCTAAATCTCCCTCCAGTCAGCTCCATGGGATGACCAGATCATTTATGAATAGGATGAAAAGCATTGGTCCTAATACAGAACCATATGGGACTCCACTGGTTACATACCTCCATTGGGAGAAGTTGCTATGTATTCCCACCCTCTGTTTTCTGCTCTTTTATTCCATGGCTGCTTAGTTTTGCTCAGGAGTCTTTGTTGAGGGACTTTTGTCAGAAGCCTTTTGGAAGTCCAAGCAAGCAACATCTACTAGATTGCCCTTGTGTATGTGTTTATTGATGCTCTCAAAGAACACCAGTAGGTTAGTGAGACAAGACTTCCTCTGTGGAAGCCATGCTGATTATTTTTAGCAGGGCTTGTCCCTTTGTGCTTACTGATTCTTTAATGATGCTTTCAAGTGGTTTACCCAGAATAGATGTTAAGCTAACTGACCTGTAATTTCCTGGTTCCACCTGGATCCCTTTTAAAAAATGGTGTTATATTGGCCATTCTCCAGTACAAGGGCTAATTTTAGGAACTTGTTAAAACATTTAAGTTAGAAGGTCAGCAATTTCATGTTTGAGTTCTTTGGTAATGCTAGTATGGATACCATCTGGAATTGGAGTTGAGAATTTCATCCTTTGTTACTACAGTGGTACCTTGGCTCACGAACTTAATCTGTTCCAGAACTCTGGTCGTGACCCAAATTGGTCGTGAGCCAAGTCAAATTTCCCCATAAAGTTCAATGTAAATAAGGTTAATCTGTTTTGCAACTATTTTTTTTTTTTACTCACAAAAATTTGAAGCAAAGTGACAAACAACGAAGTAACAAACCAGTAGAGAACACTAACCTAGGTGGTGGGGGAGGTTATTGTTTGGAGGGAGAGTCCAAACCATAATCGTGCCATAGCGATCATGCTGGGGGTGGCGGGAGATGGCCGTGATCATGCTTGGGGGGGGAGATGGGTGTGATCAGGTGCGTGCTCATGTGGGGGGAAGACAGGCGCGGGTGCGCTGGGGGGGAGGCAGGCATGGGCATGCTTGGCCAGGGAACACAGGTGCAATCATGGCCATCTCCCCCCCAGCACGAATGTGGCCATCACCCCCCCCCATACGACCACAATCGCACCCATGCAGGGAAGGCAGGTGTGCTTGTGATCATCACCTGATGCAGAGTTCACAACCTGCAGCAAAATTTTTATGAAATGTCTGTTTGCAACCCGATCTGGTTGTGAACTGAGGTGTTCATGAGCCGAGGTACCACTGTACTAGGTAGTTTATGAGGGGCGTTCAGTGTATTCTCGGTATCGGGTTGATTTGCTATTGATGTGGGTAATTTAATTATTTCATTATATGACACTGTCTGAGGGTATACATGCAAAATTTCAAATAAGTGTGATCATTAGTTCCCTAGTAATCCTCAGTGAAAGACAACCATAATGACTGAGGCGACAATGTTGAAGAAAATCGAGCACCACGCTGTGATTAAGTTCCTTACAAAACAAGGAAAATGTCAAAAAATCATTCACAAAGAGAAGGTAGCCGTTTACCAGGACTCTGCACCTTCATTATCTACTGTTCAAAAGTGGTCAAATGAATTTAAAAGGGGCAGAGAAAGCACTGAAGACGACCCTCACTCAGGCGGGCTGCTTACTGCCACTATGAAAGAAAATGTGAAAAAAAATAAGAAACTTGTATTGGAAGATGCCCGAATAAAAATCAAAATGTTAGCAGAGATGACAAACCTATCAGTTGGTACCATATTTACTATTTTTCATGTCCATCTTAACCTTTCAAAGGTCTGTACAAGATGGATGCTGCGAATGCTCATGGCGCCTCAGAAACAAGTGCAAGTCAAGTGCTGTAGGGAATTTTTAGAGCTCTGTGGTGAAGATCCATCGAATATTTTCGACCGGATTGTTACTGGAGATGAAACTTGGGTTCATCACTATGACCCTGAAAGCAAGCAGGAGTCCATGCAGTGGCATAAAAAAGGTGCTGACCCTCTGAAGAAATTCAAAGTCACTCCATCGGACGGAAAAATCATGGCCACAGTGTTTTGGGACTCAAAGGGAATTTATTGATCGAGTACATGAAAAAAAGGTGAAACATAAACGCAGCATCTTACGCAAGCACTCTGTGTAATTTAAGAGAAGCAATTAAAGAAAAAAGGCAGGGAAGACTGACCGCAGGTGTGTTGCTTCTTCACGACAATGCACCCGGTCACACAGCGCGTGTTTCGAAGGCTGCTGTGCGAGACTGTGGTTTCGAAGAAATAAACCTCCCACCCTATAGCCTGGACCTGGACCCCAGTGACTACTACCTATTCCTGAATTTTAAAAAAGATCTTTGTAGAAAGCGATTTTCTGATGATGAAGAGCTCAAGGTGGCAATTAACGCACATTTTTTAGGCAGGGAGGAAGGTTATTTTATACAGTGAATTGAAAAGTTAATTTCTAGATGTAATAAGTGTATTGAAGTTATGGGGGATTACATTGAAAAATAAAAATTATTTCAATTTACTATTCCTTTTTCTTCATGCTGATACCGAGAATACATTGAACGCCCCTCGTAATTCTTTAGACATCCATCCAGAATGCATAAACCTAGGGGCAAGCATTTGCTCTTCATCCTCTGTGGTGAACACTGATGAACACATTCAGCTTTTCTACCATCTCCTCATCTCCTGCCCTTAAAGGTAAAGGTTTCCCTTTGACATTAAAATCCAGTCATGTCTGACTTTAGGGAGTGGTGCTCATCTCCGTTTCCTAGCTGAGGGAGCCAGTGTTTGTCCACGGACAGTCTCCATGGTCATGTGGCCGGCATGACTAAACACCAAAGTGCACGGAATGCTGTTACCTTCCCACCAAAGTGGTACCTTTTTATTTATTTGCATTTGCATGCTTTCAAACTGCAAGGTTGGCAGGAGCTGGGATGGAGCAACGAGAACTCACCCCGTTGTGCAGATTCGAACTGGCGACCTTTTGATCAACCAGCCCAGCAGCACAGCACCACCTGTCCTTAGTGCTCCTCTAATTCCATTATTGTCCAATGGCTCAACTGCTTATGAGCCACTTTCTTTCTTTTGATATATTTAAATAATTTATTGTTAGCCTTGGTATTGTTAGAGATGTGCTTCTCAAACTGCTTTTTTGCTTCTCTGATTGCCTACTTCCATCTCCCTTGTGCAAGCTTGTGGTCCTGTCTGTTCTTGTCATTTGGGCAAGACTTCTACTTGCCCAAATGGAAGCTTTCTTTTCACTAGTAGCTTCCTTGACCCTGTGTATTAACTATGCTTGTGATTTCCTGGACTTTGTGCTACCTTTTCTTACTTGTGGTATGCATACTATCTATAACTTTATTATAGTGTTTTTGAATAATCGCCAAGCACTTTGAAGCCATTTAAACTTCTTGAGGCCCCTCTTCAGCTTCTTTATCAGTTCCCTCACCTAATGGCGCAACAATATTTACATTCTGTCCTGGGCAATCTCATCTAGAACTAAACCCAAGACTGTCTCCTCACTGATTAGTTCCATGACCAACTGCTCTAGGGCACATTTATGATAGTGAGAAATTTAACCTCTGTCTGAACTGGTACATGCATTTTTCCAGTCAATGGGTGGGTATTTGAAGTCCCTCATTATTACAGTACTGCCTTTGTTGGAGGCCTCCCCGATTTCACTTCTCATGCCAAGATCACCCTGAGCATTCTGGTCTGGGGGTTGATAACATACTTGTATCACTAAGTTAGTTTTGGGGCCAAGTTCTCCATCAATCAAAATGGAGACTGCAGCCATGAAATTTGAAGAAGATTGAAACTTGGAAGAGCACTTATGAAGGAACTAGAAAATATCATTAAATGTAAGGACATTTCACTGGAGAACAAGGTCAAGATCATTCACATGATTGGATTCCCATCACTATGTATGGTGTGAAAGTTGGACAGTGCAGAAAGCTGACAGGAAGAACATTTATGCCTTTGAAACATGGTGCTAGAGGAGGGCTTTGCAAACACCCTTGATGGGTAAAAATTTAAATAAGTGGATCAAATCAACCTGGAACTTTGCTTGGAAGCAAAAATGACAAAACTGAAACTGTTGTACTTCAGGCACCTCATGAGAAGGCAAGATTCACTGAAGAAGACAATCATGCTAGGGAAAGTTGAAAACAGAAGAAGAAAAGAAAGACCTGAGAGACCCAGACCTGGCTCTTTATAGTTAGCCTGATGTTGATTTCAGCTACAGGAATGTAGTAAAGAGGCAGTTGGATATTCTTGTTCAACAGCTCCTAAATATATTGCCAGCTGGGGGGTGATCAATGAGTTGAGGACCACACCCTTCCACATTAGTATGCTCACTAAAATGCTAAACTTTCCAACAGTATTTGGAATGCCTGATTCTCAGTGATTCAGTTCATTTAAGAAAAAATTCTCCTTATGGTTTTTTTTTGAAATTCACAATAAAAATGATTAAAATGATAGAATAAGGAACTCTGTCAAAAAAATAAATCCTCTAGAAAGGAATTGGAGTTTGACAGCTGTAAAAAACATGTGCAGCTTGTAATTTTCAATATCCCCAAGCACTTAGTGTCTTAGGGGCAAGTGGAAAAGTGAGAGCACCTTTTGGATAGTGCAGTCCATGAAGGTAAAAAGATCAGGTCCTGTCAAGAAGGGGGTATAAATCCCATCACTCCTCTTTTCATGAGCAAAGATAACTAATTCTTTGGGGGGTTTGCCTGGATAGCTCACCTTTTGACAGCTAAAAGAGAAAGCAAAGGAATGAAAAACTTGATTGGGAACTTCAAGCCAGTGCTCATTGTTGGTACCTGTTGCACTTTAATGGCAGGCATCCCAATGGATTCTGACTCATTTGAGTATTAATATTTACTAATTTATGGTACTATGGCTAAGTATGGCTAATTTTTAAAACACATTTTTGTGAGCCACTGGCAGGCTGTCTAATGTGCCACTTACAAAAACAAACAAACAAACAAGTTTTAAGACCTCTCACATCATTTAAGAGATGCTGTTGATATTATTAGGGATAAATTCTTCCATTAGTTGCAGGTTCTCCTTGGAATGGAACATCCACTAATATACAAAGAAGAAAGTAGTACTTTGAATAAGTTTCATTTTATTTTATTTTTACACTCAAAAGTTGTACAAATAAACATACAGTTCTGTAAGTTACTTTTACTGGAAGAACTGCCATGTAGAAAGAGGACAAGTAACTGATCATCAAGGTATAAACATAACACACACAAAAAACCCAGAAAGTTAAGGAATTCTTTATCCTCAAAGTAAAAATTTTATAAATACAAAAACAAATTCACAAGTTATTTGAATGCTAAATAAATATCTACTTAATAAAGACATACCAAATCTTTTCAACCAGTTCTGGCACAGTAATTTAAAAGATATAAAATTGTACTAATTCACGTAGTGTCAAAGACTTGTGCTCAAGTGACTTCAGGCATTTCACTTGCCCTCTGTGTTGCAGATGATTTAGCTTAGGTAGAATCCTCACAAAACTATGTCACATTCTACAAAAACTAAAACGTATGACAATATCTTTTGATGCTGAAGAAAAATATTTCTGGAAGGCATTTGGACACAAAAATGCTCTTTAAAAGTACAAAAACTACTGTAAACCAGTACTGTATTCAATACTCATCTATCAAAATTATTAGACATGGAACGAAACTCTAGCAAAGATAATCTTTCCAACAATCTCCTGAGTGCTTAATAAATTGAAAACATAGTGCAGGCCACACTTCCAAAGTGTGGCAGATGTTATTGCTTTCTATGGCTGCATGATTTAAGTGTTTCATTTTCCATGAAAATATAGACGATTTCTCTCATTCAAGTCCTTTAGAAGGAAGAAATTAGATTCGGGTCTTCTTGGATGCTGGAGCAGTATGGCCCATGCAACCAGATGCAATAGGAAGTCCAAGCTTTTGAGCCTGAATATGGAAAAATGCCTGCAGTCTTGTCCCAGCCTTTGCTTCACTTGTATTGCGCTGGTTATACTCAAAACAGTTTGAAAACATCAGCTCAATGTCTTCAATGAATTCCGCTAGAAGGAAAAAATACAAATATCTCAAATTCTGTATGTACAATCTCATTATGTACAATCTCGTGGTTCCTACACAAGTAACTCACCTGTGTGATATCCTATTTGTGTCTGGATAGAACTATGTGTTCCACCATTTTACCTAAAAGTAAATTCTGCCTAAGAGTGCAATATTCTGAACATCAAGTGTTCATAATGCAGTGGAGGTTTGGGAATAATGTTCATTAGCCTAAAATCACTGACTTGCTACATAAATAAAACTGGGTTTTAATAATAATAGGATTAATCAGTTTTACTTACAGGCTAATTTGTATTCACATTTGTTCACTTTTTCACGGATTATATTTAAGGCAATAGGTCTTTTTATGATATCATAGTAGTCTGGTACCTGCATATGAGTAAGAAAAGGTTAATTAGTGTTTAATTATAATCGTAGCATTGTAATGAAAATACAAGAGAGACTACTTATAAAATCATGAAAACTTTGTCTAATTACTAGGATACTAAATCATATGGTTCAAGAGGTCTTCTTCAGAACTGGTAGACCTGTTCACTTGCTTTCCCAAGACTTACTAGCATAGTAATCAGTAATCAATGACAATGGATATATTTTATGTAATTCTAGTTCATCATCTCTTGTGAACAGGCTGATAGATGAAGCTTGTTTTCTAATTGTAGTAATGTACCAACAAGTCATGCCTGACTAGTGGCGACCCTATGAAAGCCATCCAAAATGTCCTGTCCATGACAGCTCTATTCAGCAATCTTGAGTTCAAGGCTGTGGCTTCCTTTATAGATTCAATCCTTTTCATGTTTAGTCTTTGCTTTTGTCTGGTGCCTTCAACTTTCCCCAACAGGACTGTCCGTTCTAGGGAGTCTGCCTTCTCATGATGAATCCCAAGTAATGACAGCCTCAGTTTTGTCATTTTTGCTTCTTGGGAAAGCCCTGCCTTGATTTGATCTAGGACCAGTTGTTTGTGGGTCAGTCCAGAGTATTCACAGAACTCTCCTCCAGCAGTCTTCTTTTAATTTCTTGGCTGCAGTCACCAATTCAGACTGAGCCAAGGTATGTGAAATCTTTCACAGTTTAGATTTCTTCAATAGTAACAGAAAGTTCTGTAATTCTGTAAGCATGACTTTTGTCTTCTTAAAATTTGATTGCAGTCCTGCTTTTGTACTTTCTTTTTTCACTTTCATTAGGAGTCATTTAAAGTCACTGCTGCTTTCTGCCAGTAATATAGTATTATCTGCCCATCTTACATCAATTTTCAAATCCAGTTTTCCTTATGAGATGTTCTACATACAGTTTGAACTTGTATGTTAAGAGATAAAATAAATCTTTGTTTGACACCTTTGTCTATGGGAAACCATTCTGTTTCTCTATAGTGTCCCTAACTGTAGCTTCCTCTCCATGATATAGTTTACACATCAGGACAATCAAGCGCTGAGGCATGTCCATTTTTTTCAGGACCATCCATAGCTTCTCATGATGCACGGTCACGGTTGCGCTGGGGGGGGGGAGATGGTCACGATTGCGCCTGCCTCCCCCCCAGCACATCCGTGATCATGCACATCTCCCCCCCCCACCCCCCTGCATGATTGCTGGGGGGAGGGAGATGGCCGTGATCTTTGTTGTTGTCACTTTGCTTCAAATTTTTGGGAGTAAAAAAAAATAGTTGCAGAATGGATTAACCTTATTTACATTGACCCTTATGGGGAAATTTGACTTGGCTCATGACCAATTTGGCTCACGACTAGAGTCCTGAAATGGATTAAGTTTGTGAGCCAAGGTACCACTAATCGAACTTTTCCAGTGTATGGGTCCTTGTTTTGTTTTCCATATTTGCTGGAATATTCTTGTTAGGTTTTAGATCAGACCTGGGCATTGTACGGCCTGCGGGCCACATCCGGCCCGATGGCTGACCCTGACTGGCCCGCATGAGGTCACTGGCAAATTAAAAATCAGTGCAAATATATATATCATCGTAATATAGATGCAAGCAATATAACTGCACTGCTTTTATTTTGAAGGATGTGATGAACTGAATTGAATTTATTGCTTTTCATGTAATGTTAGTGTTAATGTTTTTGTGAATATTCTTTAGTGTTGTTCTGTGCTCCACATTTTCATTGTATCATTGTAATGTTTCATTTACTGTTTTTATAGAGATATATATTGAGCAGAGCTGTAAGTGTATTGGTCCGACCCTTAACAACTGTCAGTTTCTCATGTGGCCCCATAGGAAAATTAATTGCCCACCCGTTTTAGATGGATTCAGTTTCTGCAGCTGAGAATAGTTCTATTGGTATCTTATCTACTTCAAGTACTATATTCTTTGCAAGTGCTTTCAGATCTGCTTTCACTTCCCTTTTTAATATTGCAGGCTCTGCTTTATAGGATTCTGCTTCAAAGAAGTCTGTCATCCTTTCACCACTTCCGTATAGTTCTTCTGTATATTCTTTCACCTTCTCTTTATTTTCTCCTGGTCAGATAGCAAGTTCCCTATTCTGTCTTTTTTGCATTCCTAATCTAAGTTTGACTTTCCCTTTAATTTCTTGGATCTTTTAAAAGAGGTCTTTTGTCATTCTTCTTTGTTGCTCTCTTCTATTTGCACTGATTATTGTAATAGTTATTTTTGTCTCTATGTGATATTTGCTGAAAAGTTACATTCATGTTTCTGACCCATCACCTTTTGCTTTTGCTTCTCATCTGTCCTTTGCAACTGTTTCTGCTGTCATCCATATAGGTGAGTATTTTGGCAGTCATTTCTAACAGTGTCGCTGATTTCAGTCCACAGTTCTTCTAGCTCATGGTCAATTAAGCTGAGCAATGCAATTCTGTTCTTTATGCAGACTATACATTCTTCAGGGATGTTATGTAAGATATGGTTTGGCACTGTTTCTGTTTTCTAAGTTTTCTAATGAGGAAGTATAAAATTATGTTCTGATGTACATAATTTATGAACTTATGTACTTTCTAATTTCAAATAGCTCACCTGGAGATTTTCCCTATTTTTGCTTTGACTGTATTAGTCCAAAGCAACCAAAGTTTGCATTTTAGGAACTTCTCTTTCCAAAGCAACACTAATAAATACTATTATTTCAACATTGCATACTTTTTCAAAATAATGAAAAAGATCTAATCTGTATGATGTGGAAATATGATGTGATCAAGAACAGACAAATGAACAGCCGAACGCATTTTCTATACTAATTAATGAGTCTTCTGTGAAGAATACAAACAAAGTTCTTTCCTACAGTTAACATTCTCTTTGCAATTCTTGCAGCAACATTGCCCTCTACCTGCAGGATTGATCTTAAATGACTCAGTCTAACCTTATGACTCCTGGAAGGAAGGAATAAAGTAAGAGCTACAGTAGTTTAATTTTGAAATAAATTGTACTAGAATTTTGTGCCATTCATCTCTTATCCTAGCACTCATGAACCAATTAAAAAGCAAGTCTTATGATATTAACATCACTAGTACATTAGCCCAGATACTGTACAAGCATTCCATCAAATGTCCATCAGTGTCTTTATTGAGTAGATACCAGGCATGTCCCGTTATTACATAACAAGTTAATTAGCAAACATTATTTAACAGTATGCCATTCTCCTTCTTTGTGATTGTCCCTGGATTGCCAATAAATATCAGTTTTCAAATCCAATTTTTACTCCTATAAAACTAGCCTAGTTACCTGGATTTTGGAGACTAGCTTCATAAAAGGCCAGCTGTCATCATGACGCACCAGTTCCACAACAAGCTGCTCAAAAGCAGACAGTTCATGGACTCCACCCTGGCGTCCTGAACTTCTCCTATTCAGTGGCATTTGAGAGGGTTCTGGAAGAGATGGGACCACAGAACTATTTATTATATACTGCTGAGGATATAAGAACATATTAAGGAAAGTTAATACATTGAAGCAATATGAAAACCATATGATTTTGTTTACTGGTAATTTACTAGCACAATCACATCTCAAGTGCTGTAAGCAAGGAGAAGAAATTTAGACAAGTGTCCTGCAAAGAAGACAACCATCAAAGACTTCATTATTTATACAACTGGACATTTTGTTCAAATGGAATATTGGGAGATGGCGAAGAAAAAGCTATTTTACAATGAAAACTTGCACTAAGTACAGAATAATGACTGCTCCCCTTTAGCCAAAGCATCTTGCTTCAATTTCAGTGTAAAGGAGAAAAATGATCAGGAAACTTGAGTCAACATAAGATATGACATGAACAATCAATTATTTCTGCCCATCATTTCACCAAAGCAGTTACAAATATAGTTCTCTCTTCCAGGCAAATCGTTCTCACCAGTATGTGGCTTCATTAGTCATTTACAGCTACTTATAGACCCTAGAGTTTGCTTGCTTCACAATATGCTTCCTTCCTCCTCCATTAAGCAGGAGGAGCATGGAGCTGCAACGTCATCTTTGAAGAAACAATATTTCAGGCAGCCCAAATGCACACATCCCCCTTAACAATGGGAAGGGGAGAAATAATGAACTAGGCAGCTGTTCACCCAAATGAGCAGCCAATGTTATTTTAATTAAAGGAGTCAGCTTACCTGTAGATTGCCGTTTCCTACCCCTCCTTTTAGGCTCAGATTCTTGAGGAGAATTTTGTACTATAGAACATGGAGGGCTTATCTGTTTGCTTGAGTCCATAGTATCAACAATTCTGAAGCCAAGATTACTGGCAGGACTGCTATCTGGAGTACTGTCTGCTGTCTTTCTCCCTCTGCGTTGTCTTCGGGGACTCATTAACTCTATAAATGCATCTGCTTGTAGCAAGCCTCGACTGTGACGAGTAGTACGACTATTAAGTCTTGAGGATTTTGTTACAGATGAAGGTGCAGACCTTGTCTTTCTTACACCCTTCCCAGCTGTTTTACATAAAGATCCAGTTTGTTTTGGTGTATTCTGCTGACTTCGAGAACTGTATCTTCCAGGACCCTGCCGTTGGATACATTGACTTGAGATGGTAGTGGTAAGTTTTGCAGCTCTTGTTCTTAAGGAAAGTTTTACCTGAGGTTTTCTTGATTTGGATAAGCTGCAAGAAGTATGAAGTCTGTGTTACAAGCAACTTCTTTAATCTTTTTCTTTCTTTAAAACTGCAAATTCAATACTCAATTTCGACTTGTATCACAGATTTCCAGATAAATTCAGTTAAGCCTTGTAAAAATGGATTATATTTGCATCACTAGTTTCTGTTCCTCATTTTTCAAATGTATATACTGTCCTTCAATATAAACAGTGACTGGATTCATGTGACATGAGAACCCATTGAAAGTTGTTACCCATGATGGGTTATTGTGTTATGTCATCCCAATCTGATTCCTGCAGAGTGGTTTGAGGATAACAAACTATGCTGACAATGCATGGGTTGTTGCACCCATGGTAGGCTGTTACGTTGACCAGACCCAGGTGACAGACCCCATCATGGGTACCAAGAATTGGCTAGTAAGTGGCTTGGCAAGAGTAGCAAAAAATCCCTGCTGTTGTTGCCAGGCTCACCTGGGCACTTGCCAGTGTCTGCTGACCCACAAGTGTCCGAGCAGCACTTAAGGATAACTGGTACTGCTTGCTGCCCTCCCTAGCATGACCACAAGCAATGTTTGGCTTGTTGTGGCTTTTTATTCTTCTGGTGATATATGTGGGCACAAATGACGTGGCCAGGCAGGGTGTGGGCTGGATCACCAGGGACTGCAAGGCCTTGGGGAAGAAACTCAGGGACCTTAAGGCCCAAATGGCCTTCTCATTGATCTTACTGGTCTAGGGATTTGGGCCAGGCAGTGATAGGAGGGCCGCCGAGGTGAACGACTGGCTTAGGGTGTGGTCCCAGAAGGAACACTTTGGGTTCCTTGACCACAGCACCCAGTTTCTTGCCAATGAACTTCTGGCAAGGGACGGGTTGCACCTCACGAGGATGGGGAAAAGGTCCTTTGGAGATGCTCTAGCAAGCTTTGTCCAGAAGACTTTAAACTGAGCCGGGGGGGGGGGTGCAGGCTCCCCAGAAACTTGTCCGCACTGGACAAGTGTGGGGAGAGGCTCAGGGCTCTGGGAGCAGGAGGTACTGCAGGGACTGACAGGACTCCTACAAAGAGAGGCCACGTATCAGGGAAGATGGGAGGAAGGAGGCAGCTGGGGACTCCAAGGAAAGGAAGTGGTGGGAAGGAGTTGAGGTGCATGTGCACCAATGCTAGGAGCAGGGGTAATAAGCAGGAAGAGCTTGAAGCTCTCCTGGGAATAGGAGGGTATGACCTGGTGGGAATCACAGAAACTTGGTGGGATGAAAGGCAAGACTGGAGGGGTATCACCTTTTTAGAAAGGACAGGAAGGGAAAGAGGGGTGGGGGCCTAGCTTTATATGTCAGGGAAGGGATAGGATAGAATGCAGCACAGATGGGGATTCGGTGGAGGCAGTCTGGGTGAAACTTGGGGGTTTTGACAGGGAAAGGGACCTGAGAGTGGGGGTATGTTATTGCCCTCCAGGTCAACTTGAGGCCCTGGATGATGGCCTGACAGACCAGATTCTAAGGATATCTCCGGGGAGGGACACAGTAATCATGGGAGATTGCAGTCTCCTAGATATCAGTTGGGAGACTCACTCAGCAGTGACAGCCAGGTCATGTCGCTTCATAGAAGCTATAGAGGGAGGGTTTTTCACACAGAGGGTCCGAGAAGTGACGGGGGGGGGGGGAACATCCTTGACTTGGTCTTGACCAACAGGGAGGAGCTGACAGATGAAGTACAGATTAGGGGAGTTCTGGATGCGAGTGATCACTCCATCCTTTGCTTTGAGATCAGGGGACTGGAGACGTGCAGCAGGTCGAGCACTAGAAGCTGGGACTTCAAGAGGGCCAACTTTGGCCAACTGAAGGCCAGACTGGGGAAAGTCTCCTGGGATAGGTTACTGGAAGGTAAGCGAGTTGAGGAGGGGTGGATGGCACTCAAAGGGGAGATTTTGGAGGTGCAAGCCTTGCCGATACCTCTAGTTAGTAAGGTGGGGAGGTGAAGGAGAGCACCGCCATGGATGCAAAAGGAGGTGGCTAGAGGGATTAGACACAAGAGGAACCTCTGTAGGAAATGGGTACTGGGGCAAATAGACAAAAGGGTATACCGGGAGGGGGAGGCCCGTTACAGAAGGATTCTTTGCAAGGCTAAGGCTGATTATGAGCTGAGACTTGCAAAGAATATCAAAAGCAACAAAAAGGGCTTCTTATCAGCATGTAAATAGGAAGAGGAAGGGGAGACAAGTAGTGGGACTGCTAATTAAGGAGGAAGGAGATCCAGTGACTGATACAAGGGAACAGGCACAGATTCTAAATGACTGTTTTGCCTCTGTGTTCTCCCCAAAGCAGGTCGGGGGAGATCCACGGGGGAGGTTAGATGAGGCTGGGGACTTAGGGACACAGTTTAGAGTCACCCCCCTAGAAGTTGAGGGGCTCCTCAGGGCATTGGATGTTACAAAGGTGCCAGGCCCTGACGAGTTACACCTAAGAGTACTTAAGAGTTGGCAGGGGTTCTCTCACACCCACTGGCCTCCATTTTTGAGGCCTCGTGGAGAACAGGTGAAGTTCCAGAGGACTGGAGGGTGGTGTCAGTGGTCCCAATTTTCAAAAAGGGTAGTGGAAGGGACATGGGGAATTACAGACCAGTTAGCCTTACGTCCATTGTAGGAAAAGCAATGGAAAGGCTCATAATAGTGAGAGATCTAGTGATGCTAGATAGGGAAGGGAGGCTGGCAGCCACACAACATGGCTTCCACAATAACAGGTCCTGCCAGACAAACCTTGTGGAATTCTATGACAAGGTTTCGAAGTGGCTAGATGGAGGGGATGCATTGGATGTGGTTTACCTGGATTTCAGCAAGGCCTTTGACAAAGTGCCCCACAGTATCCTGGCTGAGAAACTGAGGAGTTTGGGGATAGACCAAAGCACTGTCTGATGGATTGGGGCATGGTTGACTGACTGAAAGCAGAGAGTAACCATTAGTGGGGAATCATCGG
This sequence comes from Varanus komodoensis, assembly GCF_004798865.1. NCBI lineage: Eukaryota > Metazoa > Chordata > Lepidosauria > Squamata > Varanidae > Varanus > Varanus komodoensis. Next base: position 31,696,472 of record NW_025335761.1, read on the forward strand.
GATGATGGCCAGTAACAAGCAGGGTCCCCCAGCACTCTGTCCTGGGGCTGATCCTGTTTAATCTTTTCATCAATGACATGATGGGGGCAGTGGCCACAACTGAGGAGCAGGTACTCCAGATCCAAAAGGATCTGGACTATGGAAGTGGGCAGGAGACAACAGGATGGCGTTCAATGTGGATAAGTGCAAGGTCTTGCACTTGGGGCATAGGAATAGGTGTCATAAGTACAGGTTAGGTGACAAGTGGCTGGAGAGCAGCACTTGTGAAAGGGACCTTGGGGTACTTGTTGACTGCAGGCTAAACATGAGTCAGCAGTGTGATGCAGTGGTTAAGAAGGCGAACGCCACCCTTGGTTCCATAGCCAGAAGTGTGGCTTCTAGATCGAGAGAGGTATTACTACCACTCTATACGACTATGGTGTGCCCACAACTGGAGTACTGGGTTCAGTTTTGGGCCCCTCATTACAGGAAGGATATAGCCAGGTTAGAGTGACTGCAGCATAGGGCCAAAAGGTTGGTGGCTGGTTTGCAGGGGATGCCGTATGAGGCGAGACTGAGGGAACTGGGTCTCTTCAGCCCAGAGAGGAATACAGGAATGTGAGGGGATGTCACATGGAGATGGGTAGAGACCTGTTCTCCCCTGCACAGGAAGGCAGGACGCGCTCCAACAGAGCAAAGCTCAGGGAACCAAGGTTCCATTTAGATGCCAGGAAGCACTTCCTGACAGTTAGGACCCCGAGGGTATGGAATGGACTTCCACGGGAGGTGGTTGAGGCCCCATCGGTGAGGATGTTCAATGATAGGCTAGACATGCACATGGTGTGCATGTCATGAATGGAGCCGGCTGGAGCCAGGGACCAGACTAGATGGCCCACGAGGACCCTTCTGACTTGCTCTGTCTCTATGTTATTCCTTTATCCATTTTTTCCTGAGATCAAAAAATCTGGCTTGACAGCAGATTATGATCTCCATTTTGACAGCTAGGCCAGCCCCTTGAAAGTGCCTAAAGCACCTTGGGAGTGGCTGTCAGTGGTGATTTTTTTTTTTTTGCAAGTAACTCATGATGGACATGTTCATCTGTCGGGCAAACTGTGGGTTGTGTGCAGAACAACCAACCACCATGTTCCACCTTTCCAGCTAGATGCACCATTTGCAGCATCTTACAGAATTGTTATTGTTGTATTGTTATCCTATGTCTATCAAGTGATATCAATGCCAATGGAATCTATTTCAATGTCAGCTTGCAACAACAAAATGTGGGAAAGTCAAAGGTGGGGTAAATACTTCTGCAAGGCAATACTTCTGTAAGGAAATAGGTGAATGACAACAGCCTTACTAAACATGTTGAAAACATCCAGACAGTTATTAGTTTACTTGGTGGAAGAAGACTTGCATCAGACATTTCATAGCCATCAGATTAGCAATTCTAAAATGGCAATATATTTATTTGATTTATATTCTACTTTTTCATGCAGAAAGCTTAAAGTGCCTTACATAATTCTCCTCCTACTACTCCTAATATTATCCCTACAGCAACAACCCTGTGAGGGCAAAGAGTCTGTGACCCCAGTTAGCTCCATGATTGAGTGGGGACTAGAACTTAGATCATCTGAGTCCTAGTCCCATGTTCTTAACCACTACTGAAAACTGAAAATTAAAAGCTGCTTGACAGATAAGGGTTACATGTCAGAGAATTCATCCTATCTTTATGCATCCAGGTGCTGCTCAACCTAGGAAGCTCCCTATATTGAGTCAGAGCAATGGACCATCTAATTTAGTATTGCTCCAAATTACAAGTATCTAAAAGTAGATCAGGGCATCTTAAATACAGAGCACTTTTAAAATACATTAAATAGTTATAAGATCAAGATTCTGTACAAATTATACGGAACTATTTTGGGAGTGGTTTCTCTTGCCTGTTTCAATGTTTGTTTTATATGTGACTTGTTGACTGATTATCCTCTGCTACTGAGCTCAATGGAGATGTCCCTGTGGATACAGGAATTTTTAATGCAGCTTTTGCATAGGATTAACTTAATTCCCAATTTACCTTTTTTCATCATCTTCTTGAGAATCAGAGTTATCTCCATCATCTTCCTCTTCATAATCATCTTCCTCACTTTGTCCAATTTCCTCATAACTGGTTTCATCATCATCATCTTCAATCTGTTCTTCTGCCTCTTCATCACTTTCCACAGAAGGCCTTTGTCGGGATGAGAGGCGCCTAGAACGCTGCTTTGGTCGACATTCTGGACAAAACCAATCTCCATCAGGAACAGCCTGACAGAGAACCAGCATCCATTAATAAAATATAATCACTATTTAAGATAAAATATGTAAATATTCTGTAATATATATATATTGTATTTCAAAAATAAAATTCCTAGTTACCTTGAGCTTTGGCCTTATACAGTAGATATGATAGCCTCGATCACAGCTATCACACAGCACCATGCTTTCAGCATCTCCTTTCTTTCTGCACATTTTGCAGCGAGCATTAAGGATGGATTTTGACCAGATTATACTTCGTTCCAGTGTTGAGAGGTGAAGGAAGATTTGGGACAGGCTAGCAGAAGAAAGCAGTGATTCCCTCCAGCGATCCAGGACTGTTTTATGTAAACGACCACCATCATTTGTGTCTTGGAAAGAAAGAGAAGAAAAGCATTGTTACATTCTATATTCTATACACTTATCCCATTCCTCATAGAGTGAAATGTTCAAGTTCTGGCACAACCAGTGTGACAAAAAGCAAAACAAAACCAAACCAGCACTGCTAAAATAGAATCACACTGGCTTTTACAAAAGGAATTTATGCTTAACTGTCCATTGTGAATTATCTGTGTATCAACCCACACACCGATGGAGGGAAGTGGGGTGGGAAGAGGGGGAAGGGGGAAATCTCTAATAATCATGGAACATTTGAACTCCCAAAACATTTTTAATGAAGTCTCTCAGAGGCTAAACTTAGTCACTGGATTAGGATGACAGACCCTCTTATGAATCAGAACCTGTTTAAAGAACAGGAGGTAGAGAGTAGGAACAGATGGACAATTCTCCCAGTCGAGATAAGTAAGGAATGGAATTCCTCACATATATTAATTGGAGAACATTATTTAAATATCTGAAGTAGTGAGGCAGGTTTGCTAACTCCACCAAAATTACTCAGAACTGTGAACAGCTCTTTCCAGTTGGGATAAATGGGTAACAAAACTGAAAATGAAATCCAGTCTAAGTGGGTATAAAGTTATACTCACTGGGTTGGGGGGAGTGGGCATCCTAGCCTCATATGGTGAGCATGTCGTGAGCGGAGCTGGCTGGTGCTGGAGGTCAGACTAGATGGCCCAAGAGACCCCTTCTGACTCGCTCTGTTTCTATTTTCTATATTTCTATATACATCAGAGGGTTCTGAATTGGTGGTAACTTTCCAAGAAATAGATCTTGCCCTCAGTGAAGAATCAACTCTTTATAGAAGTAGTGAAAAGGGGATTGTTTTAGAAAGGGGTGAAAACTAAAATGGTTTGTATTGTAGTGACTTTACATAGGTCAGCTGCGTAACCACATTCAGAATACAAATTCTAGTTAGATTATTTTAAGGATACTGTAGATGTGAAAAGATGCAGAAAAGGTAACCAAAATGAAGGTTTGTGGCATGCTTCATATGAAGAAAGGCTAAAATGTTTGAGGCTTTTTAATTTAGAAGAAATGACTAGGGGAAGACAATTCAGGGAGACCTAATTTAAAAAGAAATAACAGGCGTGTGGCCCTTCAGGGCCAGCAGTTTATTACGGCCTAAGTCCTCATGGACTACAGTCCTCTTGATCAGAAGCATGAAGTGTTTTTGAGTGTTTCAGGTAGAACACAGAGTTGGGTGGAGGAAGAAACTGTAAACAGTAAAACTAGATGGAAACTAAATGCAGGAAGTCTAGAGATTGACAACTGCATCAGTAATAATAGCCATTCCCATAACCATTATTACTGAGAACATAAACACCCTGGCACTAGGCAAGCTAATTAACATATAGCCTGTTCACCTGGTACTAAAACTGATGAACTGTAATTCAAAGTTCCCTTATCTCTCTCTCAGGTTTCTTTGTGCCATAATAGCCACTAAGTTCACAGTTATTTCATGAGACTATGCTTAATTCAGTAAAAAAAGATGCTTCAAGTATATATGAGTAGGATGCTACAACATCTCTTCGATAAGGGCTTAATTAAGTTTCCAGTTGTCTAAGGTGTAATGCTGCTAATACTCCTCTCCTTCATATGTTTTGACAGTGTCCAATTATATCTTTCATCCTGGAGAAGGTAATCATTTCAATAAATCTTGAAATGAAAAATTTGCTAATATTTAATGAGGGGAGGGAGGGAGGATAAGGCACTGAGCTAATTTGAGGTTGTATGGTTGGATATCAATCCAAGCACAGATATTTCTGTGGGATCTGCACTTGTCCTTTTGCATATATATTAAAGGAAATACAAGTTTGGTGCAATTCATAGGTCAAGATGCGGAAATCAAAGCAAATGTTTGGTAAAATATTTGATCCTTAACCTCTTTATGTACGCTCTTCTTTTTTCAAAAAATTTCAGTTGTGATTTTGAGGCTTCAAAGCTGCATTTGTTATGCTAAAAAGGTGACTGGGGGATTGCCATGCCTTATAAATCTATAAAAAGTGAAATGTAATTTCCAAGTATATTCAAATAGAAGGTCAATATTTTACCAGACTGATCTTCTTCTTTCTTCCTTCTTTTATCTCCTTTTTGGTCTCTCTTATTTTGTTCTGCATCACCTAGTGTTAAATGCATAGAGTTATTTCAAACTTTGGTTTGGAAATAAAGGCAACTTTTCATCAGGAACCTCACTCTATTTCTCCAAAACTAAGCAGATTACATAGATATAGGGAGAGAAGGATAAAATAGTGTGGCTGAAAACACTGAAGCTTTTACTTTCACTCCAGTCACATAGAAGTCCTTTAAGTAATATTTTATATTTTGCTATACTTCAATATTTTTGGCTCTATTTCATAAATAAAGTTTATTCAGAGTTACACCATAGGACACATGCCTCAGCAGGGTGTATCAGTACAAACGTAAGTGTAAGTACTCTTCCAAATTATTGATGATAGCATGAAACAGAATACAATACGAAAATTTGTTTCCTGAAAGTACTGTTTCCCTTTTTATTCTTTTCAACACTTGAAAGCTGAACACTTTAGAATCCTGGGTTCAGGGCATAACAAAAACTTCTGCACCATCCATCCATCCATCTTTTGTGAAAGGTCGATTGCTTCTATGTCCCAGAGGTCACCTAACCCAAAAGCAACAACTCCAGTGTGAGCATTTCCATTTTTACAGGTTGCCAAGTGTAAAAAATTGTTTTGTATAGTAAATAGACAATCTGTTAACACACACCCTTTGGACCTGGACTATTATTTCCTTAATAAATCATGTTCAGCTGAGTAAGCACAGCATCCTAGAAGCTGGTATTTACCAAGTGGGGCTTTGAGGAATTTGCGTTCAGTGCCTTGCTGTATTTGCAGCAGTGCTGATGCCAAGTAATGGACTGCATTATTCACGGGCTGTGGAGTGCTCGTATTAGTTGAAGCAGTGCTTCGAGGTTCAAGTTTGAGTCCAATCAATCTATAAAAATGTTTAAAAATATAGTTATAAAATACAGTTTATGAAGGTAAGGGCAGGAAAGTAAAAAATTCACAAACTAGCATTCCATTCTTTGCAAGTTCCAATGTTCCAGTTCATAAGTAAGCATATACACAACTCTGCGTTAAGATATTTGTTTGTATAGTATTGCAAACATGGACACCTATATGAACAATTAATATATATAGCTAAATGAATTTATATAGTCAAAATAGTATCAACACTTCTGGATTCTGGGCACAATGCATTGGCAAGTTCTCCTGCATAAACTACATCAAAACAAATGAAATTGGAATTCTCATTTATTTTAAGTGCTTTGCACCCTGAGAAAGGTTTGAAAAGAGCGTAAACTGCAAAATTAAATGTCCTCTCAAACATATGTATTCCAAGAGCCAGAACAAGCATGACAGTTCTGCACAAGATTATTTTCTTACTCCAGTTCCTTCTATCCAGGTAACAGTATATAATCAATAAGTACACATTTATGCACATTTGGTATACACATATTTTGATACAGGAACCAGCAATTATTCACAGCTTCCCACTATAAGTACATTTGACAAAAAAGTGCACTTCTGTACTTATTCATACTGCATGAGATATGTAAGAAATTTTGTGTGAAGGAGATCTCAGCAGAGCAGCTAATGTTCTTGAAATCAAATCCCCTATGCCTGCAATATGTTGCAGTCAACACAACTTTGACAAAATATCACCAAAAATATACATACATACAAGCAATGATTATTGTTGTAACTGCCCAGAGAGGTTTGGGCTATGGGCAGTATAAAAAGTAATAATAACAGTAACAATTACTACTACTACTACTCAAGCCATCTGAGCCAGCCATATAAAAACTGTTTTCACTAAAATATTACATCAAAAATAGAAATAGAACTTTGCACAGAAATAATCAAGCTACACTCTATTATCTTGAGCTTCCCAAAATAGTCTAGGGTTATAGCAGAAGAGTAACACAGATACACATATAAACACACAAATAAGATACACAGAACTAGAGCACTTGGAAATCCCATCAAGCAAATTGCCATAAAATCAGAATTACAGAATACTCACCTTTTTATAATCTAAAAAATTCATTTTTTCCAGATAAAATTCTGAAACCTTAACATATTGCTTTGCCCACCAAATATTACACAATTCAGTTTAGAAACTGATTTGTAGCTGCATCCTTCATCACAAAACTTCCACCGAGCCAGAGTAGATTAGGAATGGGGTATATTGGTCTGATCTGGGATGGGGAATGTGTTGCTCCAGATGGTGGTCCTCAAGTCCCATAATCTTTCACCTTAGAGTATACTGCCTAGGGCAGATGGGAGCTGCAACCCAACGAGAAGGACATACATACCCCACCACTAAATTAGATTATCTCCAAGGTTCCTTACAATTATTAAATTATAATGTCCATCTTCTATTTTATATTTGAGGACATTCTAAGTTACAATACATCAGCCTTCCCTAACTTGATGCCCTGTACATATACTGGACTTTAGTTCCATTAACCTCAGCTCAATGATCAGGAATGCTGGGGTTTGTATTCCAAATGTCTAAAGGGCATCAATGGCTGGAAACTATACAATAAATAGCATCAGTATTAAAATAGTTGTGTTCTTTGAATTCCAAATGACTAATGTTAATTTTAGGACTATAACATTAAACATTAGTTGCATTAGTATTTTCCATAGATAAAGAAACTGCATAATAGGAAACAGAGATTTAGAGATGTGTCTTGGTGCTTTTGACTGCAGCAGATCAAAAGTCCGGATAATGTGCATATTTTTGGTACTTCAAAACTACAAGCACTTATTTCACAGCCAAGTATCACATTAAAAACTTGGAATGAAATGGAAGATTCTCTTGAACTCATACTTCTGGTTTTTTTAATCAATAAGAAATCATTTGTCTAAAAAGCCTATGTCACATACCAAAATCAGAACAACTACTGTGCCCATTTTCCCTCTCAAAAGGAAAAAAAAATGTTTTTTAGAGGGAATGTTTTTAGAAATGTGTATGCTAAAAATCATTTATACAATGCAAGGAAATAGTCCTCCCCCCCCCCAAAAGGGGGGAGGGAAGGAAGAGAAGTGGTGGAAAAACCACCAGTTTCTAAACACTGTATGGCTTGCATCAGCAGGGCCAAAAGTGTGTAAGCAGCTGGGGGCTGTATGTTTGGCAGGTCCTGTGCTTCTGCCTGCTGCTGCACAGGAGGCTTTCTGGTATGACTTATCCTCTGGATGCAAAACCCAACTACAAAGACTCTAAGGAGAATGTTGGCAAGGAACCATCTGCCTAGCATTCCAATATGCAATATGATTAGTTCTCCCTAGTCATTCAGAGCATGGCCTTTGGGTGCTGTGGGGAGGTGTTGCTGTTCTACCAGACTGCTGCTTTTCATGTCAGTGCCCACTTAATTAAGCCTAACTGGCTTGTGTGGGGAGAAAAGAAAGGCAAACTGTAGTTGTGATCCAGGGAGCAACACTGCTTCTGCCCCATAGCCTGGGATTCTGGAGACTGAGAGAAACAAATATCAAGTATGTCAATGCTTTAACTGCAGTGTAGGGGGGTTTCTAGTTTTTCAGTCCTTTAAGAGCTGATTTGTGTGTTAAGTTTGAATAGCATTGGAGCTTGGCCTTCTCCATAATCTTCCCCTGGTCTGTGCTGCTCATACTACTGAAAAAGCAGCACAGTGGCACAAGGGAAGAGATCCTCCTCTCCAGTGCTCACTTGAGAGGCAGAAACATCTGAAGAATGTTTGAGTGGCACAATGCCTGTATTTAATAAAGTAAAAAAAGACGTCCTTTTAATTAAAAGAAAAAATGCTGACGACTCAGGCACGCCTCAACTCTCTGTGTGGGTGTCTATTTGCATACATGTGTCTATTTATATATATATATATATATATATATATATATATATATATATATAGAGAGAGAGAGAGAGAGAGAGAGAGAGAGAGAGAGAGAGAGAGATGCAATGTATGGCTGTGAAAGCTGGACCATAAGGAAGGCTGAGCACCGAAGGATTGAGGCCTTTGAATTGTGGTGCTGGAGGAGACTCCTGTGAGTCCCTTGGACCACAAGGAGATCAAACCAGTCAGTCCTAGAAGAGATCAACCCTGACTTAAATACTTTGGCCACCTAATGAGAAGGAAGGACTCCCTGGAGAAGAGCCTAATGCTGGAAACGATAGATGGCAAAAGAAGAAGGGGACGGCAGAGAATGAGGTGGCTAGATGGAGTCACTGAAGCAGTTGGTGCGAGCTTAAGCGGACTCCGGGGGATGGTGGAAAACAGGAAGGCCTGGAGGAATGTTGTCCATGTGGTCGCGATGGGTCGGACACGACTTTGCGACTAACAACAACTATATATATATAGAGAGAGAGAGGGAGAGCGCGAGCGAGCGAGCGAGCGCACACGAGTGCGCAAGCATGTGCCTCAGTGACTTGGTTTAGACATCACTGCCCCCTGCTCAACTGCCACTTTGCTTTACATCCAGCTTTGCAAATAACCCAGGACTGTCCCTTTTCTGGTCTTTGTTATGGCACAGAAACCCAGTAATCTAGACTGTTCAGTGTTAAACAACCTAGAGTTAATCAATCCAACACTCACGCATAGTTTATTGTTGGGCTAAAAAAACTTTGGGTTGTTTAGAGTGCCAGGTTTGCAAGTTATGAGAACAACTGGATATAAAGTGAAAATGACAACTGGATGGAAGGCAGTGCAGTACTCATTCAATTTTGCAGGGGATATGTATGCAGTTGAGAGAGAACGAGACCTAGAATTTCCTGCCACAGCACAAAGGTAGCCACAGAACTTCTCAGCAGACCAGAGAACTGCAGCCTTGGTCAAGAAGTTAAAGAAACCATCCTTTGTTGAATTAGTAAATGTAAAATGAAATGCAAGCAAGCCATCCCAATATTAACTGAAAAATATGTCTAAATTAAGTTGAAGATACTACCTGTCTTTTGTAATAACTCTTGCTTGATCATCTATTTCCATCTCTCCATCTTCAGTCAATGATTTTATTATACCATTTTCTTTGTTTTCCTCATTCAGCAGCTCATACTGACCATTTTCTAATGCTGTCCTCCAAGTTTGCCTGTCCATTACCTTTAAAAACAATACAATTTAAAGAAATTGTACCAAGTCCAAAAAATCTGCTAGTCCTGCAGACACCAATCTCCATAAAATACAAAGAAAATAATACCTTAATGGAGCCCAAAGTTCCTTGAAAGATTCTGTCTTCAATGTCCAAAAGAAAATCTCTCAGTCTCAATTCAAGCTGTTTTTCTGCAGACATTAAAGGTACATCACATGCATTCTGTGTTTTTCCTCGTCCTGGATGTGGCTTGCTTTCATTTTGAGGTTTCTCTGTAATAGGATCCAATAGGTCAAAAAACACTTAAAATTTAAATGACCAGAAGATACAGCTCCTTCTAACCGGAATTTTTCTAAGCCGTGTACTAGTTTTGCTGTTAACAGCTTTCCTCACAAATAAAGATCACAGTCACTAAGTCCAAATCCTCATTCTCCTCAAAAAGAAAGTTTGACTGTAATATGATAGCAGTAGGAAGAGATAAAGAAAGATAGCATCACAGTAGAATGCTATCATTTTGCATATAGTGGCAATTTACTTTTGTTCGCACAACATGGGAACCAGTTGTCTGAGGGAGGTCATAGGATATGGAGGATTCCCCCTCCAAGGTCAGAGTCAGCACTCCAACTTCAGAAGTGGGGAAATATGACCCCCTCCCCAATCCTTTCATAGCTAGCATGGAAAGAATTGTCATGCCTGAACTCCAAGTTGAGAAACTCAACCAGAGAGGGCAAAGACGGGAATTTCAGTGGGCAGAGAAGGGAGGATACTGAAGAGACCATGATACAAAGACGCTTCTACCCACCTCCTTGTTGCCCTCTCTGAAGTTCCATCAAGAGATGGACTAAAAAGTCCATCTAGCAAAAGGAGGACAGGAAGATCTAAAGGGGAAGAGTGCTTCTGCGGGTTCTCCTGCCCTGTATTGGATGAGTGGAATTTTCCAACTGAGGGCAGTCAATAGGTCTGTGCCCTAGAATAGTGGGTTTAACTCAATCCTGGATATCTACCAGTAGAACAGAAAACAGTGGCAAAATGGTTTGCTCCTTCCCTCCTACAGAGGCTGGAGGGGGAAGATGCTACAGAGGGGAAGAGAGGAAGGGGAATAAACAGTCTGCTCACATGACACTGGATTTAACTCTGCATATTTACCAAATTAATTCAGCCAGCACTGTTTAATATTAGTTTTCTGCCAACCTCTAAGTTATTGCTATATCAAGCTACATTAAATAGAAACACTCTAAAAATATGTCTCAGTTCAATATACTTTCATATTATTGGTAAGTTATAAGTTTCATTTCTATACAACATTACTGATGTAACTGTTGCTTAATTTTTTACTCTTTTGGTTCTTTGCGCTTTTCACTTTTCTCATGCTTTTACTTTGTTGTTTTAGGGCATAATTCTATGTTGTTCATCCTCAATGCATGTAAATCCTTGAACATGGAGATATACATGCATCCAATAAAAGACATATGGAACTGTAGGAGTTTCTGCCTCCCCATACCATATAGATGGTCATTTGCAGCTAACTACGAGATGAAGAAGATGACGATAACTATGCAGATGAAGAATTGCAAAGGAGGAGAGATCAAGGTGGGACAGAATTTGGATATGGTGTAAACCGTTGGCCCCAACCTCCTTCCTTCCCCACCCCGCCAACACACCCCTTTAGCTCTCTCAAGAGGTCAATTTCTGAGCTTAAAGAAGTAGCCAGTGACGTTCTTTCCATGCCGGGCAGGGCAGAAGCTCTGCATTCAGGGACCCAGGGATCACAGGAGGTCAAAGGACCTCAGAGCAAGGACCTCAAATAATCCTATGGTCTCACAGACAACATTGGAAAGGAAAACTAACATACATTTTTGAAATAAATAATGTACCACAGAGCATAACTTTTGTGGCAAGGTTTTGAAACAACTTAGGCTTATCCATTTATTGCAGTGTACATTTTTATACATTATGGACACAACCCATTTGCCTTGCAGGTGCAGCACTCATACATGGAGAATTCTACTGATTGACATGGAACACTGAATTCCGCTGCAGACCTAATAAGGTATGCATGAATAACATATCCTAAAATGAAATAAAATTAACAGATGCTGTGTGGTGTAGTAGGACTTAGGAGTTTTAGGTTCTAGATACAACAAAGCCATGAAGTTTACTGGATAAATTTGGCCCAGTCACTAACATTCAGCCTAAATTATCTCACTGGGTTGTTGTGAGATTAAAAGGGAGATGAGTAAGCCAGTTCCTTTGGAAAAGAAGAGAAGCAAGATACAATGTAATAATGAATTAATGAATACAGGCTTCTATTAGGGCCACAATCTTAAACCTCTGCCTATTTTTATTGTGAGAAATGTCACTGAATAAATGCTTAAAATCTTGTAATACACTGTAGCTGTTTGTATAATGCAACCACCTGTTGTGGGTTATTTAACTCATGAGGCTACAGCATGTGTGGAAAGCATACAGCTGCCATGCTTAATATGCAACCCCAGTTAATATGGATTATGTGAGATCTACACCTGTATATAACTCATTGTCTGTTTTTGGGTTATGTGTGGTTTGTTTAACACTCACTGGGTTGCACAGCAAAGAACCCTGATAAGAAATTGCACATTTCAACCTGGGGCCTGCTAGCACCATAGCTTGTCATGAGTTAAATAATCCACAACAACCCAGAGCATGCTCTTTGGACCAATCAACCTGAAAGAATCCGTTATTGCAATGAACATACAGAATATAGGGGTTGTTTTAGGTTTGCAAAATATTTTCCATATTTAATTTTGAAAGAGTTGGCAAAATCCATGCAATATACTAAGCAGAAAGAGTACATGAAAACCATGCTTTTCTACAATACAAATGAGCTTACTGTTAAGAGAGGAAGAACAAATGAAATCTGCAATAGCCAGTGGTTACTAGAAAAGTCAGAAAAACTAAATTATTTACCTGAAATATGGAATTTTTCTACAGGAAAACTGTTCAGGTGTTCACATATTCTGTCCTTTTCCTGCATAAGAATTTCCTTTAAGGCACTCTCCCTGTATCCTCGAGAATTGAGAGCCACTAGGAGTTGGTCCACTTGTTCTTGAGAACTATAAAAACACCACCGGTTTGGCTTATGTATTGGTTGTGACACTTGTACAGTAGCACTAGCATCCAAATCTTGGTGAGTGTTAGAGGTAGATTCTGTTTTTAAAGATTCTCCAGTTTTGGTGGCTCTCAGAGATTTATCAGGAGTATGGGCCTGTATGTTATTTTGAAATGAAGATGGTCTAGGCAACAACATGTCTTCTGTAAGACCAGAATAATCTTCTTCCACAAATAGTCCTGGAACAGATGGGAAAAGCCAGTAACGTCGGTATAGGCGGTCACGGCCTAAAGGAGAGATGTTGGTACAAGCAGTGGCTTTCTGAATCTTGTCAATAAGTTCCCGTTCTTTAGCCTGCTGCTCCTCTTTTAAACTTTGTTCCTCCTCTGGAGTGAGTAGTTCACACTTTTCACCAGTAGTCTCTACTTGCCTTGCAAGTTCTTTAAAGCCATCATGTACTCCTTTTCCTGAAAGAGGCACTAGTATACAAAGTACAGAAAGCTCAGAAACAGGCACACATTTAACAAAAACACAACAATTTCATGCAAACAATAAAGTATCTAAACTGTTCTGGTCAAAAGTACATTTTGTATACTATCAACCATCACATGACTTTAAATTATAGACAGAACTTCATTCACAGTTTTTACATGAAGATTCTTCTGCATATCACTGAGCCAAAGCTAATTTTATTATACTTACATCCAAGGAGCTGTACACAGTGTAAAGGTTTCTTCTTGCTCCCCTCTTTATTGTTAAAATAACCCAGGAAGAACTATTAGGCAGAAATACAGTGACATACACGTAGTCTATTTATGAGCTTAAGTGGAGATCTGAACCCAGGTCTCCTTGTTCTGGTCCAGCATTCTGTCACTTTATCATGCTAGCTCTCTTTATTAATTGGCAGCATGAAATTTAAATTCCTAGTGAGAAAGTATGTCGTCACTAGTAAGTTAACTATCAGATATGTGAAAAATAGATTATAACTATACTTCTGAAAGAAAAAAATCAGGAGAACCTGCATCTGCAAGTCACTGAAACAGGAAGAATGACAAAGTCCTATTATAAAAATAGAATTACAATGTGTTCTGAAGACAGGCTTAAGGTGTAATCCTATGGATGTTTTGACAGGAAAAACTCCTATGACCCATGTCGACTATGGAATGCTGGAAGTAGTATGACTTTTTTCTGTCTAAACATAACAAAGGATTGTATGCTTAATTACTTTTTCTAACATTGCAACTTTATTAGATTTTCTTTAAACGCTCACACAAGTGCACACATCTTATCTAAGAAACCACTTCAATTGTATGATCCTTTCATGTTAAGAAAACAGGAAAAGCAGATAGTAACTTACAAAATAAATTCAATATAGCAATGGTATAAAATATAGCTCACTTCATACAAAAGTAATCAGAAGAATGTATCTTTCAACATGTGGAAGAAAATGTTGTTCCTCAAATACAAGCTTTAGGAAGCTAAGTAAGCTTACTTGCAACAAAGCAACCTTAAATATCAAATTAGAGTGATGAAATGATTCATTCATCAAATATTATTCAAACTCTTTACAATAGGACGAAAGAGTTAGTGTTGAAGTTTCAGTTCTATTCTTGTCTTCCATTAAAAATTCTACAAACAAGAACTTGCATCAATATAAATCCATATAAAAAAGGATTTTACCTCCTCTTCTCTTTTTGTTTTGTATTAGGTCATCCTCATCATCTGTCATACCATCTTGGTCTTGTTCCTTTGTATCAGCACCTTTACTCTCTGTACTTGTATCAAATTCTTCCTGTTCCCCATCTCTGATATAATGTAGACACCAGAAATTGAGACAGAAGTTCAAAGAATCATATGGAATTGCATGTGTACCACACATGTAACACATTTTAGAGCATATTCTGAAAAGTTGTACCCTGCCCATCTGTGCACTACATACAAAAAAGAGATATAAAATTACTGTTCCACAATTATGAGGGAAATAAAGCTTTGCTATGCTCACACGTGCACACTTATTGGAAATCCAGGTACTGTATATGATGATGTATATGGCAGCTCGCATGTAAGAGATCAATATTTTGGGCTGTTTGTCATATGTCAGGCATATAAGATGGCCCCCAATTTTTGCTTCGCTATTTCCAGTTTCAAGGGTCCTCTTATACACTGATAATATACAGGTATACCTCTAACAAAAAAGAGCAAATATCTCTAGAAAAACCATGAATATCTTTAAAGTCTTCACATCCTCTGAGAGACAAAACATATGAGAGAGGCTGGCTAGTTCTGAGACAGAGTGCGGCAGCCCCAAAGAGTCCCTAGAGATATTTGCGGTTATTCCAATTTCATGGGGATCCTGCAATTTCAGACATCCACTAGGGGACTCAGATCCTATCCTCTGTGGACATAGGGGTCCTACCGTTTGCTGAAATTTTTTCACCTGGCATATAAGACAACCCCTGATTTTTGCCTTGCTATTTCTGGTTTCAAGGGTCAACTGATATGCTGATATATTCAGTATCTGTCAAAAATTGCTTTTGTTAGGTCAGTTGTAATTATTCATCTTGTTTTATAATACAGGTTTATCACATGTATCACATTTAAATGTCATCCCTTATGTATTTTAATACAGGATCCCATGCACAGTATAAAATAGGAGACATATTTAAGTATAGTTATCTTTCAGCTTCGCATTCCTTTGAGCGTACCCATCAAGTATTACAGGCCAGACAGAGAGTGATAATTTGAGAATTCTTTGAATGTACCTGTTATCAAGTACATTAAGACCAGCATGTCAAGGAGCCCAACTAAGCATTAGAAAAGCAATAAAAATGAACTTTAAATAGCTATCAATCATACCCAACAGATACTTCAGTTGCAGGATTTTTCTGCTGTTCTTTCAATTTCTCCTGTTTCTCTTTCATTTTTTGTTCTTGCCCTTTTAATCTATCTTCTTTTCTCTTGCGGATTCTGAAGTTACACAGTATTAACAGTATGTTAGTTTCAGCATGTAGTATTCTCAAATATTTTCTGTAATTATATCATGCTACAAAAGGAATGGATTTCCAGGATTTGGACTTTAGTACATAATAAATAGCCTTAAAAATCATCACTGATTCTCACTCTTAATGGGGAAAGACTGTAGGCTCAGTAGTAGAACACATACTCTGCATGCTAAAGGACCCAGTTTCATTTGAGGCAGGGAGAAAATCCTGTTTGAAACTGGAAAGCCACTACCAGTCAATCTAGACCATGGGTCCTCAAACTACAGCCTAGGGGCCAGCTCCGGCCCTTCATGCCCTTTTATCTGGCCCGCCATGCCCATTTGGACCGTGTGCGTGCCCATACACACCCGTGCACCCACTGCCGCCCACCTCACCCCACGCATGGTGAGGCAGCGGTTTGCTCGCTCGGAGAAAATGATCTCCAAGCAAGCAAGCCACCGCCTCATGCGCCCGCCTCGTGGCACGTGCCTCCCCTCCCCTCACTGCATGTGCCCGCATGCCCCTCGCCTTGCCTCGCCACACTCCCGCCTCAGCTCACATGCCCACACACACCACCCCCGCCCCCTCGCCGGCCCACACACTTCGCCAGCACCACCTTTCCGGCCTGCACCCAGCACTTTCAACTGGCCCCCTGGTGAAAAAGTTTGAGGACCCCTGATCTAGACAATTAACTTGCATTGGTATAAGAGAATTTTCTATATTCCCAAGTGGAGATTGTGAATTCAAAAATACATTTTATCTTGAGAATTAAATAACATACTGTAAATATTGTTTGCAATGAGGAAAATTAAATTAATCTATATGGTTTATGACCGAAGAAACCTGCATAGATACTGCATAGGATACTACATTTCTAATAGGTTAGCTTTTTAAATATTAGATGCTATTCTTCTGGAAAGTGTTACAACTTGGCTTTATCTTGATCATATATGATCCTCTGTGCTCTTCACACCTTGCTGCTGCAGCTTCTCTTTCTCTGCGATGCTGTTCTGATTTTAATTCTCTGAATTCTTGTTTTGCCTGTCGCAATACATCAACAGAGTCCTCAATAAAGTCCCGAGTAGAAACAAGAGTCAGAAGCTTTCCACAGAGAGCATGAAGAATCTTCATCTTCTCCCCTAATAAAATTAATTTAAAGGTTGATGCTTCATTTCAGAAATCAGAGGCCTATTCTTTGAACTGCTAGTTGGTCTAATCAATAAGGCAAGATCTCTCTCCATAATCTGCCAGATCATAAGAAGAGCCATAATGGATCAAACCAGTAGTCCGGCATTCTGTTCACACAGTGGCAATCCAGCTGCCCACAGGATCCCCCAAGGAAGTCTATTCTATCCTGAGTAGAGCAACCCCCTCCTGCCTATGTTCCCCAGTCAACTGGTGTTCATAAATACACTGCCTTTGATTATGAAGTAGCATACTAGTAGTCACTGATAGCCTTCTCCCAGATTAATTTGTCCAATCCCTTTTTAAAGCTGTCCAATTTGGTGGCCATCAGTATAGCTCATGAAAATGAATTCCACAGTTTAACTATGCACTGTGTGAAGATGTACTTCAACCACCAATCAGTTTCATAAGACGACTCCAGTTCTAGCATAACAGGAGAGGGACACAAGACTCTCCCTATCTACCTTCTCCACACCATGTATGATTCTGAACACCACTGTCTCCTTTTACTTGCCTTTTTTCTAGGCTAACCCGGAAATGACAACTGGTTCATTAAACCACACTGTGAACTATAAATGTGGGGTGGGGTGGAGAATCAATGTACTGTATCTCAATATTTACTTATTTTTCTGGCCAGGGCGACTTTTCTTTTCTTTCATAACTTTTCTTTTATAACTTCTTTTATATCGTTTATATTTTTTTATTTATTTCATATTATTAATTTTAATTTTATATTGTTATTCTTATATTGTATTGTATTTTATTGTGTTGTAAGCTGCCCCGAGGCTTCGGCAAGGGGTGGCATAGAAATGTTCTAATAAAAATAATTATTATTATTATTATGTCACATATAATCTTGTTGAACTGTGTGCACATGAACCTCTTTGTGAGTTGTTTTCCTATCTGCACATAGGTCCAATCCAAAGAGTAATGCAAAGTGCACTATGCCCTAAGGGATGTTCGACCTTCTGCCATATGACAAGCTAGTTGAGAAACTGAGGGAACATTCAAAAGTAATGTATGATATGACAAAGGAATCTAATCATAAAAGGAAAAATGGAACAGGCACAAATCCCACTGCATATACATTTGGACAGTCCCAGAATAGTGTTTTGATCATATCCATTAACTCTTAGGATACTATCTGATATAAATTCCTACAAGAAGTCACTCTTTGAATTTCCACAAAATTAAAGCACCAGCCTAAACTCAATCTTTCTTTATAAATTAATACTCAGCCCCATGTACGCCCTGATTTTGCTTGCAATATTTCTGGGCATTTTATGCAGCATTTCCACAACTGCTAATGTTAGTATGTTAAACTTCTGTGATTATGCTTCAAGCGCCTCAAGCAAGGGTTTTTGGTTTTCTTTACTTTGTTCCAACAGACATTTCTTATTTTGAGAATCAATTGTAACATGACAAATTCATCCAACTGCATTACCTGATGATAAATCATATACTGAGGTATACGAGAGTTTCTTCAACAACCCAGGATTGCTCAATCTTAGCTCCATACAAGCATCATCTGTGGCATCAAATCCTCCTCGTTTCTGGTAACGATATTTAGCATTGGCTGATGTTACATCTGCACCCGATGCTAGGATATGAAGTCTAAGAATCTCAGAGAGGGTGCAGCTATCAAGGTCCAAGTTTTTCAGATTGCAACCTACAGTTAACAATAGAATGAGATTAGACTATTTGGTTTTTAAGAATATTTTGTAAACAATATGAATTAGACATTTTGTAAAATAGAGCAAAACAATGTAACAAAAAAAGTGAAACCCAGACATACCCTGGTGTAACTGGGGCCATGCAGCTGCCAAAGTTGCAACTGCAGATAGTGCAGATTTTGTGGGGTCTGCATCTTCATCCAAAGCCTCTGTTAAATCTTTAAGGAAATAAAGACTTTATTCTAGTGTAAATTAAACTTGCATTTGGGAGGTGAAGCAAGCAAGCCTTTTTAAAGCAACATATAAATTCAATATTCATGTAAGCCGCAGTGCAACAAACAAATGCATATTACCAAAATGCCAGAGAAAGCATGCAACACTCACTAAAAGCTTCTTGCACTGAACACAAGCTGACTGCAAGAGTACAAACACACACATGCAAACAAGGACCTTGTAAAAGAGGTTTAATGCAAGCAGTCAGGCAGTATCCTACTACTACATTCCATATAATGATTAAGCAGTACAAGACCAATAGAAAAAGATGCCAGCAACCAGTCAGTACTGATCTGCCATACTGCACAAAGAGATCCCATATTTCACACAGTTGATCAGAGATGCACACCAATAAGCCAGCTCTAAAGCAGCTTTCAGGCAGTTTAGATGCAGCAACATCAAGGTTTCCCAGGGGAACAAAAACACAGATATGTCCACATATCATACTTTGTCACTGAAGAGACACCAGTACTTGTTGGAGAAATAAAAACAAACACTAATTAGGCTCAGATCATACAAAACTAACAATAAGCCTATGCGAATCATTTTGCAGCATCAACAAGTAACTGTGACCACTTTCGTAAATACAGCTACCTCACGTTAACAAACCTTAACGCACTTTAGATTTTTTCCCTGTCCTTATGCAGAAGTTAAAGTGACAATGCAACAAGAATAAATTCTCTTTCAAGACAAGATTTCGTATTCTGAAAATATTTGTTCATGTATTTTTCCAGATGGAGATCTCTACCCTTACTCAAAATAACTGTTTAATGAGAACTATTACATCTCCACAAAGCAGACTTGAGCTATCCTTGGCTTAAACTGGAAACAACAGTTGCCACGTGTAAAAGTTAACATGCCTGCACCTGATCTCCTAATCAAATAACTGCCTTTTACTTTTATTCATATGAAAGGAGACTAACAAACAGAGTAAGATAGAGCAGAAAAGTATGAGCATGTGACCAATTTGCAAGACACACTGTAGATAAAATCACTTATACCTGTTTTGACCTTGACACTATAGCTGGTGCAGTTTTTTGTAGTTTTAGTAGTACCTGTTTGGTTCCCGTGGATACTTTTCAGTTTGTACAGCCAAAGAATATGTACAGGATTCCTAGAGAACTAAGACATGTGCTCAACACTTGCCCTTCCTTGCTTATAAAATCTGACAGAGGAGAAATTGTTAAGTGGGTCAAGGAGAGATTATTGCCTCTGTACAAGAAGGAATGGCTCCATCAGGCCTAAAAGAGGCATTGAAAATAAGTTTGTCAAATAAGCATCTCCCTGCATCCCACTGCACTGGAGAATATCCAGGCCAGCCAATGTACAATATTCCATTTCTATATTCCAACATTGAGTTCCTAGGTAAGGTGCTCGTGTGAATAGTAGCAATTCAAATCCAGCTTTTCTAGATTATCTGCTTCCTTACGCACCATATTTCCTCCTAGCGTCTACTGCCACCCCAGTCCAATTAAAATAGCATTCCTTGTCTGTGCTGTCCTTCTGCCTGCTTGCTTTTGCTACCTGACCTTTGCTGCATGTGCCCATTGGTGGTAGGTCCTTTGTATGTGTATGTGTGGGGGAAAGTACCTTGTGACTGAGCTGTACATGAACAGAGCATCTGAAGAAGGAAAGCTAGCTAACATGGTGCAATGTTGGAGGGAGGACAGAGGAATCCATATGCAGATAGGGCAGAGAAGGAGGAAGCCTGTACCATGGAGAGAAAGTAGAAGAGATGGGCAGCTGTGACCATGGGCAGGGAGTCAGGGCAGGGTGGAGCCACACACTGGTACAGCAAAAAGTAATTTGGATCCCCCCTCAACCAAGTAATGAGTGGTAGAGTCTGCCCATCATGCTAAGACACTCTGCAAGAAAGCCATGGTGGGTTGGTTGCTTGTGGAACAACCCACAGTACACCCAACAGATGATCAGGTTTGCTGTGGATTAATCTCCTGCTCCTCCTCTCTTGGACTCCCAGCTGATATTCCAGTGTTTTTTGGAACAGATTCTGCTTTGTTCTCCTCCAAGTGCTACCTCTTTTTGTTTGACATTATTTGGGGTGTGGGTCAGAGCCTCAAAATTGTGCCATTTGATTCCTATTTTTTTCTGGTGGTTATGTTTATGACCCTTTTGTCAACCTTTTGCAGGTACATGAGTAAGTACGTACAGCTTTTTGAAATATGCAGTCTTACCTGGTCATTGCTTTTGTCTGCTTCTGCTGTCAAAGGAGAGTCCCTGCTAAAGTTACTGTGGTTGCCTGATGTTCTACAAGCCAACATACCCTGAGAAGGCAGTAGAATGGGATGGCATGAATGGGGCCAAATTGGGGGTCAGTGTAAGTCTGTTGATGCCCCATTTGCTCAATCCCATTTTCTTAGGTCTAACTGGTTTTTTTTAACTGTCTGGAAAGTTTGCACATTTTCAAAATGGCTTATACATGCATATTTAATTGCTGAAGTATTAAATTGAAGTATATCAATATAATTTCTACCCACAAAATCTTTATACAGTTCCCTTCATTTATTTCTGAATCATGGAATTTGCATATATTGCTCAATTTTAAATTGGACACATTTTCCAGAGTTACAAAAAACACATTAGAGTTGATAAAAGTGGACAGAGCAAATGGGGCACCATCAGGACTTATACTGACCTCTAATATTGGCCCATTCACCCTGCCCCATTTAGACACCTTCTCAGGGTTTTTTTGTTTCATTGTTAACAGCCAGGGAACCCCAGTAATTGGAGCAGTAAACGCTCCAAGAAGGAGCCATCAAAGAAGGTGGGGGCAATATATCACCCCTTGCTGGAGTAGCTATAGACCTGGGAAGAGGTCAAAATGAGAAGAGCATTGTGAACTCTCAGTTCACCCTTTGAAATCTAGTGGATTACACTGCTAAGGGGGAGATCTTGTCACTAATACCTCTTCGGTGTATCTACTTATCAACTGCCATCTTTGTCAACAATTGCATTTAGCTCTCTCTGACATCAACCAGGAAAGACTACGTATCAGACAGTCATACGTTCACACTTATACCTGAGAAAGACCAACAAAAGAAAAAAAGACATTTGCACATCCTTACAGAGTCAAAATAAGTAAAAGTAGCATAGCTTAACCACATATTTCTTTTGTGAAATTATCCCCCTAGGCCTCAATATCCTCAATTGTTATTGTATTGCTTCCAGAGAAGAGATCGTTTAATGGAGCACTTGAAAGTATTTAGGTTAGACATATTCTGAATCTGCATGAAATACCTCAGCATCCTAATTCTTATAGTTGCCAAAAAGAAAAAGGAAGAGAAGCAAAGCAAAGCAAAGATTTTAATCCAAGTTTTCCAACAAGGTGCCCTAACTCCTTAAACAGGCACCCATAAATAGCTGGAATGGCAACTGCCTTGCTCCGACAAACTGAAAGCCAGTATGGGCTAGAGTGAGGGAGTAAAACTTGGCCACGAAACTCAATGAGTGACTTTGAGCAAGTCACTGACCCTCAGCGTAATCTACCTAATCTTGTTGTGAGGATAAAATGGAGGTAAACAGGAAGACAACAATCTAATTTGCCTTGTAGTCCTTGGAGGAAAGGCAGACTATAATTTAACAGCTTCATTTTTTCACATGCAAAGTATTATATATTCTGGGCATTAGAAGCAAAATAATTAAAATTAACTGATGGACTTAACCTGACATCATATTTAAAAAAATAATAAGAGGACTTGTGCAAAATCACCTGCGTCATACTAAAATCTAAATGAGTGTTCTTCCAAACCCTGATAACATTTCAGGAGGTTGTCATCAGATATTATTAAAGCTGCTTCCTTGCTGTTTGTAATGTCTTCCTAAAGATAGATTCAGCAGTTGTTCTGAGCCACTTTGAACTTAAAAAGTTATGTCCCACAGCAGAATTCCCTGGGACAGAATTCAGCATTCATAATGCCCACATTCAGATTAACAGGAAAGTAGCTGTTCATATTTTGTTAATACATAATATTTTGTTATGACTAGTTTTTGCCATAATTCATGACACTAGTATTTATGGGTTGTATATCATACTGGTCCTTTCAAAAATGACAAACAAATGTGAAATGTTTTTTGAAAACAAATGTGACTTATGTTAGATTAGCACTGAATACAAATCTATCAAACCAACAACAGGTTTAATGTTTCTAAAAAAAAAAAATTAAGTGTAGCTCAATTTTTAAAAGTGCATTTCTGGACAAAATGATTGTATCTCTTCCTGACAAACGATTAATTTAGCTAAGAAGCGGGCTATCAGCATACATTCTTGGCCCAAGTATTCTACTAAGTATTCTAACTATGTCAATAACTTGATTTGCCACTGAAGAAAAAGAGAAAAACTGCTAAATGCTCTTTAATATGACAACTGACAAAAATTCTCATAACACCATGTTAAAGACAAGCTACCATTTGATGAAGTGCACTCCTGTCTACAAAAGCTCACATTACAATAAATATATTAGAACTTAAAGTGAAAGAGGCCAGTCTTTTTTTTTACTATGCGAGCTGAATGCAGAGACTCTTCTGGAAGTCATTTAGGTCACAGAACTGATAAAAGGCACATACTTTCTGACACTTCAGTTAAAAGTACCATGTACCGCCAATCCAAAATTAAACTAAAAATGGAGGACTTAATTTTGTGATTTTTTTAAAAAAATGCCAATACTGTATTCTTGAATTAAAAGGAACATTTGCCTTTTAAAAAAGACAAATAAAAAACACCAGGATGACCAAAGCAGCTTGCACCTAAAACACCTTCTCATTCCTAAACCAGTTATGTACAGTGAAGCAGAGCAATGTTAATTGAACAAATATTGCCATGCATGCATATTAGTATGCTTTAAGAAGCACAGTAAGTTCAGGTTTAAGAAGTACAGTTGAAGCCTGACCTTTGGTCTCAGCATCAGCTATTTGGTCTTTGGCCACTTCTTCTTCTTCTTCAGCCATTGCTTGAAAAATGGCAGTCAGAAAGAAAAACAGCAATTCACATAGTGGGCCTTCACTGTCATTTCCTACAAGAGCTTCCTCTAAAATTTCTATAAAGGATTTAAGAGAAAGTCTTCTTAGTCAATGTGCTACCATTATACTGAAAAGAAAAGTAAAAGCAGCTCCCCAACATATGATTTTCAAATTATTTATCAAGTTTTTATATGGGGTATTTTCAAACTGGTACAGGAAGAACAGTCGCCTGATTTAATAATTTATTCCAGTTAACAGAAATACATATGGATCAACTTTGCCAAAGGAAAAACTCCTTTTGTTTCAGTTAAGAGGAAATCTATGTGCAGCTTTCATTGTGCATAACCTCATAAGGCAGGTGTACTCCAATGTGAAATGAATGGGGACATTTGGGCAAATAAACCTTAAAAGCGTATGTCCAAGCACATCTACATTTCATAATTAGGGTGACTATAGGGAATATACAATAAAAGGCAAATTTAACAAGATACCTTTAAAAGAATGTCCTTAAACCAAACTGTACCATGTCTGCCTTTCTACAAGCCCCATTCCCTTCTAACCTATCCTCTGGGGGAAGGGAAAACTTTCTCTAGCTCTTTGATACTTCCTCTATTTCTCTTACTTTCTTTGCAAAGCAACTCTTCCCCCATGTATACAAACTAGATATGCAAGGTATTATTTCCTGCTGATTCATTTTTCAGCTAACCAGTGCCAGCATGAGGACCTGGAGCTTTCATCCATGTAAAGTTACAAATATGCTGACAACCTGGCTTTTCTGTCCAATGTAGTTGATGACTACTGTAAATGGTAAAATTAATATTCAAAGATACATTAAAGGCTTTATAAATATTATGCCAGATTACACACATGAACCAATTGCACAGAGAAACCTCCATGTGAACATGAATTGGGCTATATATGAAAGTTCACAGGCACAGCAGTAATCATGATGGCAGTTTTTGTAGCTATCATCACCACAGAAATAGATTCACACTATCTGCACATACAGCTGGTTTCACACAAATTCACCTATATGTAATTCAATACATAGAGGAAAAACACTTTTCAAGGAGACAGCCAGTTCATGCATGTGAATTGGCTTTAAACTGAAGTGAAATCTTTAAACAAATTGTCATGAATGTCCACAGATGAGAGAAAGTGTGTAGAAAGTTGCAGAGCTTAAAGCAAGACACCAAACCTCTCCACTACCAGATACACCAGATACATACCTAAAGTTACTCCATCAGGAAACTCATCTTGAAGATCAAAGAGTTCCCCAAAAGCATGGAGAAACTCCAATACCATAACAGCATCACCAAAGATCTCAGGAGGTAGTCTGGTTTTCACTGGAGTTGGAACTGGAAGTTCCTGTGATGCAAAACAACACAATTATATGTGAAATGAACAATTAAGAATATAGGTCTCATGAATCTGAAATGCAGATGTAGAGCTTCTATCCATACTGTCATAAAATTGAGTCCTAAAAATATGTCTATTCAAGAGAAAAGTGTTTAGCAATTCACAGCTTCCAATAAACTTAGTTTTTTACACTCTGTTTTATATAGGAAATAGTTAGGACTAACACTGTATGTACTAATTTTCCTAAGGAAAAGGTAGCTCTCCAGTTAAGGAAAATCAGGCTATATTTATTATGTTTTTATTTGCAAGTGAAGTGAAAACTAAGTAGGGAAATCAGCCAAGCAGTTCTACTCCTAATGGGGACACTTTTGTCCAGTCGATTATCCCCTTCCCCACTTACATCTAATAAGCTTCTTGAGACACAACAGCGGGATGATCAGATGACTGGCATTGCTCCTTTCCATGGTGCTGCCTAGATGATTGCTTTCCCCTTGTGCCTTTAAGTGGATCAGGCATCCCCTGCCCCAGTGGTTCTCTCTGGAGCAGGAGAGTGTGCCTAATCAGCTCCCCTGGCATCTTTGGTACACTTCAGGGCCTTAGCCCTGTTTGTAACAGTAGAGACTGCTCAATAGCTATGGTGAGCAGAACTTGACTCATGATTGTTACTGTCCAAGAGAAGAGCCTTATTCCACCCTGTGTAGACCCCTATGATATTTGCATGGAGGAATGAGAAGGAAGGAGGTGAGGGGGAAAGGAGGAAAACAATCATATGTATGTATGTATGCCTTTAAATATTATTATACCACCCCATTCCCATATGCTCTCAGCAGTTTATAAGAAATTAAAACCAAAAGTGAGAAGACTGACTAAGACAACATATTAAATAAAACTGACATGAGAACTAAGGTTGCTGGAAGAAATATGTCTTTAACTCCCTCTTAAAGGTGAGAAATCTGATGTTTCTCTCCCAGCAGACCATGTTGTGGCTTGGGGCAACCACTGAAAAAGTCCTGTGGATAGCTGACAATAAATTTACAGAAGCAGACTTCAGAAGATTATCCCCAGAGGATCTTAGCTAATGAGGCAGAATGTATGGGCAAAGGCAGTCCTGAAAGGATTTTGGACCCAAGCTATGAAAAGCTTTCCTGGCAACTCTATCAAATAGGTGATACGTGGTGTTTGCATGATGTTCCAGAGACCAGCCTGGCTGCCATATATTCTACTAGTTGCAGTTCCCAGAGCAGGCACGAAGGTTGCCCTACATAGAAGGCATTGCAGAAGTCAAGCCTAGAAGTTACTAACATGCGCACTACTGTATTCATTTGGTGGTTTTATTTATTTTATTTTTATTTATTAAAACATTTTTATGCCGCCCCATTCGCCGAAACTGGTTGGGCTCAGCATGGTTGTTGGGTACTTTGTGGCAACTCATTGTGGTAATTTACCATGATGGGTGGCTGTGATATAAGACCTGTTCTCTATCTGCTAAGCCAGCTGGATACTTTTATCCTGTTTTTCCTACCCTACCTCTTGTGCCCTAGTTTCTTCACTTCCCTATTCAGTGGCTTGTAGCATTTCAAGATCCATTCCATGTTCCCTTCAGCAGAACTATTCATTCCCAATGAATCAGGTGGAGATGATAATTCTTCATTGGCCTGATGAGTCTTAGTAGCTTCCACATCACAATTTTAAAAAATGCTTCAGAAAGACAACACACTTCCTAAGATTACGCCTGGCACATGTAATCTGCACACCTGCCTTTGTGTCTTTCATTGGGACATCTTTGACCACCAGCATGTATCAGTTTGTCTCCAGGTTCTTGCTTAAATTCCTCCTATCTACATGTGTCTGATTATGCATCTTGAAGTTCTGTGCAGCATGGAATGCTAACTCTACAGGTGGCCTAGAATTACCCTCATGGAAATAGCCTAGTACCTTTGCCACTGGCAAGGAACCTTTCCCACGTTTCTTGTTCCTGTGTAGTACACAATTCTACTTCCCAGACTCTTACTCTGTTTTATTCCTCTTTCTTCCAAAATCTTCCCCTTCTGGTGCTTTTTTCCAGAGGGCCTTTGGCCTCCCATCCAATAACATTTCAGCCTCTCCGAAAATGGAAGTGTGACTCAAGCTCTCTTCCAAGGAGAGCTAATAGCTTGTACTTGCTGCAGGTACAGTAAATACTGCCTCCAGACAGGAAAACATACCCTGTAGGTGACTGGAATACATCTCGTAGTGACCACAATGCTAGGATCTCCAGATGACTGTGTGTGTGTGTGTTTAATTCCCTCAACCTTCCCACACTCAACTCCCACCTAAAACTCTTGTTTGTGCACTTTAGTTGCTTACTTCCAACACAGCACACCATCTCTGATTATTCCCAGCTATTGGAATAGTATATTATAATTTCCCCAAACAAGGGAAGCCACTGAAATTGTATGTGATAACCATATACTAGATTTACAAGTTGCATATATATCTCAGACAACTTTGTGTAACTACACATCTGTAAGAGTTATTTTATTTTATTTTGCATAAGGGCAAGGTAAAAAGCTGGGTTGAAAAACAAGCTGAGAGAGTAAAAGATTGAGAAGCAGAGACTGATAGAATGTTTTAAGGATCTGAAGTAATAGGAAGACACTAGGAAGAAAGACCCAAGGCACCCAAAATGGGAGTTGGAAAAGAACCGTGGAAAATGGCAGGAGCTTCTCCTATATATACTTGAGGGAGGGAGGGGCAGGGCTCCCACCAAAACAAGCTTTGCTAGGAAAACCCTCCAGACAACAGGCCCCATGCAGGTAAAGAGCCCTTATGGCTAGTGGAGCAGAATAAAAGTCAAATAAATGTGATGCACAGAGACCATGAAAAAGAACCATATTGTTAAACATACCACATGGAATAGACTGCCTTAAAATAACGATGTTCATTTGATTTCCCACTTTCTATCTCTATCATGTCAAACCCAAGCATGCTGAAGAAACTGAACACATATATACATATTCTTAATCATATTACCTTAAGATCATCACATTCCATGTCTTCTCTACGCTTACTCCATTGTTTTAGATGTTCCTGATATTTCCGTTTTTCCTCACGAAGTTTCTCTCTTTCCTGCAGTTAAACAGAAAATTACTACCAGAGTAGCTACAAGAAACTGTGGCCTTACTTTAACATTAAACAAAGCTCTCAACGGTATTGAAGAACAATATTCTTGTGGCCAAATTCCTTAAACCCTAGCATTGTGCAAGAACTGGACACAAGGATAAAAGGAGTTCATTTTGTCCTCAGAGAGAGATTAAGTATTAGGAGAAATCTGCCACTCCAGTGTTTTTAGCTGAGCACATCTGTCTGAGGTCTGTGAATATGGTCAGTTTCTCACCACCATTGGCTGAATCTCTGTCTCCTTGACTTAATCTATGAGAGCCTATTCTTTCTCCTCCATATCTTCTCTATTGTAGTTAGGTCCAAAGATCTGTCAGAGAAGCATCAGATCAGGAATAGAACTGTGTATTACTCAAAACTGCTGCCCTCCAATCAAAACTGAAAAAAGTCAGTGTCAACAGTGTATTTTAATCTCAAATTGTAACCCAAGAATGAAGGTATTATCATTGCCTTTAATTAAGCTGAGAGCTAAGATAAAAGGTGGGGCTTGAAGCCACTGAACATTCAGAATATTTTACACTAAAAGAAACCTCATTGCATGCTGTAAGATAAATACTGTAGTCTCTCTCTCACACTTTGTTCCTATTTTGACTCCTTTGCTTCTCACTACAGAGGCAGAGACAAACTGCCACTGCCTCCCCAACTGGAACTCTGTTTCTTGGTTTTTTCCTGAGATTTCTCTGGGTTTGCACATCCTTTCACCAAGTTTTTGTTTATTATGGGGAGAAAAATCCAAGCCTCTCCACCACAGTGCTTTCTTTTTCAAACTATGAGAGATTATTTTTTAAAAAAATATTGTGTTTTCTTCAGGTTATCTGAAAACATAGTAGTCAAAAGAAATTATGCATCTTTTGGCTATTTAAAATTATTCTGAATAGGCAATCTCTCTTTGTGGTAATATGAGAATTAAGCTTCCTTGTAAAGTTTAACTGCACAGCTGCTCTGTGAATCTGAACTCAAAAGTGCTGTCAGGTAATAACTCCCCTGAATTTCCATCCTTATGCAAATTTTCCATCCACTTACACCCATGAAAACCTCTTTTATCACAGTTAAGCATCTCCTCTTCTAGCTTTAGTGACTTTATTGTATCCCAAACCCACTTTTTACTCAAGCAGCCACATTGCCCAAGAACTTGCTCATTAGCAGCACCAGCACCACCCTAAAATCTCCCAAGTGGATCCCACCCATGTCCATCTTCCTTCCTTCCCTTTTCTTTCCCATATTTAGATACACAGGCATGTGTGCACATGCATGCTTATTAGGAAACTATATTGCATATGTTCTCTATCCCCTTTTGGGACTGCTAGCATCCTTGTACTTTTGCTTCAACTGGTAAATTGTGGCTTTCAGAAAGAGATTATTTTTTTCTTTTGCTTTAATTTTTAATAAAAATTGTATGATTCTTTGAGTCCTTGTCTCTGGGACTCAGAGTTAAAGATTCCATCCACCTGTTTGGGATCCATGTCAGTTGTCACATGCATTTTTTATATTTTACAATGCAAAATATAAATAAAAACCTTACAGTTAGAATAAAAGCATATAACATTATACATGCAATTAAAATAAGCCATTAAAATGTTCACCCCATCACCAGGACCACTGGATACACTGGATAGTGTTGAAAACACTATCAAAAATTCTTTCAGAAGCTTTTACCTTCCAAAATTGTAATGACTCTTCTGAAGGCTTTAATCTTTTCCCTTTTCTTAGTACATTTTCAATAAATGTACCTCAAATCTCATTAAAAATATTTTTCTTTATATACCCTTTTCTCACTTTGATATCACAAGTTAATTTATCATTAATAGCTATATCCCATCCCTCTCTGTACCAATCCCCAATTGATAGTTATATTTTACTTGCCATTTCTTAACTATGATTACTCTCTCAGCTGTTGTTAAATTTATTATTAATTCTTTATTGTCACATGCATGTTAGTCAGTACAAATGCTAACATTCCTATTTCAATCTGTATGAAAGAACATCTATGTGGCTAGGTAGTATTTATCACAACACAACACTGCTTATATTGAGATGTGATTATAGTAATATTTTTATGTAGTTTGCTTGAAAATTAAAATTGTAACTATAATTTAGACTGTTACCTTGTGCTATCCAGGGTGCTTGGGAAAATGATACAACATTGAAATAGGAAGGTATTTATCTGAAATAGGTTTGTATCTGCAACCTAACATTGCTAACATATACAAACATATCACTGCTGTCTGTTTGCCTCTACCCTCAGCCCCAAGATTCTAATTCTAACTAGTAGGAACCTCTAAATGCAGCTACAGAATATGACAGTCATTGCCATTTCCAGTCCATAACTATCAGGATCCAGGGTGGAGAGTACCTGACCTTTTCCTTTTCTATTTTGAGTCGCTCCTTCTCTTCTTTCTTCTTTAGTCTTTCTTCTTCCACGATCTTCTTTAGTTCTTCCTTCCTTTTTTCTTTATCTTCTCTCTCTCTCTTTTTTGATTCCATAGCATTTGCCTTCTCCTTTTTTAATTTTTCTTTTTTTCAAAAGATATGGAAAACCACAGTTTTTTTAAAAAAATAATTTACATAGACTACACACTTAGAACAAGTTCTCAAAGAAAAACAAATGGCTGAATAAATTTATTTTTTCACCCTACTCCAATATATAAAATGTTAATACAATTCAAAAAAATTATATAGTTTTTAAAACCATATCAAAACAAGCAAAATGTTGAGGTTTCCTGTTTGCCATTTGTCTAATTTCTGTGAGCAAAAACTACTCCCAGGTAACAAAGCAAGTTCCCATGATTCGTTCTGGCCTTAACAATTACATGAAATCTGTCTTTCAAAAACAATGTCATTGAACACCTGTAGCATGCAGTCCTGTACTAAACAGCCTTATGTTCAGAAGGCGGCATAAAACAAAATGACTGCCATAAGGATTGCACTGTAGAAACGCAGCACTGTTGGTGATTGTTCATGCAGGCACGATTCTTATACTCTGGGAATATCAGGAGGATAAAAAAGTGGTGCTGTGGGAAAAAATGGCTAGGGCCAGACAGCTACTATTTTTTATTTATGTTTGTCCTCTTACAGCATGTGCTGTTTAGGCAATGTAGAATAATTACATTTAAAAAACAGTAAATGAATAAAAATCAAATTCAATGCTAAAATCAAGAACCAGGACAAAGAATAAAACAATCCCACACAAAGCAACCTAGTCATTTAAAGGGAACCTTATAAGACACCAATCAACCACCATTAATACAGAGAAAGTAACTGCTATTTACAGTATTGTTTATAACCTGACAAACTGGATTTTCTCTTGATCACATTATTAGAAGTAATGCCATGCAGTAGGAATGTGCACATATATACTGCCTCTGAGGTTAACAGCAACCTTAACTGTGAGTCTTTGATTTGACAAACAATAACAATTAAGCAAGACTAACAGGCAAGTGCAACCTGGGGTGCTTCCACAGAAGGAGGGCTCCTGATGCTACCAAGCAGAAGTAATTGAGCAATCATTCCATCTGTTTTTGCCTTAATATATTTTATGCAGTAAGGCTGAAGAAGCCGTGGGAAATCATAGTATGGTTACAAGTGGGAGATGATTTTGTGTGGACCCCCAATAAAATTTCGTGAATGATTGTTTTTAAAAGCTGCATCAGAAATCACCCCTAGCTATCTATGACTCCAACCAAGAAGCAGTGCCAAACATATGGTAATGGTTTACTAGAAAGCAAGGCCCAATGAAATCAGAGATTTCTTGCTAAGTTTAAATTGTTTAATTTATCTTTAGATTAAGATAAGGTATATCCTCTTTCTGTTAAGTATACATTGTTACAGGCAACCACCAACATGCAAATAAAGTATAACAAAACAATAGCACCACCATGAACACTAACAGCAGTGCAGCAGCTAGTTAAAACATCGATTTTTACATGAAACTAAAAAAAAGCTTCCTTAAAGAAAACTATCTTAATAGCTGTCAAAAGATAACATTATAATGAAGCTGTAGAAGACTCTCCTGGATGAGGGTTCCACAGCTGAGGCACAGACTCAGAAAATGTCCGCTTTTGATACTGGGTCATACTAGTTTCTCTGTTAGAAGATTACAACAATAAGAACTGTTTCCAGAGGGATAGCTGTGTTAGGGTGCAATCCTATGGCCTTCCATCATTGTGTGTGGGAGGAGGAATAGGATTATTTAGACCCACACCTCTGCAGTCCTGCAACTTTGAAGGAGGGATTTCAAATGCAGAACCCTATCCTCCCCTTCGTATAGCATGGAAAAACCAATGCTGGCTGCCTCCCCAAGGTCATAAATTAGCCTCAGAGAACACTAAAGGGATAGGCTGGGGGTGAGGCTAGGAGGAGAAAAGGCTGAGGCCAACAGCCAGCTAGTTAGTTGTTGAAATGTAGGGTGCAAGGCAGCAGAAATCACTGTCAATGCACCTTGCACCCTTCACTGGATATGCACAAGGCTTACATGCATCCAGGACAAAGCATTAGATTATGCCCTAAATTTGTCGCAATGAAAACAAAGGATTTTGTTAGTCTTCAAGTTGTCACAAGATTTTAAGTTTGTTATTTTTAAGCAGAAGTCACCCATGATGTATGCTTTTTCATCCAGGAAAAGATTATTCATTGTCCAAGGATGAACTTACCTATTGTCATTTCTTCTTTTTCTTTTTGAAGTCTTGCCCTTTCTTTTGCTGCATTGCTTACATTTCTAGGACTAAGTTGTTCTGCAGCCTTACTTTCCTGAGGACAAAAGCACAAGATAAAGGGAAATAATTGATAACTTGAATCTTTTAAGTTTTATAACTAATGACAAGTTCTAATTTAATTTACAGTTAAATGTATTCTAAGTCAAACTAGAAATGATAAATACATGACAAATTAAGAAAACTGGAAAGATGTTCATTCTCTGTTGCAATAAGCTTTGATTATTTTCCTGTAGCATTCCAAATATGAGCAGCAGGTTGGTCCAACATCTATCTTGAATCTGGGAGGCCTGGTTTCAAGACCCACCACTGTCCATGGTTTTCCAGGGCTTTGGTGAATTTCTCTCTCTCCTTGTATTATATTACCAACTTAAAATGGGAAAAACAGTGACTTACTTCAAGGAATTAGCAAGGCAGTTTACACATTGAAATACTATACAAATTAGATTGGTCATTTTAGATATAATTCACAAGTATAGTTTGTCAGAAAGCAGAGATGGACTGCATAACTTACATGACCATCTGACATCATGTTTGAAGGCTTCCGTCGCCTGTTTGAAGGACTGAAGACAAAAGTAGGTGGGTCATCAGGAAAGAGGTAGGAAAAATTCTGCTCTGTTATCTTGTATTTTGCAAGTGATATTGCCTTGAAAAGGAGAGGAGAAAACACAATGTGTTGTTGGTTATTCCAGGCCTTACATATACACCCTGGTTATTGTTTTAGCTACTGTTCTATCAGATCAAAAGAGAAAAAAGCATTCTGTTCTTGCCACTGAAATGAAGTATCTCTACTAAATGGCACCATTCTTGAGTAAGTACCATTGAAATAGAAAGCAGACAAGTCTATTTGAGTTTGGAACATTATCTTTTGTAAGGGCAGAAATACTTGAAAAAGTACATATAAATGCCTCATTTTCCCCATTTTATACTAGAATGTAACAGCAGTGCACAATAATTAGACAATGAATTTTGGCTAATAAACAAAAGAAGGATGAGTTACCAACACATACATGAAAATTTCTAGAAGGAATATTAGTCTGTTGCCACAAAAACAATTAACTGGAGCAGGATAACTGAAGCATTTAGGTTTGACTGCTTCCTTCTGTCTTTTTGTCACTTAATGTAATGCCCTCAGTTTTTAGGTATATCATCATTGGGTGTTAGCTTGTAAATTTAGATCTAGTAGTAAATAAAATCAGTCTGCCTGAAATTGTATGGAAGTATGCAAAGGAATCCAAGCATACAAGGAAGTGGACATGCAACAGGGCAACATGATTTACTCTCACAATTTATTTTCAAAATTTATATATGCTATTCTTCAATTGGAAAATTTTAACAGCATTTCATAAAAGTTAAAATAAAAGCATCAATTCAGTAATAAGTAGTAATGGCCCTGCCATCAGAACAGATGAAAATGTAACTGCAACTAAACTGATCATCATCAAAAAATGCAAGAGTGCTCAATATTCATTGCCCATAGTATAATGTAAGCCAAGCTCTATTTTATCAGTCAGTGTAAAAGAATTGCCCAGAGTCCATAGAGCTGCCTTCATTGTACAATGTACTCTTTCTGTACATTGTACATCAGAAAGAACAAATCAAAAGTTAAAGATAGGATATTTTCCTAGCTAGATAACAAACACAGGAGAAGTTAATTATAAATTAAATTATAAATAAATGTTTATGTTGTACAATATCCACAAAATAATCGAAATAACCCCCCTTCCAGATGTATTCAATTTAGTAGAGGGGGAAAACAAGTCACAAGCTAAATCACTGAAAGTGCACACCATAGCCAGTTTCAGACAAACTGATTAAAATAAGATCAACCATGTTTTTATTTCCCAGCTTGATCTCAACTTTAACTGCTTTGATTACCTTAATTTTAACAATGCCATCATGGGATTCACAATGCTGCTTCAAAAAGAGCTTAAGTCTGTCACGAGAAAAAAGATGTTTCCTCCGACTATGATGCAGATGAAAAAGAAAAGGGACACACTACATTAAAGTTGCTCAGTTTAATTTTTAGTTTTCAAAAGAAATTCAGATTTATAGCCTTTTAGGCAACTACTGTTCTAGGCTTTTCTAATAAGAGCTACAAATATCAAAGCATCCATGAAATTTAGAGTAATAACCAATCTGTATTTATAATAACTGAGTCTACCATAAAGCTGTTCAAACAGAGGATTTTCGAGTAGTTGATGACACTTTATTTCAGGTTAAATCATTCTGTGCACTCAGAATCAAGTTATCATAGTGTTGTTTTCTTGTGTGCGTTTTTTTAATTAATGGGGGGGAGTTGGCAGTGTCACAATTTAGAGAATTCTACAACAGAGTCTTTTCAAAGGCTTCTATTATCATAAGGTAAACAAGCAGTACATTTACTAGTTGTACTGTCATTATTAATACGTTCCGTACTTTAAGGTCAACATAAAAATGTCTAACACTAATGAAATACTCTCTCTTGTTTCAAGCTAAGTACAGTCACCTCTAGGGAAATAAACTAGCACTATATAATTGCTACTAATGGAAGGATTTGGATACAGCAGAGAATCTTACTGCCAAAAGGCTACAGGAGGCATATTTTCGTGATTCTTCCTTCTTGTGCAGGGGTCTCAAACTCAATTTACCTGGGGGCCACTGGAAGTAGAGTCTGGGTGAGGCTGGGCCGCATCAAGTATTCCACCACTGCGGTGGTGGTGGGCCGCTCATCCTGCGGCCGGCCCAGGCGCCGCTGGCACTTTGAAGGCTGCAGGGCCCCTCCCCCGTGCCCTGCCCATCCCAGCAATTGGCCTGCGGGCCGCGAATTTGAGACCCTTGTTCTTGTGCAATCTCCCAATTCCAAATAGTCCCACAAGCCTCCATGGCATGTTTTCAGAAGGTGTAATAATGGGAAAGCTACACATGTTGTCTTCCTATTTCTGCCAGAGAATCTGGATCCAACTCTACATTTATACACAGGCAGTAGGACCATATCTAGTGCTGCTTACCATATCTGAGAAGCTTTCACTGTAACAGATTCATACAGTTGTTTCTTTATAGGCTTCACTTTATACTTGAACAAGGATGGATCAGTTATGGCTTTTTCTTTCCTAAACATAAAGATCAATTATTAATTTTCCTCCTAAAAGCAATACATCTCAGCACCACTTGTTGTGTACGTGGAATTAACTACTTGAGACAACAAGGCAGAAAGTACAAGGCACAATCTCATAACATTGAAGTTTGAGTTTAGACAGCAATTCTAAAACCAAATGGTTGCCCTGAATTATAGCAGGGAAAATATGTAATTATACACAATTCCAGACAAACATAGCACACATAGGCATATGGCTGACAGCCTTAAGGATATGCAAAACAAAAGCACATGATGCAGGTGGTTTATCAGATTTTGCAATGTTGCATTCCTCTTACTCAGTAGGTAACAATGGCTATATAGAATTACAGGGAAAGATTTTATAAATATTTTGGTAGAGTTTTAAAACTGCATTTGTACTTTTAAAATAAAACTTTAAAGTTCTTACCCATTTTGTGCAGAACTGGTATCCAAGTCTGAATCATCACTATCACTTATAACAATGGTGACTCCATCTGCACTGCTGACATGACCATTAGCCATTCCATTGTGACATAGTGGTGCTTTAACTTCCAAAATTTTACAGTGCAATCTAGAACAAAGAAAATGTAAAAACAGTCATTGCCATTTCCAATCCATAACTATTTACAATCAAGAATATTTTCATTCCCAAAACCCCCAAAAAATTAGGAAGCAGTATCAAATTCAAAGGGTGGATTAACTCATCCCTGGATATTCTATCCATTTAAATTCAATTACTTTCATCACACACACATACATGTGCAAACAAACACATGGTTCTAAAGGAATTATGAGCTAGATCCCAAGAATCTAGTGGAAGGAAAATCGTCACTAGTGCCATTTTGCAAATGTTTTTACGAGCGCTAGGGAAAGAGGCTGCAAGGTACTATAGTAGGCAGATGTTACAGATATTCTTGTGCTTTTGCAAGTTCTTGCAGTACTAGAATTCTTTAGATTTTCATTTTTCTCATGTGATCCTCCAGTTTGTATTGCAGGGTTTTTTTTTTTTTTTTGGTGAATGATAGGCACTATCCATGTGTAGAAGGCAGCTCTTGAATTCAGTCCATTGTTAGGAGAGCGGCAATTTCCCTCTGCACGAATGCATATGCGATACATTTAGCCCACTGTTAATATCTTATTATGGCAGTCAGGCTTTAGGTGTTTATGTGGAAAGGGGAGGGTTTGTGTATTGGCTGTTGGCGCATAAAATCTCCTCTTTTATCCAAATGCCAGGGAAATAGCTTAAATTAGTATCTATTTTGTTACTTAGAAAATAGGCATTAAAATACATCTTATAGAAATAAGGAAAAATTAAAGGATTTTATGTTGCTTCAGAATCTACCCTTGTGAAAGATCATCCCTTATTATAGTTGATGACCCAAATAAACAAGGATAACAT
Organism: Varanus komodoensis; assembly: GCF_004798865.1. Classification (NCBI taxonomy): domain Eukaryota; kingdom Metazoa; phylum Chordata; class Lepidosauria; order Squamata; family Varanidae; genus Varanus; species Varanus komodoensis. The sequence continues at coordinate 31,734,139 of NW_025335761.1, forward strand.
GATTGTTATGGATCTAATCTAATGATGGCCTGCTTTATTTCCTGACACATTTTAAGGCTCCATTTGGTGTTTGTACATCCATGTTATCTACAAACAAACACAAAATACATGGTTGAAGTTGATAGTTTGATTTTTAAAGAAAATGATGCAATAATTCCTTGTCGTTAATGTTGCACTTGCAAACACATTACCATTTAAAGTATAGGATAGGCCTTGGCAACTGCCAAGGTAGAATTTGTTTGGTATGTTGAGGCTGGGCATTGAAACAGCTGGTTCTTCAGTTCAGTTGAGATTATTTAATGAATGCAACTAACTGAAGAGCCTAGGAAGGGGTGTGTGGAATGTGGACAGCAATGATTTTACTTGAAACCTTATTTTCTATTCCCAGAAGGTACGTAAATATCTAGGGACAGTAGCAATGGGGTTCCTTTATATCAGCCCTGATTTCTGAGCTAGCCAACTGAGTTTGACCATACAAACAGCATTCACGTATGGATGGATAGATGAACAGTATAGTGTTAAAAAAACAACCAAACAAATTAATGGAAAGGATCTATGAGTGACTAACCATGGAAAACAGAACTGGCACTTTTATGTTTACAAGTCATACAGTGCTGATTATCCAGGACCTGATTGTGAAATTTTTTGACAAATGATTTTGTTCACTATTGGAAACTGAATGCTGGATTAGATTGTTCAAATTGATACAATAAAACAATTCAATATTTATGTTGATTGTAGTCCTAGACTGATTGAGTGTAAAGTAATTTCCCAAATGGTGAGCGCTTTAAGAGCATGTTATAGACCATCATGCACTCCTGTCTCTTGTGTGAACTGTTCCTTCACTTCCATGATTCCATTCAAAATATTGCAAATAAGGAAAACAAGAACTGGATCAAAGAATATGAGTCTAGTTGCTAATACAATCAAAGATTCTAACATACATTACCAAGCAAGTCCATCTAAAATTAAGTGGCTTAGAGGCTGGCTCTTGATTTTGTTTTCTTTTTAGAAGAGAAATAAATATATCTATTCAATCTAGCCCAGATGCTTACCTTTCACCATTATTCCTAAGTACTTCCACAATTTCACCAACAAAATAGCGGTCCTTGATATAAGCAAATATGTCATCACACGCTTCATGAAGTCGTGAGCGCTGAGTCAGTGTAACTAAGTATAGGACTGGAACAATAAGTGGTTCTGGAAAGTTTTGGAGATTTTCTCTGGCTTTCTTTTCTGATTCTAGTGCTTCTTGATAGGTGAGTCCAGGTTTTCCTGTGACAGCACAACTCCACACAAGGCTATTACATAGAATGGTTCGTTCAAAAAAGTCACTGCAAGAAAGAAAGTTAAAATAACTACACTGAACTGTACATGTCAGCTATCAATCACTAAGAACAAAATACAAAAAAAAATAAGTGTTTCTATATCCTGCTGGCTTCAGTGCTTAATTGTATTCTACTGTTTGCCTTTATTTATTACACTTATGGTCTTTCATTCCTCCAAAGAGCTTTGGGTAGTACATGGTTCTCCCCAGTTGCACACTGATGTTCACAACAATGCTGTGAAGCTATGGTTCCTCCCCAGTTGTTACTCATTAGCAATCACACTGTACCACCAGCATTTGAATTTGATAGCCAAATCCAAATTGGTTAAAACAAAACCATAAATCCTTGAGGAGTATTTCTACACCCATCTGTTTGCCCAGCTGTATTTTCACTTACCATTGTTCATCAGCTGGTAGTTAAAATAATTGTAATGAATTGTACAAAGTGAGTTTTAAGATAGACTTGCTTGCAATTAAATGCACCAGGGCTGGGTTAAAATGCAAAGTGCCATTTTTAAATGTATCACTTCACTCACTGGTTGTTCTGCTACTAGAGATGTTAGGTATTATTTTACTGGCTATTTTTAATTACAGTTTATCTTTCAGTAGTTTTCCCCTCTTTTCTCAATTTTCAGGGTGGGAAATAATGAATTCTAGTTGGTTCTTAGAACAGCATCTAAGAATGATTCCATGAAGCTTAAGACAGAAAAAAATCCTACACTCCCAACATTCCTGTGTTGGCTGGGGAATGGTGGGAATTGTAGGACCCTTACCACTGTAAATGTGCACACAACCAAAATGTTTAAAACCATCAACACACATTGGTAAGAGAGGGAATGAACTGTACACCAAAGATTCAGCAATGGCACCCACAGCTAATAATGAGGAACCCCAAGCTTGCCGTTACACACATTCCGAATGTTCAACAGCCCACTACTTTTCTTATGTAATCCTTTCTATTCTGAATCAAGAGGTTTTGTTTGTTTGTTACTGGTGTGTTCCCTTTATGACTTTACCCACTTCCTTTTCCTACAGTAACTGCTTCTTCACATATGCACACATACACACACACACCCTCCCTTTTAAGAACATTAAGCAAAATTGTGCCTCTGTCCTCCCTCATGGTCAAATAAGCTGGCCTCTCAAGTTGAAGGGCACCCAACTGCAACATCTTAAGAAGTTAGCTATCCTTAGTCTATATATGTGTCTAAGCGGTAAATAAGGTAAATTGTTCACATTAATGTTGTGCGTGTGTTGTTGCCATTTAAGTGTAAGCATGCACCACAACATGGGGAGGCAGAGAAAACAAAGTAGAAAGCAGGAGTGAAACTGGCAGCTAGAAGGGGAGTTCAACCTGTCCTCCTTGCTAAAGTGCTTTAGAAAAAACCTATTTCTGAAGTGTCTTTAATACACTGATCAGAAAGCATAATAGTAACTGACATTTTATCACCACGTTCATAAAAACATTTTAAAGTATTCATAAATTGAACCACCTGACCCTCCCATAAAATAAAAAGAGGACTACTCTTTTTTTTAATTGGCTCTCAGGCCCCCTCTAGTATATGGCAGGACACAGATATTATCAACATGCAATTTGCAGAACACATGTTACATGGATGATCTCTGAATTAAGAAAACAATTTTAAAATAGTTATGGATATTTTAGAGCTATGTAAATGAATAACAAACCCATGAGTTTGTACAATCAACTTGTTTTTTTATGGGGGGGACTGAAATTATCTTACATCTTATTTATGGCTTTCAGGGATTATGTATTACGATTTCCCAATTTAATTTCTCAAATACTGTCAGTTTTTTATACATTCTTGGGAAAACTTGGTTTAATACAAGCAATGCATTTTTATACAAGTAGATCTTGGTAGGCAGCAAGGGTGGAGTGATCAGTCTCTTTGCAAAATACCCTAACCCTTTTATTTAGCTAGAAGTGCAATATGTGCTAGGAATACAGGAATTGTGGTGCCAATTGTTGGAGAAGCAGTTTACTTCCTTACAGTATTGACAAAATTAGAATTTCTTTATATTAGTTCCCCTAAATCCCTTTCTCCACCAAGAATGGCAAATACAACAATCTGAAAATTGGCTGACATCTGTCTTTACTGCATGCAAGACTGTATTGAAGGTGGAAGGCAATATGAAGGAGCTGGATAGAAAAAGAAAGACAAATTAGTCTACTTTGCTGCTAGTCGCGAAGTTGTGTCAACCCATCACAACCTCATGTTAGTCTATGTTAGTACAATTGAATGGCAGAGATTTTTAATTAGGAAGAGCTTTTCTCAAATTCAGGATAAGCTAGATTGCTTTTCTGTAGCAGCATGTTTGTTGACTGCATTGCCTGGTTTCAAAACTTGGCCAGGAGTGCCTTGGAGCTGTTTCTTCTTGTATACTGGTCTTTGGATACAATTCTATTTTTATTAGAAATAAAATGAAATTGAACTTATACTCACTGTATCTTACATGGGATACTAATTCTGGGATACAGTCTCAACATTGCCTGAACAGAAAATTGCTTGTCGGGGAGAGTTAATGCATTATCTTCCCAGTAGGTCAAAAGCATTCCAGGGTGAAAAGTCTTTACATGACAAGGAAAGGTCATCAAAGAGAAGCCAAAACAAGTCTAACCCTCTCTGTATCCCAAACAGATGCAATTCAATACTCAACAACACATTACTTTTAATATGTAGCTTGCAGCTATTTCTACTCTTTTTTAAAACTCAGAATTACAAGGGAATCTAGTGTGGGATAGGGAGGGCTTTAACCTTTTCCTTCCTGCTGTAGTTCTAATTCAGAAGGGGGGCACAAAGACAGAAGATAATTAGGAGCACTTGGGAACTGATCAGGTCAGGTCATTCTCATTCCAGGAATCATTTCAATCAGCATTCTGAATCATGTGAAAAGCATCAATGGATACTGGAACCTTTCCTCTTCATGCTCCGGATGTAAAGTATAATAATCACATTATAAAAGGGGGAAGGGCTAGCATGGTCTCCTCCTTGTAGGTTTTATATGCTCAGGAAATAATCAGGATCCATTAGACTCCTAGAATGAACCATTCTAACACGATGTTAAATTCCATAAACTGTTTAGGCTTAGGAATCTCTAGTACCATTCTTGAAACCACTCTGGCTAGCTGCGGAATGAAAACTGTTGGAAGCAGAGTAGGAAGTATAGCAATAAAATCTTGCACTGTTCCAACTACCATCTTTAGAAATGCACATTCAAAACATAAAAGCCACTGAATGGAGCATTTAAGTACAAGGATGGTAGCTCAGTCAAACAACTAATCTGGTCTACTGCTGTATAGGAACCTGGCAAACAAGCTGGGAAACATAACCCATTTCTTTGCAATATATGCAGGTAAGCATGCTTAGCCAGGATTAAGTCCTAGATCGCATCTATCTTTCCAGTCATCTGCCATGAATTCAAAACCATGGTTTCAATCCCAAGAGGTTATTGCCAAAGTAACCAGGACTCCACTGGATAAGAAATAATCAGTTGGTTCTGCATTATAGTCCATTCTTATATTTTTTTCCTAAATATTAAACTCATGGATCAAACAAGCTTCTGAGGTAGCAATGCTGATACTTCTATGCTCAATACCTTACCATTCTCTTATGGCTGAGCAAGGAATAGAGAAACATAAAAGTTCAAGGTGTATAGAAGTCTCATGATAATTGGAAATACACTTTAAAAATATATTTTGTAGAATTTGTGGATAATATTGCAGTGTATGTACATTTCTTTGTTCTGGACAGAACTGCCAGATCTATTTGATAACTGGTACCACCTTGGGGGTCCATATTACACAAATTCTTTTCAATCTACATTGGTTACCAGTTGTCACCTGGGCTCAATTCAAAGTGTTTGTTTTGCCATATAAAGCTCTAAACAGCTTAGGACCTGGGTACCTAAAGGACTGCCTTCTCCTGTACATACCTGCCTGACCACTAAGATCTGGACAGGAGGTCCTTCAAATGGAGCCATCAAAGAGGTTAGGGGGTGGCAAACAGAAGGACCAACTTCTCGGTGGCTGTCCCGCACTTATGGAATGAGCTCTGCAGAGAAATTCATTCTGCACCAACACTGTTTTCCTTCCAACGCCAGGAGAAAACACTTCCCTTTTCTAGGTATTTTAATCAATAAATTTTAACAGTTAATTTTAATGTTTATATTAACCATCATCTTGGTTGTTCCCCCAATAGTTTTTGTATTGACCTATTTATTGCTGTTTTGATATTAACTATTTAATGTTTTCCTGTATTGGATTTTTTTCCTTGTTTTTGATGAGTGTCTTATTTTAAATATTGTAAGCCGCCCAGAGACTCCATTTGGAGTAGGGGGCAGCATATAAAAGCATAAATAAATCAATAAATCTGAGCTATCTCTCGCCTCTCTCTTTCTCTACATATTGACTTGACCTATTTCTGCTACATCCTTCTTGCTAGTGTGTGAGTAAAGCTAGTGCTGGATAGGATGTTCTATCATATTTACATTGCTTACAGTTTCAAAACAGTAAGCATTTGCCAAGAATACAAATCTAACTGTAAGTTCCCAGCACAAGAAGTCATCACAAGTGAATTTTCCCATGGAGCTTCTCATTGCAACAGCCACCATTGTATTTGCATCAGAGGCATACACTGTGCTTTTTGTTATGTGTCAACTCAGTGAGGATGGGTTGTTGGAGTAGTTGACAGGCCACCCAAAAACCATGGGTATTTTAGGGTTGTGAGTGGCTTGTTAACCACTCCAACAATCCACTCTCTCTGGGTTCACATGCATACCCAATGGAAAAATTAATCCTCAGTGGCTTCCCATTATGTGTCTCTGTATGCATGCTTTGATTCCATTGCAAAATTTCCCCATACAATTAGAATGACAGTCCTCTCTGTAGGGCTGTCTAGTTCCAGAAAGAGAAAGAAGGAACCTAGAAGTTGACCGTGGATGATCAGTACCTTGACAGCAAACTGAGCAGGCAAAGAACTTCCTTGTTCCCTGTCTTTCTCACTATGGCACTGCCTTTTAGCTGGTAACGGTATACAAATGTTAGTAATAAAATAATAAACCATAATATTGTTATTTTTATTGAAATTGAGCTATGTATTTCTACATTTGTATATTACATAAGCTAATATATTTAAATTAGCATATATAAATCATCTTTATTTTGGTGATGTGTTTCTTCTTTATGGAGGCAAGTACAGTATAGACAATGTAGTTTATATGAGCTAAGTGCTGTAATCATTTTACACTTATTCTGAGCCTACGACATTGGCTCCCTATCCATTTTCCAGTCCAGTTTAATGGCCTGGGGTATTATCCATGCCTGGCATGACATTTCTGCTGACACTGTACAGGTTCTAGGGCCTCATCCCTTTTAACAGTGATTACAGAGTTAATATGGTTTTGCTTTTAAATTATCACTTCAGGACTTTCTGTAAAAACAAAGGATTTCCCCCCTTCAGTGTGATCTATACTAACTTGAAGTTTTACTAGGCAAATTTCATCTGAATAACAAAAACATGTCTAAACACAAGAGGTGTACTCCAATTTCACATTACTAAAAACACTGTAAAATGTTTACATATTAGATGTAAAGATAAAGATATATGCATATTAAATATATATAGAACCCAGCACTTTTAAGCCCTACAGGTATCAATGAGAGAGTTCTGCATGAACACAACTGCCTTCTACTAAAACTTCTAGAGCATCAAAGTGCTTAACTTTGGGTGGAATATACCTCATGTCTTTTCTGAACAAAAAGAAAGGATAAACCATTGGTTATTTCTTACTTAACATGAAGAGTTCTGGATAAGAACAATTTTGTCCTGAACATGCACATCTTCCCCACACCCAGTATTTAATATGTAATGTTAACATTTCTCTTATTTACCTCATAACAATGAAAGTAATTAAGAGCAGGAAAGACTTAGTGAAGTTCATGAATATAGCTGAAGTTGTGGATTTTCAGTATGTATTTCAACTGTTCCCTTGTGAATGCTTTTTTATCCAAATTGAGAATATACCCAAAGGAAAATATTGAAAATGCTTTTTTCCCCAAACATAGTTGGGAGTTATTCTTATTCTCAAAATATTTCCTATGCTAAAATACTCAAGTTTAATTGGTGGGGGTGGAGCAATATGTGGTCTAAGGAAGAAATCAATGAAAAATTGTTCCCCTTCTCCTTTCTGCAGAAAAAAAACTGTATGGTTCAGAAGGCAACCCCAGAGGGGAAAAAGAGGGCATTGTGGAAATGATCGGAGAGGCCAGGATACAAGCTATTGGGGGGCACTCCATCTTCCTTCCTTCCTTCCTCCCTAGACAAAATGCAGACAGGACAGGGAGGCAAAGATCCACTCTGTCACTCCTATCTTGCAAAGGATGGTTGTAAGCCTCTCGGTCACAACCCAGAGGATTGCACTCTCCGTTTTAACCAAGTTAACGCACAAGTGCTTTTAACTGAACAAATTGACAGGAGCAAGGGAGTGAATACACATTTTAAAAATCTGAAATAACGAACTGAAAAGCTACAGGATCCTCAAATCCTTAAAAGATATTTAGCCATAGCTAGTCCAATACATCCGTCGTGCAATCCCCTTGCTTGCATAAAGTTCAACTATTTTATACAGCCTTAGGAGTTCGATGAACAGGTGGTCAAGGCTTGCTCCCACAACTGAAAATCAAGGGATACGGAAAGTCACCAAAGTCTCCAGTTTGGTGAAAGGGATGATTTTTTTCCCCCCGCAAAGACAGGTGTTTGAGGGTCTTGCATAACGGATAAAACCGGGCTGCTCAGCTGCACTACTAAAAGAGAAACAGGGGGAGGGCTGCGGAGGCTTTAACTCAAGCCTAACGGAGTAGTATTTAGAGGCGGGAGGCAGCCGCTCAGGCGGCTAAATAGGCGGCGCGTTTATTCTCCGTCCTTCCAGCTGCTACGAAAACAATAGTCAAGTGAGGCGGTTAGGAACACCCGTCAGGCAGTCCCTCGCCTCAACCCAAGCCTGGCCTAGATGGTGCAGCCGGCCGTTGGTTCTGCGGCAGTTTCCCCGCCCTGTCTCGGTCAAGGGTACCGGGCTAGAAGCACAAACAAACACAAACGCGCAAAACACCAAGGCCTAGTAAAACATTTTTAAAATCCACGCCAGCGAGCGGCAGGGGTTGGGGATACGCAGGCGGGGCAGGGCAGGGACAGGCAAGGGGCGGCAGCCCGGACACTCACTTGCTACAAACTTTCCCTTCTCCCCTCCCTCCAGTCCGGCAGGGGCGCAGAGAGAGCCAGCCGGGAGAGGGGCGCTAAGGTCAGCAGCCTGAGGCGCCCGGGCAGCCTGCCTGGTGTACAGAAAGAAGGCTAGTCGCGGGGTTCCCCGACCTCTGGGAGGGGATTCCCTCCTCCTTCCCCGGCCAGGTGTCAGCCGTTTGCCGCCGCGCTTTGCTGTTCAAACCATCGCGCCAGAGCCCACGAGGACGGGTGTGCGTAGCGAGGACGGGAAGGAAGGGAAAGGGGGTGGCGAAGAGCGTGGTGCCCCTTACTCGTAGTCCCTGAAGATCTCGTTGGTGATTCTGCAGTAGAAGACGTGCTCGTCGGGTCGCAGGTCAGCGGGGGGCTTCTCCCTCACGAAAGGCTTTCGGTGTAAGAGCGGCATCGCGGACTCCCGTTTCTAGGCGGGAGGAGGAGAAAGCGAGCACGTTAAATCGAGACGAAGAGGGGCGCGGGTCGTCGTCGTAGCGGCGGCGGCAGACGGCGCCTTTTGTGTGCGCCTGACACGCTGCTTTCTTGCTTGGGACTGACGGAGAGAGCGGATCTTTCCTTCCTCCCCCGCTTCCCCCTCCCCTAGGCCGCCTCACAATGGGGCCATGACGCCGAACAGCAGGCGGCGGCAGCGGCGGCGGCTCCCTCCTCTTCCTCCCCCCCACAACGTGCTCGACCGACCTGGGGATTTCCTCTCCCCCCTCCCGCTCATAAGGCCACGCTTCGGATCTCCCCCTCCCCGTTGTCCGCCCACGGGGTCACCCTGTGACCTGCGCACGCTGGGCCGCACACCTCTTTCCCCTCCCTCCCAAACGCTAAACAAACAGAGAAGAGGAAGGAGGGCAGGTCTTTGATCACTTATCTTCTTTCCTGTCCAGCTTCTGTCGGGACTCTCCCCCCCTCCCGATCCCGCTTCCTCGTTTGATGTTTAATGAGGGATCCCCTCCAGCTGGGAGCCTGCTGGATGAGCTTCCCCTCCTGTCAAGAGCTAGGGGAGAGTGCCTTTTTCGGTCTTCCCAGATAGGTCCGCGAGACAGATCGACCCTTCTAAGACAGACGTAAGGCTTGCACCATCCCCTCCTACCTGATTTGTACCACGATTGTCCTTTCCGCCTGGGTGGTATTTAATGAGGCTTCTCTCTCTTCGTTTCTTTCTTCTGCTGACCCCTTCCTTGCTCTTTTCTTTCCCCCCCAACCCTACCTCCTCGGAAGTTTTTGATCTACTACTTCAGCTCTCAATGAGGAAGAGCTGTTGGGAGGAGCTTTCGACTTCTTTCCCCTACATCTTTATTGGCCGATCACGGCCTTTCCAGCTTGTGACACACAGGAAGACAGAGAGCTACATTATTAATTAATGGATGAGGCTCTCATCCTCCATTTTTGAATTAGCAGCCCAAAAGATCTCTGATGTGTGTCGAGGTTCTTAGAGGCCTGGCCTAGAGGGGCTCATCATCGTGCCTGGTACCCAGGAAGCAGGTTGGCTTGTTAGTTTCCTAGCAAAATATATTTGGCAGCAATATCTGATATGCACATTCAAAGAATAAATTTTTTAAAAACAGTATAGGATATAAAGATTCTTATCTCTGTTCTTTAAACATCATCAGGTATTTGTAAAAAAATTGGGAAGGACAAGCTCAGAGATGAGTAGGTCTTTAAAACTGAGTGCAGGGTTTTTTTGTTTTCATAGAGACTCATCAACTAGTAGCTATATTTAGGGCAATTATTCTAAGGCAATGTTATGTCAGTTCAGCTGGGATGTGGACACACTGTCAGAACTGCTTCATCTTTTTTTATTTTTATTTATTTATTGTTCTATTTATATCCTGCCTTTTTCCTACAAAGGGCTCAAGGCAGCTTACATCATTCTCCTCCTCCATCTTATCCCCACAACAACCACCCTGTGAGGTAGGTTGGGCTGAGAGTCTGTGACTGGCCCAAAGTCACCCAGTTGGCTCCATGGCTGAGCGGGGACTAGAACCCAGATCCTCTGAGTCCCAGTCCCATGCTCTTAACCACTACACCATACTGGCTCTTCTATTCTACTGGTATTTACATCCTTTATCTCAAGTAAGGTCCAGAAAAAGGTTACTTCAGCAACATATTAATTTCCTATTTTGTAAAGAGTAGTGCATGTCCTTAATCAACTGCCCATGTAAATCAAAGTTTTGGGTTTTGCCCATCACAGAGAGTAGCTATGGCTAAAATTCAGATATATAATTTTCTATCTACACAGATTATTCTCCTTTCTATGGAAAATAACCAGTTTTTCAAAAGAATACATAATAATTGAATAGTCACACTTTCCTAAGTAATACCAAGACAGGAACATCAACCTTTTCATGTGAATGCAGTCTGTGTGTATATTATTTTAAAACATGTTCTGACTGCTCTCCTGAGCAGGATACCAAGTAGTCCCATTGACCTCACTGAGATTAATTTTTGAGTCAATGAGATTAAACTTGGGCTGTCTACCAAATGAATATTAAATTAACATGCATCTGAAGAAGTAGGCAGTGACCCCAGAAGTTTATACCAGAATAAATTTGTTTGAACTTAAGGTTTCAAAACACTTTGTTTTTGCTGCAATACATTACATGGCTACCCTTTTGTAAAAATCTTTTCCAAGCTACTTACTCTTCCAAGTGCTAGATAGTTCCAGTGATACTTGTAGTGTTTCTGTGGTATTTTTGTAACTAGAGGAACAGATACTGAGTATGTAGGCACATAGGTAAGCATTATTAGAGCCAAAGCAGGATCTACTTTCAAAAGCAACTGTCCTCCTCACCTAAAAGCAACTCTTGTCCTTCACCCTTATTTATTCAGTTCCAAATCATGTATCTGATGTTTCTTTTCCTGACACAATCCCAAATTGCATGAAGTATTCAGTTTAATCCCACCGTGGAAGGTATGATGTGTACTTTTGTACTTTCCACAATGGAATTTTACATCAAGATTAACCTGATGGGCCATTAATGGCATTAAAGCAACATCTATTTTTCAGCATTTATTGAAAGGTACTCTCTTCACTTTAGACAATAGTCTGTAACACTATGTTGCATCTAGCAGTTTAGATCAAAATATTGTGCTTTATCCAGGATAAAGTAAATAAATAAGATAAAGACTAGATCCTTATTGCATTGGCTTACAGGATCCATATCCACTGTGACTGGATTTTGTATGAATTTATCCCTTGCATTAGTAGGTATTTGGCCTCAACATTTTTGTTTGGTTTGTTTTCTAACTGCTGTTTGTACCCAGGGAATAAAGAACTACTCACTATGGTGACCACTTCAGATAACACATACTCAAGCATTAAATGTCAGTTGTTGAACCATGGTTGTTGTTGAAACATGGGTCATTGTGTTGTCTGAACTCAGATGTGCTTGATGGATAACCAATCCATTAAGAGAACCCAAGGCTTGTTACTGGATTGCAAATTATGGCTGGGTCCGCATATATGCCAAACAACCCTGCACTGCTTTCACGGTACATGGATTTTTGGCTGACTGTTGATTTTCTTTGTGGTTTCAGGAAACTAAAGTTACCATGCAGAGATGCCATGACTGGGTCCAGACAGCATGACAGACCAACAAGGGTAAGGAATCACCACAGCTTCTTTGTGATGTAAAACAAACCTGGCCTATAAGTTGTTCACCATAATTTGTTATCCTACCTGAATTCAGATGACACAGTATCCTATGGTTCCTGAACAAATGCATGGTTCAACAACAATCCAAATTTAGCTCATACTCAGCCTTTGAATGTGGGTTTTCATGTTGCCTGTATGCACCTGTATTTGACCAAGTGTGTTCTAGTCACACTTTGTACCACAATATATTTATTCCACAATATATTTCCTAGAATACAGATAGGTCTGTACAGTTATGCATATCAGATATTTGACCTACAGAGTGCAAATTCAGAATTACTGTTCCTGCAACCTCACCTATTTAATACTTGGGAGAACAGCACAATCCTGCATGTTTTCTTTGAATATTTCCCCAAGAAAATGTATATAACTGCAGCCAAAGTTAGCATTTGCAGTTTGAAGTATGATCCTATGCCAAGTCTGCTGGGCTTATGCATTTGTTTCAATGGGCTTAGCTGTGCCTGAAGCCCTTTTCATAAAAATAACTGAAATGGTATAAACTTTAATCTGTACACCTTTAGTACCTGTGAGTTCCTTAACTTCAACCACACTATAGTTTGGGAACTGTTTGTAGATGCAGTCATAAAGATGCATTTCCACCCTCTTATTTATTATTTCAATTTATATGCTGCTACAACAGCCCACACTTGGGCTCCCTGTGTGGCTTACAACAATTAAAACAACATAACATTGTAACAGTAATAGTACTGAAACATCAACAACACATCTAAAATATAAAAACATAGTTCAACAAAATTTATTTACATACAAATTTTAAATAATTTAAACTGAAAGCAAACTATAAATCAGGAATAAGGTTAGGTTAAAAACAAGTAACTATTAAAATAACTGGCACCATTTTGCCTGGTGCCAAATGATAACAGTAATGGTGCCAGGCACACAACTTTAGGGAGCCTATTCCAGAAGCAGGGTGGAATGAGAGAGAGGCCCTTCCTGTAAGGGTCGAATGAGAGAGAGGCCCATCTCCCTTACCTTTTTGGGGGATGGCTCTTTAAGAAGGATCTCCTCACTCAATCTTAGAGGATGGGTAGCTACATATGGGAGAAGACAATCCTTCAGGTACCAGGACCCAAGCTGTTTAGGACTTTATATGTACGTACTTTAAATTGAGCCCAGACTTCCACTGGTAGCCAGTGTAGATGATATAAAACTGGGGTAATATGGACCTGTAGACTAGTTCTTGTTAGCAATTGCGCATCCCTATTTTGAACCAGTTGGAGTGTCTGGACTGTCTTCAAAGGCAGCCCCACTACGGCATGTTGCAATAGTCCAACCAGGATGTTAACAGGGCTTGAATGACTGTGGCCAAGCTTTGTCTGTCAAGATACCGTTTAAGTTGATAAATTAGCCACAGCTAAAGGAAGGTGCTCCTGGCTATCAAGTCCACTTGAGACTCAAGTGAGAATTTTGGCCAAGTTGCAAACCTGATCCTTTACTCTTTCTCAGAATACATTAATGAAGAGCAGATGGAGTACAAATTGAAAATATTATATGCCCTGTGGAACTATGATCTACTCATTTTGTTTGTATTTCAATATTCCACTATATCAGAGAGAGAGAGAGAGAGAGAGGGGCTGGCTGGCTGGCTGGCTGGCTTGTAGTCTTGCTTGCCTGAAATTAGCTGTAATAGATTGTCTTGCAAATAAATGGATTACAATTGCCCCAAGGTAAGTAAGTGAGCGGAATACCTCTTGTAACTTTTCTTTGAGTTGAAAAGATATTGCCATCTATCAGTGAAGAAGGATCTGCTCACCCCAGTTTTCTGTAGAGAATTATGGCATGTATGGGTGGGAAGTCCACTTACTAGGGAATAGTGGCTCAAGGAGGGAAATACTATTAAAGCACTTTGCTAATTTCTTTTCTTCCTCAGGTTCATAATTTGGTTAGTCCATCTCTTCCTCCAAATAGAGGAAACAGTAAAAATGGTTTTGTGAGCTGTAGTCCTTATCTAAAGCATCCCCATTCACTAACATCTACATGAAGAGATTCCATTAGGAAATATATGTATATATCCCACCACCAATTGAAAAAAAGAGAAAAGGTGACAACTCTTCAACAAGCCTGAATTACTATCTCCTGAATGGCAACCCTTACTTCAGACAGCAGCAGCAACCAAACAGATTCCCCACCCCACCCCACCCCACCCCACCACCACCACCAGTTGCAGGGTATGCGGGGATTACTTTAAGGGCAGAACTGATAAGATGCTGTGAGAGGTGCACACAGCACCTTTCTCTACAAGAAATCAGATGGAGGCATCAGACATCCTTAACAGATACCTTTGATAAGGAGAAATATGTTTTTAGGAAATAAAATTAGTCGTAAGAGTTTCCATTAACAGATATTTCTATACTGAAAGTTTGATGAGCTAAAGTAATGGGGCAAAACACTTCCTCCACTGAGAAACACACATTAAAAGATAAACCCACTGGAACCTGGGATGCATTTTTAATTGATCCCTGTTGATCCCTTTTCCTTTTTGAACCTAATCAAATAGGATTGAGATGTGCTTGCTAAATTTATGGTGGTGCACTGCATCCATGGACACCTGAAACTACGTTAAAAATCTACAATAATTGAGAAAGTACCCTATTTAAAAATAGCAAAGGCAACCATTTATGATCAAAACTAACATAGGGCAGGACTTCCCACTGGGATGCTGGCAATAGCTTTAAAATACAAACATATTTTTACTTTCTGGTGAAAAAAACCACACCAGAGCTAGATGATGTTTTTGTAATATTTATTTTCAGGCCTGGTGCCAGTTTTGTGAGTGCTCCAGACACTCACTACAATTTATGTAGTACACCTTATTTATAAACCAGAGGCAGGAAGTTTCATGCATTGATGAACTCAAATTCCAATCAGTCCCAGCCAACAGGGCTAATGGTCAGAAATGAGGAAAGCTGTAGGTCAAGAAAACAGCTTATAGGGCTGCTGGTTGCCCACCTGTGCTGAAGCCTACTGGTTTTGCTGATCTTATACCAGTGGGGATGAGTACAGGGCAGTCTACCTCCAGCCTTTCCCTAGGTGTAGTCATCTAGTCCACAGAAGGGCTGGGGGAGCGTTATTGGCCCATTGGGGGCTGCGGGAGGAATCAGTTGGTTGCTGGCCTGACTTCTCTACACTTGTGCCAGTTTGTGAGGGGAAAAAAAGCCTGAGCTTCAGCTGTTAGGTAGTATAGAAAATAAATACATTGGGCAGACATCAGTAAAGAATTACACTACACTGTACTGTCACAAACGACATTAGATGCATTTACTCACTGATACACTTTTAAAGATACTCTCCAGGCAGTTATTTGGGCTTGTCACAGCATTTTACAAGTACATGTCAGCTGAAAATTTATTCAGCACAGAGAATATGACAGCAAGTACCTATATATTCATTTTTTCCTATTTATATTCTAAATATTTAGAATACATATAGATCACACCTCTCAGTTCAAGGGGTCTTGAGATAGCTAACCGTAATTGAAATCCCAGTTGTATAATAGTTGCAAAGAGGTCCATTAAAAAGTTGTTTAAAGGGGGATTCCAGAGATGAGGTGCCATATCACAAAAGGTTATCTTGTGTCACCACTTGCATTGGCTTAGAAGGCATTAGGTATGCTCAGACTTGGGCCTTGGAAAGCCTTCATATGGGAGCAGGCCATCCTTCAGCTATCCTGGTCCAAGTCTGAGTTTTGCCACAAGGGCCACTGTGTACACCAAGATTAGATACAACCTGAATCTAAACATCCTTTTCACCACTTAACAAGGAGGGAAAATGGACCTAAGACTCTGTTCTTAGCACTCACTGCATAATTATTATGTATTCATTATTTCAGAACCTTTGGCTCTAAACAAGGAGGATACTCTCCATCCATCTTTGGTTGGCAAAGAAATGTAAAGTCCAGCATTTCTTTCATGAAGGACACTCAACACTGGTTGAATTATAGTGCTACCTATTATAGTGCTACTCAGAATGCCATCAGATTCAGTAGAACATACGCCTAGGAAAGTGTGTATAGGATTGCAGCATTAGCCTGGTAAACATTTTTGTCACAAATGACACTTTGAACCAAAGGTAAGCAGCTACTTTTGAAAATGTGGACTTCAGTGTTTTCAATGCCACCTAGTGGTAATGGTAATAAATACAAGAAATACCTGTTAAGCTAGAATCTACAGATTCCTGATCAGGCATGTCTCTATTTTGAGGTGTGTCTACATCTTAGGGAATGGCAGGAGGAAGTGCACCATAGGTTGGTAGTTATATTTACTGATGTCTTGGGCATTACTTACCAAAAGAATCACAAATACTACCCAATATATAACAGTGTTCTAATTTCTGTTGCACTATTCAAAATGGTTTGAGTTATTCACAGTAGAAACCACCTGTGCTGAGAACTGAATCACCTGATTACATACAGCTGCAAAATTGGCAGAAGCAGTATGGATTGGAACCATAGCACTAGCAAAGAGTGACATAACCCCTTTTCTCTGGGTTAGCCTTATTTAACGCACCCCCACTTATTATCTGCAGTAGATAAGCAAGATGCATACTCGTATTGTTCCTGCCTTTCTCCTCCCACCCCAGGCCTGCTGCTTTTAACAAAGAAAAAGATGGTGACAAAAAAATTCCTTTATCACATTGAGTTTGTTAGATAAAGAAACTTCTTGGCACCAATTCTAACAAATTATGTGTTAGTGTCTGGGGTGCCAAAAGACTGTTGGTTTTGCTGCAACAGTCTAACATTGCTACCCTTCAGGTCTTTGCTAAATCTCAGCTAAACCATACTGATGGTGCAGTTGCAAAGATCTGGATTTGAAGGAATAGATCTGCAGCCAGCAAATCTAATAAATCCAGGGCCAATAGAGGCTTAATTCAGACAAGATGGCTATCCTGCTGGTAGGTGGTTTAGCCTCCCAAGCAGATATTTCCAGCCCTGTCCTGGACTGGGTTGCTGTCTCCCTGAAGGACAGGGTGTGCAGTTTGGGAGTGCTCCTCGATCTGGAGCTGTCCTGGAATCCCAGGTGACGGTTGTGGGGAGGAGCACTTTCCTTCAGCTTTGACTGATTTATCAACTGCACCCCTATCTGGATGAGCAGTGCCTGCCAATGATGACCCATGTGCTGGTAACTTCCTGATTGGACTACTGTAACACACACTACATGGGGCTGCCTTTGAAGACGGTTTGGATACTTCAGTTGGTTCAGAATAGACTTGCCAGGTCGTTAACAGGGACGAACAGCTATGAACATATAACGCTGGTCTTTTACCACCTACACTGGCTACCAGTTGAAATCTGGGCCCAATTTAAGGTGCTAGTGATGGCCTATAAGCCCTAAACAGCTTAGGGCCTGGTTAACTGAAGGTGCATCTCCTTCCATATGTGCCTGCTTGCCCCTTAAGATCTGGGGCAGAGGCCATTTTCCAGGAGCTCTCCTTGAAGGAGATTAGCAGGGTGGTTACATGGAGAAAGGCCTTCTTTGCAGTGGTGCCCCAACTGTGGAATACACTCCCCAGAGAGGTTCACCTGGCACCATCACTTTATTCTTTTTGGTGGCCAGGCTAAAACCTTTTTATTTTCCCAATATTTTAAAGTTTGACTGTTATTTTAATATGGGCTTTATTGTCAGAAATTGATTAGGATGCTGTGTTTTGTTTTATTTTTTGTCTTACTGTTAAACCATCATGAGACTATGGTAAGTGATGGTCTAAAAAGTAATAAATCTATGAGAAAAGAAAGAATTGCAAGAATTGTTTACATTGCTTTCAAACCCTTGGTACAGATTTCACTGTGAGCACTCTGCTACCATAACACTGAGACAGGGGTGCTCCAATCCTACCTTGACTGTGTATACAAATCCCTTTTTCTGTTTAATAAATGCAATATACCAAGTTTTTATCCATACTGCATGCCTTTCTCAGGATACAATATCTATATATCCAAGTAGAATTGGAGAATGGCTGAAATGAATGACTGAAAAATATATAGATATATTTTTAAAGTATGTCTCTTGTATTTGCAAATACAGGCTCATAAAGGAAAAATACATTTTACAGTTAAAGATTGCAGGTTTCTAGTATGTTAACTTCATTTGGATGCTTCTTTTCAGAGACTGACTCAATGAAAAGGTGACCAGTGCCTCAAATATACAATAGGTCCCCTGCATCCACTATCTCAGTTACCACGGTTTCACTTAACCACAATTGACTGCAGCCTTCCACATTCACTAGGGTTAGGGGTGCAGGACCCTTGTGAAAGTGGAAAAATCACAAATATTTCTAAGAAAAAGCCATAGATAATTCTATATTCTCTGTGCCCATGGAGACAAAAAGCCAGAAGGTTGGCTACTACCTAGGCAAAGAGCATGGCATCCCCAGAGTCCCTAGAGATATTCATGTATTTCCCACTTTCATGGGGGTGCTGTGCCACGAGCCCCCATGAATATGGAAGGCCAATTTTACAGTATATAGCAGGGGTGGCCAGACTTGCTTAGTGGAAGAGCCACATACAGTAAATGTCAGGTGTTTGAGAAGTGCAAATGGGAGTCTGTGGTCAGCAAGCGGGCACCCATGGGTGGCAAACAGCAAACCACACACAGCTCCTGAGCCTCAGTTTGGCCACCCTTGCTGGATATTCCCCACTGTATGCAGTTTCAGGCATCCTTTGGGGGGCTTGGAGCCTATTCCCTGTGGATGTGAGCCCCAGTGTACCTGACATTATTGCAAGAAGAACTTGATGAGGAAATTGATATGGGAAAATGCTAGGAGCAGAACTGCAAAAATTGAGATTCAACTCAGCTTTGTTAGAGAGGTTGCCTTGAACAAGGGACAAATAGATCAGTGATAGATATGTACAATAACAGTGATGTCTTGGGATCTGATGGGACACAGTATTATAGAAATAATGAGGTGTGCTTTAAATTGTGACTAAGAAACCGTTTGCTTTATATCAATGATGAGGCTAGAAAATCCTTCTGTAAGTAATGAACTCATAATTGGTTTAGCAGCTGCTCAATTAGTAACAGCATAAAATGGAAATCTATCAACGATTATGACAAGAGACTGGGTTCAAAAATGTAGCATAATGGACCAACTAATGCAGTAAATTAGGGCTTGACAGATAAATGAGAAATCCAATTCTTTTATGAAAGCTATTGTTTTTATTAAATTTCTCTAACACATTTCCTTTTCAACAAATTAAAAATACAAATTATAAAATAGCTAAACGCAATTTCCATTAGAATGGAAACTGAACCTGTGAGCTGGGACAAGCCAAATAAGTAGAGTGTGCTGCTGTGAATGACAGCACAACCTGTGGAGAGCTCTGCTCAGCTAAGGGGATGGGATGGCAGGCAATTTTTGCCAATTCCCACCTCCCCATGCTTTTCTGGAAGGACCCCCAGTCTAAGTAATCCAAAAATAAAAATGAGCAACCGCAGGAAGAAAAAAGAGTAACTATAATAGTACTTATTTTATTTGTGGTGTGTGTGAAGAGGAAGGTTTATTTTCTCTATTTAGTTATCTTGAAAACTTAACAAAACAGTTCATTATTAAAACAAAACTGACATTCCACACTCAAAGCAATTATTCCCAAATGGGGTAGTGCAATGGAATAAGAGAATACATAATAATAAAGGTATATCTGCCCATATGATTCTCTGCTCCTTGTCATCAGTCTCAGCTGGTGATGAGGTGAATCACAGATTTGGGAGGGACCTCAAGCATCTGGTCCATCCAGCTGCTGATGTAAAAAAAAAAAAAAAAAATCTGCTGCTGCACCATTTGATAGTTGCCATTGAGTCTCTCCTTGAAAATCTTTAACTGAGGAAAGTCTGACATCTTTTCAGGCAATCTGTTCCACTGTCCTACAACTTGCAGCATCAGGAAGTTCTGCTTATGTGGTCAAAATCCTCTTTCTTGTAATCTGGATACATTTGTTCGAGGCTTACATTGTGGAGCAATGTGAAACAATTCTCCTGCATCCCTCTGTTGGTACTGATTGACTCATCCAAGCACTCCTCATCTGTAGAGGAGAGTGTTCCTTCTATCTTTTTATGAGTCACTGCTCTAGGCTTGCATCCTCCTCTCAATCTGGATTTCTCCAAGGTTTGGCAATTCTCATCCAGTAAAGGTAAACCTGGTTGGCTAGAAGAGTGAAATGTACTTCTAGCTTTAGAGAATATCCTCAGAGCTAGTAGATGTACTGGTTAAGTGTGTGAGACTGGGTTCTAGTCCCTACTCAGCCATGGAGCAGTGAGTGACTTTGGGCCAGTCAGAGATTCTCAGCCCAATCTACCTGACAGGGTGGTTGTTGTGACAGGAGGAGAATTCTGCAAGCCACTTTGATAAATACCAGAAATGTAAGAAACTGATCTAAACCCAGAGGATTCTTAATGGAAGGACAGACTGCTTAAGGAAGCATAGTCTGACTTTAGGGAAGGTTCAAGAACTTATGCTTCTTTCTGTGATGGTGGTCACAGATTGTGCAAAATTCTAAACTAGAACAGAAAGCAACCTGCAGCTATCAAAATAAAAGCCCTTGATCTTTGGGTGATGCAGACAAAAACAAAGCTTTATAAGCATGCATAGATTTCCCTTGTTCAGGAACATCAGGAAGAAAAGAAACAGTCCTTACATTTGGGAAGATCCAATTCTAAAACTCTAAAATTAAAATTCATGTATGTTTATGAGCCATGAACAATAAAAGCTAAACAAAATAAAAACAATTTACTAAAAGTATATAATACCAAGAATTATTAGACCTTTATGTTCAAGAGGGGAATCTCATTCAATCACATTTGTTATTAACTGATCTCTGTTGGTGGGATTTATATGTCTCAACGTCAGACAGGTACAATAAACAAATACTGTCAATATTCTAGACAGTAGCAGCCCCTGGACATATTGCTGCAAGAAATGACATTAACAACCACTGCTATTGTACACTGTTAATGTACCTCAGTTTTTAACTTAAGAGAACTGGTAAGTAGGCCTTGCATAGGATTGCATGATCGCAATTAACCACAAAAGCACAAATGAATAACATATTCCACATGGTTTCCTCCCCGGCTTTTTTGTTTTGAATATCAACAGAGCCACTGTGGTCAAACTGAAGGTAGCACTTTCCTTCAAAAATAGGATACCTAATTTGTAGAGTTAAAAAAGAAAGTATGTCAGACACATGGACTGAATACCAGAGAACTCATAATTTCATTAAAAAGCCCATATAACTGACCTTATGGTATCTTTCTGGCCTAATTCTTAAGAAGTGTTAGAGATTTGAGTTTTTTTAATCTTTATGAGCTTTCTCACAGGTAAGATATATAGAAGTTTGCTGGTTTAAAAAAATAAAGAGTTCATTATTGAAAGAATGGCATTCACTTTACCGCAGGCAACATTTTTGCCCCTGGAGCCCACAAATAGCAATCAGTGGATGGTGCCTAGACACACACAAACACCCCATCTGTGTACTTCCCAATCACACACTTCCCTTCCCTTCATCTTTTTTTCTGTGCTGGGTGGAGAAAAAAGCTAACTGTTTCTCTCAACCTTGCACAGAAGGAAAACAAGCTGCTAATAGAGATACATATGCAATTTTAGCCATTAAAAAGAAAATTTAAGTGTGAAGAATGAGCTGGCTCATTTTTTTGCTTCAGATAGCTCTGCCAATGAATAATCACTCCTTTATTACTTTTCCTCTGGTGGAGAATACACGCTTGCCTGGTCTTGCATAGGAGTTCATGCCTCCTGGGTCTCCCCCCACCCACCATTTTAGGTGGGGGAAATACAATCCAATCAGAAAAGTTCAGTAACCACCTACACTCAACAGTCTTGTGGCAATCAGACATACACTGAAAGAAAAATTCAGATTAAATGTCAGCTTCAAACTTCAGCCTGAATTCTGGGAAAACCACAAAGGAAGCATGCTCATTTGACCCTTTGCAACCAAGGCTCATCTGTACTATATAATGCATTTTTGAACCCCAGGGAAAAGTGAAAATAATTCTAGTCCAAAGAGGGAGGGTTATACTTTAGATTGTGGTTTATGCAGCGCTTCCTATTCTTTAGCTGCAGGCAACAATACTTAGTCATTCTCACTAGAAATGTACCAGGCAAATTCTGTTTAAACTCCTTTTCATTTATATAGCAAAGAAAATGTGTTTTCCACATTCTTTTCTCTGACCCACAGAGCTCCTCCTCTCACACTCTGGTCACTGAAGAACTGGGGAACCACCAACTGATGCCATATGAATGTCAGAACATAGTTATACTAGAGAACCTTGTATAAGTAAATTTGTTCAAGCGCTTTTGTATCAACATCTTCTTCCAAGAATACATCATAGCACAATGGTACTGTTTCTACCCACTGGTTGAACTGAATATCCACCTGAAAAGAAATTGAAACAAAAGGGGTTTCACACTTGATCCAGTTTCCAGGGCATACAAACCCCATAACTACTAACGAAAGCATGGAGCAAAAGGGCATCTTTTGTGCATTAGTCACACTGAATGGCATTTTTCAGTGCAAAGACAGTATGGATAAAATCTAAATAAAATATTGTTGAACTTTTGGATCATTATCAGCCACCTTCAAGGCAGATGTAAATGTCTTTTAGTATCTTGTGTCAGATATGCAACTGTAAAAAGGGTGCTGAACCTAGCAAAAGCGTAATACTTTCCTCCTGTCACCAAGAGATATACTTTTTCTTGGCATCTTCTCTTTTATTCACAGAACTGTTTTACATTATGGATAGAGCCTGAATAAAAAATTAAGAGGGGTCAAGTCAGAAACCAGAAACTCAAAAGAAGCACAGACATTTATTGTAAAGATGGGAAACCCGCAGTTTTTCTGTTTAATTTCCAGGTAAAATGTTAGGTGTTAGTAATTAAACTATTGCACAGCACAGATGAAGCTAGTTTTGATACTGTGAATCATGATTTCTTCATGACAGTGAACATGGGTGATTACTTATCTTTGAATAAAAGGTGTTTAAAAATCATAATCATCTATGGGTTGAACCCACTGGTATCATTTCAGAGATGGAACTTCTTCCATTCAGGTTATAGAACCAGG
Organism: Varanus komodoensis; assembly: GCF_004798865.1. NCBI lineage: Eukaryota > Metazoa > Chordata > Lepidosauria > Squamata > Varanidae > Varanus > Varanus komodoensis. The sequence continues at coordinate 31,757,469 of NW_025335761.1, forward strand.
AGAGGGGTGATTCCTCCTCACCCAACAGTGCTTCACCATCAGAATCTGCTGCAAAAAGCTGGAAAACACTCCCATCAGGTGGCATGGAGGTTGCAAGGAGGAGGAGGGAGGCAGAAACAACTGTTGCACCAGCAGACTTCTAGCATTACAGTGGATTTAACTCAATAATGTCTGAGGAACTCTCTCAATATGAAAAAAAACCCCTACAGATTTGTAAATTTGAAAGAAAAATAAAACTAAATACATGGAAATGGCCTGATAGGGGTTGGATGACCTTCCAGGATATATGGAATATGATTGTATTGATTGTGAAAAGGGTGGGGAGGAGAACCTGAATGAAAATTAGCTGAAAAGGAGGGAAGGAGGTATTAGTCTGTTCAAGTTCCTAATGCTGCAAAATAAGCATCCTGGAGGGATATTTTACAAGGAAGGAAAGAGGACACCTTTTCTTATTCTCCAGATCCCTCCCTCAGTCTCTTGAATTGTAAACTGCTTTATACCAGCTCAGGCTATCTAACACAATACTGTCTACCTTGCATTGCTCCAAGTTTGCTGGTGGAGGTCTTTCTTGTTACTACCTTTGGGTATAGCAGGAAGAGCCTTCAGGGTGTATCACCTTTCTTCTGAAATTACCCCCCTCCTACCAGCAAGGTCTAAACTGGACTTCATGGCTCTTGTTCCCAACTGAAGCCATGAAAAGAAGCACTTATCTTAAAGATTGTGGGATATGCTCCAACATTTTGTTGCAGGTCCCACTGCTACCTACTTTTATCTGGATGCTTCTCTCTACTTTTTGAATAGCATGAAGTTCCCTTTATCCAGTTTTCTCTAACCTGACCAAATAGCTTTGTGTCCTTCAAAGAGGAAAGCAAAATATATTTCATATATTACACCAGAAGTTGGCTGCAAATTGGAGAACATGGGTGCATTCAGCTATCTATCTATCTATCTATCTATCTATCTATCTATCTATCTATCTATCTATATGCCGTCCTGTCGCAAAAGCCTCAGGATGGCTCACATAGATAAAATACAATAAAATATAAATAAAATTATCAACCCACACTGGCAGCAATAAAAACGTATCGGTCATGATATTAAAACTTATTGAAATATTGTTGAAATAAAAAGATCTTAACCTGGCGCCGAAAAACATATAACGACGGTGCCAGGCGGACCTCTCTGAGGAGTGCATTCCATAGGCGGGGCGCCACCGCAGAGAAAGCCCTCCTCCGGGTACTTTGCCTCCTAATATCTTTCACGGAGGGTTCCTGGAGGAGGGCCTCTGCTGCCGATCTCAAGGGGCAGGAGGGCAAATATGGAAGAAGGCGGTCCTTTAGGTATCCAGGTCCCAAGCTTTTAAGGACTTTATAGGTAATGAACAGCACCTTGAATTGAGCCCAGACTATATGAGAATAACACCCAGTCCCTGTCAGCAACCTGGCCTCTCTGTTTTGCGCCATCTGAAGTATCCGGACTGTCTTCAAGGGCAGCCCCATGTAGAGCGCATTGTAGAAATCCAACCGGGAAGTAACCAGTGCATGTGTCACTGTCACTAGGCAATCTTTGTCCAGGTAGAGATGCAGCTGATGGATTAGCCGAAGATGAAGGAAAGCACTCCTTGCCACCGCAGTCACTTGAGCTTCCAAGGACAGCTCCGGGTCGAGAAGCACTTCCAAGCTGTGGACCCTGTTCTTTAGAGGGAGTGCCACCCCATCCAGGGCAAGGCCCAAGTCACCTGCCAAGGAGCTTGATCCACCCACCAATAGGACTTCTGTCTTGTCTGGATTGAGCATCAGTTCATTGGCCCTCATCCAGCCCATTACCTCAACGAGGCACCGGTTCAGTACAGCCACTGCCTCACCTGGGTTAGTTGAAAAAGAGAGGTAGAGCTGGGTGTCATCAGCATACTGATGACTCCGCAGCCCAAACCTCCTGATGACCTCTCCCAGCAGTTTCATGAAGATATTAAATAGCAAGGGGGACAAAATGGAACCCTGTGGTACTCCATGGCAAAGTTGCCATGCCGCAGAGCCAAAGTCCCCCATATTTGCTATGTGTTGCTTGTGCAATTGCTTAGACTGTCATTCCATGGATCTCTCATACTTGCTGATGCCAGCCAGATGCTACTCTTCAGAAGAGAAAATGTCCTATGCTAGTTCAGCCAGTGTCGTCGTCATCATTTATAGCTGATAGCTCTTAGGGTTACTCTCAAAAGCAACATGTCCTGCTTCTACTAACAAGCAGAAAAACAAACATGCCAGCTCAAGGGAGAAAGCAGGAAAAGAGAGGCAGGGTGAAAGTTTCCCACCATCACCATTCTTTCCAAAAAGAAGCATGTGTATTATGTGACAGCAGGATTTGGGGCATTCATACCCCCACCTCACCAAAAAATAGTTTGGATGGGTTATACTTAATTATTCATTAGGTGGTCCAAAGGCTTTCATTTTTAATTTTTATTACAAGTTTTAATAAACCCTTTTCTTCTTTTTCAAATGCCAAGGTGTATGCCTAGCAACAGCCCAGCTGCTGCTTGCTTTGAGATGGAACTGCCATTGCCCCTGAGAGCACATGATGACACAGTGTCATTCTCAGGTGTACTCAATAGAAGAAAAGATGGCTGTGAGCCTGCTACAATTTTTTGTGTGTTTAATTTTCTGTATTCCTTGAGCACTCATGGAAATGACCTGCATGAGTTTGTTGCAGGCATGATGCTTCAACAGGGCAAAAGCAACTGAAAAAATGGTGGGGAACTGCATCTAAATTCTACAGTTGTATCCATGGCCAGCTTAGAACAGCAGCTTTGTAACATAGCTTGGGACTTTCCAGGCTGAAGGAGAGAGGTTTCAGGAGCATGTGGGGGAGGAACAAAGCCCACTTTCTGAAATGTTCCTTTTGCTGTGTTATAAAATGCTGAAATGTTAAGGTTTGGGGCTGAGTGCTAGCTTGGAATCTGAGTACTTTACTGCCTCTGTACATGTGGGGAGGTTTCTGGAGAATGAAAAGTGGAAAAGGTGTCACAAGACTTTTATTTATTGAAGAATCTGTGACCAGGCCCATATACATTCCCTTTTGGTGTGGGTCAAACAAAACCAAAACATCTCCGCTGTGATAGAAGTACATTATTGATCATCAACTATAACCATTCATGTTTTATCTGAAAAGTAGCCTTCTCTATAGAGAGAACAAACTTGACAGCTAAGTTGTCTCAAAAACAGCTACTTACCTTAAGCTCTGAAAGAGATTCCTCAAGACTTGGGACGGTGACTAACAAGGATCCTTTCTTTCTTACATTTTGGCTGATGAATTTCCAGGACCTAAGCAAAAGTGTATTTAGAACTTGTTATGAAGCAACCTTCAGAAACTCCTTGCATATAGGAGAGGAGTCCTATGTGAGACTATTGGGTGCAGTTTATAAATCCAATAAACAAACAAATTGCCTATACCATATTTCCAACAAAGTGTAGTTTCCACCTATCACTTGGTCTTGTGAGTTTCTGCTTTAGCTGCATGTGAAAGGACCCAAAAATTATGAGGGTAATAATAGCAGTCTAGCGTGGTCTGCAGCCTTCTGAGGATTCTGGCATTAAGTTGGATCTTCTGCTACAAATCTAGTTTCTTCGCACAGTCCCATGCTTATCTTGTAGATGGCTGTGAGATAATACTTTAAAAAGGAATGAATGAATGTATGGTCGATATATTATTTGATTATATTTGAAATAATAAGACAGAAATGAAGAACAAGCCATTGTACAAAACATTTGCAGTAATCTTTAGTAGAGTTTTGTAGACATAGTGCAGTCTGGTTTAATGCAGAACCTTCATAGCAGACTTCTCTAAACCCTCAGCTAGTGTTTTATCTGTGATCCTTGCCCACAGGGTGTTGTTTAAAAATCATTTAAATAAAAATCAAATAGCTAAACTTTCAAAATAAGCTGTACCACTCTAAATACGCTCCCTAGTAAACATCTTTTTAAGGGAGGGAAGATTGATAAACAATGCCAAGAACAGATCAAGTCCTCCTTACAATAGCAGCAATTTACCATACAATTTGAAAACACCTGACATGATTCCTTCATTATTTCTTTGCACTCCAAGTGACCCACCCCTTCAAAAGAACACATCAATCACAATAGTAAGATACAAAGAGTTTACAAACAGGTAATCTTAGACAAACTACGATCTGTTGTAACATGCAAAAAATGCTTCATACAGACCAAGTCTGCGCGATCACAGAGAGAAAGAAGCCACAGTGGCTTCTTCTCCCACTCACCCCTTGCTCCAGGGCACATATAATGTGGTTTGTTTAATTACCCTTGCAGCACATGGCTTCCTCTGTTGCCTGAAGCCTGCAAGTACACTGTAGCAGACTGCTCTGACACCAACGGTGGGCTGCTGTGGGGCTCTGCAGTGGTTCTGAGGCCATCCCTGCAGCACGCCTCCCCAGGTTTGGATCATACAGGAAGCCACGCCCTGCGAGAATTATTAGGCAAACTGCAGCATGGGCACAGGGCGGTGGGGAAGAGAACCACTGTGGCTGCCACGATGGCTTCTTTCCCCCCCATTACTGGGTCAACATTATGGAGATCTTGTCAAGTGCAAAAATGATTTCAGTGTCTCCTTAAAAAGAAAAAAGCAAGCTGATTTCAATAAAACAGTGTTTCCTTTACCAAAGAACTGAAACTGGTAAATAAGAAAGCCTTAAGCAACCTCTTAGATCTTTCAGTGACAATCATAGCACAGGGGAAACTGCCTGGTTCCATTTTGACAATATTGTGATTGTAGCTGCTGCTAGAACAAAGTCAATTTTGATATTTTGTCTCTAATTTCAACAAGGTATTTGCATCCTAATAGAAAGGAAAACAAAAGTATTTCTAATAATGTTTGTGAGTTACATTTTTAAAATTTATATTTCAGGTCTTAGTATTAAAAAGCATGAAAAATGATCTTTTCTATACTCAGAAAAGTATTCCTTTTAGGTATTCCCAATGTGAAGTTTTATTATATAGCAAATGAGGCATATGCCAGATATTATACTGCAGTTGTATAAGATAATATGGGGTAAATTAGAATGTCAAGATATCGAGGGATACTTATTAAATATTTTTCTTCAACAAGATAATAAAAACATTCTTTAAAAGATAGGAAACCCCTTTTTTAAGAATAAGGTCAGAATTTGGAATTAATATAGCGACATATTTATCCCATCAATTTTGCTATTATATCCAATTACAGAATTAGAAAGATTCCTGGAGAATTTGAGGAGTGGTTTCATAGAAGTACTGAAGAGTAAATATGTTATTGGTTTGAAAGACTGGTTAGAGAAAATGAAGAGTGAACTAATGATACAAGCAATACTACGACAGGGTAAAGTAACTTGGTATAATATACTTTAATTAGATCATTGGACTAAAGATTGGTTGAAGAAAAATGGTAAATGTAGAGAATATACTAAATTTGAAGATATAATTTTACAGAAAGAAAAAGAAGATAGTATGTGGATGAAAGGAATGATAAATAAAATTTACAACATACTACCAGAAGGGGAAGACTGATATGATCCTCTTAAAGAGTCTTGGGAAATGGATTTAAAAAGAAATCTTAGTACTGAAGAATGGAATAATATGTGGGATAAGAGAATATTTATGTCAATAATTAAAGATAATTTTTATAAATTAGCTTGGAAATGGTACTTAACTCCAGTTAAATTGAATTATATGAATAATGAATATTCCAGTATATGTTGAAGATTCAATCAGGAAGTGGGTACATATTTTCATATGTGGTGGGAGTGCAAATATATAAATGAGTTTTGAGAAATTGTTTTCAAAAAATTAGTAAAATATTTAAACATTGAAGTAGACCCTGGACTACCACTATTTTCACTATTTAGAGAACAAGTGGGAGAAAATACTAAAAAATTGATGACAAGTGTATTAACAGCAGTAAGATTAATAATAGCAAGGAACTGGAAAGTAAAGGGTGATTATCAAATAGATGACTGGTATAAAGAAGTTTGGAATATAGCAATTAATGATAACTTAATTTGCAATATTAAGTGGAAAAAGGGCTTGATTAAGTAAAAATAATTTTGAAAATATTTAGAGAGCATTTATTGAATACATCTTAATAAAAGGAAATGGGCGTAACCCATCACAAGAGTCAATGCAGTTCCAGAAGGGGAGTGGGAGGGGAGCAACCTGAATAAATAAATGATCTCACATTAAGTAGTATGATCTGTTGGTCCTGGTGGAGATAGCACTGTTGTTATTGTATTGTTTAATTATGATTATAATTATAATTGTTCTGTTTGTTTGATAAAATTTTTTAAAAAGAAAAGTATTCCTAATGTCTAGAACATTCAGCTTACCTGGCCTGTTCTGATCCATCAAGGAAATATTCAAAGACATTATTCATTACAACAACATCTGCATTCTGAAGAAGTGAAGCCTGAGTACGTATGTCTGCATTAAGCACCTGGAAGGAAATAATTTGGGTAGCTTTTCAACATAAAAGATTGTCCAGTGATAATCCCATCCCTAAAAACTACAGATAAGGAAAGAGTTGCTTATTTTGCCCTCTCTATAGTCTTTTTTCAGTGTCTATCCCTCATCTTCTGACCAGTCTATTAAAAATATTTTTTTCTAATAATACAACTGACAATCTTATTTTTATAGTGCAGGAGCGCCAAGCCAATTTGTGACAGGAGCTTGAGTTGCAATCTCCCTCCCTGGTGAACAAAACATGCGAAAGTGTGACTGGCATGCAGTTGTTCTGAACCAGTGACACTTTCTATGGTATTCATCTGAAAACTGTCAGAAGTATTACACCACTTGTCTGTGCCACTGAGATTGTGTTAAACCTCCAGATAAAATAAATCAGGCTGTTTCCTACTAACATAAATAATGATGCACTAGTGTATCATGGTGGTTAGAGTATTGGACTGGAGACCTGGGAGATGTCATGAAGCTCATGGGGTGACTTTGGGAAAAACACTCACTCTCAGACTAAAGTACCTCACAGGATTATTGTTGTGAGGATAATAATGCAGCAGGGAACCTTGCAAGCTGTGTTGGGTTCCTTGCAGGAAGAAAAAAAAGACAGGCTATAAATTCAACATAATAACAACAGTGCAACACATCTCTAGCACAACAGTATTAACGAGTAGAACAGGTTTTTCTGGGAAATCCTGTCACAGCTGGTGAGGTCCTTTCACTAGTGCAATATAATTTATGTTAGTGTTCATGTACCGTTCAGCTCATGTTCACATGCTCATTGTGCGGAAACACAGAGTTGTTCAACTATAATCTTTCTGCAGATAAAACTGTCAAATATGCTCTATCACCTTTATTCTTTCATCAAGTCGGTATTTTGCAATGATAGCTTCCTGCAACTGGCAAAAGTCTGCATTCATTTCAACACCACAGATCTGAGATGCTGAGCTATAAAAGAAGGCCTAAAAAAGAAAAAGAACACCTGATATTTTTCTATTTATATTATATATTATATTATATTTATATTCTGCCTTTTTTCAAGGAATTCAAGGTCACTTACACAATTCTCCACCTCCTCTCAATCTTATCTTCACAACAACAACCTTTCTATTCGATCAATATTTTAATATATTTTAACTGTGAGAAGATTTATTTATATTTTATATGATGTTTAGCCAGCGTGGAATAGTTAACTTATTTTATTCTGAAATAATGTTGTAAGCTGTCCAGAGATGGAAGTAATGGACGGTATACAAATTTGATAAATAAATACAACAACAACAACCCTCTGAGGTAGGTTGGCTGAAAGGCTGTGACTGGCCCAAAGTCACCCAGTTAGCTCCATGGTTGAGTGGGGACTAAAACCCAGAACTCCAGAGTCCCATGCCCGCACTCTTAACCACTAGACCACACTGGCTCTCGGATTTTGTTGGGTTTTTTTTTAAGTGAGCTAAAATGGAATTTTAAGTTTCCTTCCTCAACGTAATTTGCTTGCAAAGCAATATGTACAGGATGAGATTGTAACAATCTTAAGACATTTCAGGCCCTGCTACAGATGGGGAGGCAGCAAACACTGTTCATAACAGTGCTTAATTCAAGAGTAGAAGGCATATCCAACAAAATAATTTCTAAGAAATGTTAGATTGACTGTCAGATAGCAAAACATGATAAAACAGGTCCAAGTTTAACTACAACAAATGGCAGAAATTGCATTTATGGTGCAATCCTATGGGGATGCCTGCAACCCTCTGAACTCAGAGGATTGTGGGCATCTTATTCAGAGTGGAAGAAGTGCAGCCTTGATGCTCTTCCTGCCTCACAAATAGCTAGACAGTCACTTTTGGATATCTAACTATGGCACTTCGGAGGGAGAGTAATGGAGGCTAAGGCACTGTCAGAATATCTAACTTTTTGGTGACACTGCTCTCTTCCTGACCCCACTCCCATAATGCTCCCAAACCACTTCTCCAAGGTCACTCTTCTGACCTCAAGAGAAGCAGCTGGCACAGTCTTCTCCATATCGACTGTGCGGGTGGGTGGGGGGATCCAGGTGCTGATCTCCAGCTCTGAAGTTGAAGTGAACTTCTGATCTCAGAAATGGGGATCTAAATGATCCTATTAGACTACAATCTTATACATGCACTTACCAAGGAGCATAGCCTCACTAAAAATCAATGGGACTTTGTTCTGAGTAGATGTGTATGAGATGAAAAAGGTAACCATCAACTTTTTTAAATGTCCAAATTGGTATGAAAAATTTGCAGACTATTACCATGTCCTTAGAACATGATGTATTACAGTTTTTGAAATTATTTAACCCTCTGGCTAGAAAAGCAGTCTCTACAGATGAGATTTGGCACACTGCCACCTCTGTAATGGAAGCCAAGAAAATATTTTTAATCTAAATGCTCCACTTTGAGGCTACCTTCCATTTAAACATTACAAAAAGATTTACTCATGATATGGCTAATAGTTAAAAGAAAATTCTCTTAGGATAAATGAGCAAAAATTTACTTAGCAGCTACTTCATTTGTTAAAATAATTTGTCAAGATGTCAGGAAATGAGTGGAACCTGTTTTCAATGACAAGTGTATCTGTACAGGTCTTCTGAAGAAAAGTATAAGCATCCTTTCAGGTCAAGTCCAGTGCTCAGAAGGGAAGTCCTTATTTTGTACAAGCTATTTACTTTCTCAGTTCTTATTTAATCTTGCCCATGTCATCTTGCTCTGTAGTGTTTTGAGTGTCAAACTGAGGCTTGGGAGGGCCATGTTTTAGTCCCTGTTCAGCAATGAAGCTAACTGGACAATTCTGGGCCAGTCACAGATGCTCAGCCTAAGCTAACTTCCAGAAATGTCATGAAGGAAAAATGGAGAAGAGGGTCATGTAAGCCATCCTAGGCACATTACGGGAAAGGTGGGATATAATTGGAACACAAAAACAAATATAAGCAAATGTCTTGCAAGAAAGATTTCAATTCTGCCTTCAAATTTGAATACCTAAGATGTGCTCAATGTGGTTAATGTCAACAATCAAGTTACACAATGAAACTAGGAATAAAAGCAGCAAGTCAAACAGTCAGAAAGCAGGTCCAGTGCTGGCTCCTTGCCACCAAATTGGATTTCCCTTCTCCTACAACTGCCCCCCCCCCATGCTCCTCACATCTTCTGCAGAAATATTTTGTGGGGCAGTATAGAAGGGAGAAGAGAAAGAGGAGCTTCTCTTGTGAATGTTGGATTTAGCAAAATGATAGCAATTCTGGCCCTGACAAAGAGAGGTTTCCTGATTAATTATTTTATGAATGTATGATCTATACAGTTACCAAACAACCACAATTCTTTTAACTATTAAAAAGTTTACATCTAGGTAACATGATTGTAATTATTAAAGAATAAATGGCCAGAAGAACACAAGGCTTAATCTTTACTTAGTCAAAGAGCTACTGGGCAGTAATAACAAAAAGTAAATAAAAGATGGCTCATGAGATATAAATCTGGGAAAGGGAAAAGGACAAGGAGTCAGTCCTCAGGTTTAGCAAAAAGAATGTATATATCATATCTCTTCCCTGGATTTTGGAATATGAAGTATATAAGGACTCATTATGAAAAAATTGAGAAAGGTACATCAATGGAAACACTCCATCTGCAAGAGAATGATAATAATCAGGAAAGCAGGAGGAAAGGACACAGAAGTGCATCATAGAAATGTTAGCAATTTTCTAGATTGGAATTTACCCCAAACAGAACTGCACCAAGTCTGGAACCAACGTCAACCACAACCTTTCCTGTCAGGTCAGGCAGAACATGTTGATAGAGAAACTTCAGTTCCGTGAGGGAAAAAGAATGAGAAATAAACTCTGGAAAATAAAAGCATGTCTGTAACAGTTGTCAACCAATGTCAAATATTTAGTAAAACATGGACTACCAGAAATCTTTCCAAGGAGAATACTCATTTTCCTCTTGACCCTCCGCAACCACATGCAGAGTTCTTTCTGATTATCTTCCGTGACTTCTAGTAAATTGTCAAAAAGAATGTGATTCTATGTTTATGGAAGGTAAATAAAAATATACCGCATTTCCCTGAAAATAAGACCTAACTGGAAAATAAGCCCTAGCATGATTTTTCAGGATGCTCGTAATATAAGCCCTACTCCAAAAATAAGCCCCAGTTAAGATCGTCAGCCAGACGGATGGGGAAACACAGTAGTACATCTGTTGTAATACATGATAGATGTATTGAATTATAAAATAATAATGTTAATAAGCAATTAAATATAAATATTATTGACATTAATATTTAAAATAAATTATAATATATATTATAATTAAGTATTTGTAAATACCGAAGTGGGTGCCTTTGGATGAGAGGTACATGCCTATGTAAACAGATGAACGTGAGACTTATTGCTGAATGACCAGAGTACAGACACAATACACAAATAACGTCAATATGTTGTGTGTTGTAACAGACGTACTTAAGGCATGGATGCAAAATGCAAGATGGGTGCAAAAAGAAAGAGCTACAAAAGAGTACAAGAAAGGAACTGTGGAGGACTCTCGGGGCAACAATCCTACAGCTTTTGTAAGAAAAAATAAGTCATCACCTGAAAATAAGCCCTAATGCATCTTTTGGAGCAAAAATTAATATAAGACCATATTTTCAGGGAAATATGGTATCAGCATTAAATATATTGAGTTGGTTCTCATGACATAAGAATTTACTAGCTATTGTATTTACTAGTTTGACTAGCTACAATGAGCTGCTTGTCATCCAAACATAGACCACTTAGTTTTCAGGAACAAGCCATCCTGACAATCCATAGCTTGCTCTAGGGCTCATGATGGGTTCTGGTGTCCTCTGAACCCAGGAAAGCAATTTCATTGTGGGGAGTGGGGATTGTCCATCAAGTGACTAAAGAACAATGTCAGTTCCTCCTGCTGCTCTGTGTGATCTTGCCTATGAGGCCACCAGTGACCACTGTTCCACTTATTACCAAATGGTACTTTAGAGCAACCCTTAAGTTGTGAATCCAGAAAACTGTGTAATCATGTTCATAATTTTACTACTAATATTCTTTTTCACAAGTGCACAATTGTACTTTAATGACTTTACCTGGTCAATTTCCTTGTATGTTTCATCTGTATCATCAAGTGCCAATATACATAAAAATGGACAAGGTGAGCTTGTGCATAAGCTAATTGGCATGCACTTGCCAAGGTCCAGTTGCCAAGTTGCTAATCAAAAATCCCTGCTAAGTGGGGAAGAAGCAGTATCAGAAAGGATGCAATGCTATCCAATCTGTCATGCAATCCTCTTAATTTTAAGTGCTGAAATGACACTTCTCAGCCTGCCACTTTCCAAACTTTTCCCAAGCCTCCAGCAACTGCAGAAAGGGGCAATATTAATTCCTGTCCCACCTTTCTGCAGTTCCCTTTCAGAACACTTAACCCTGCAATTACTATGGTTCCATGACAGTTCTAAACAAACAAACAAACCTGTAGAAATATACACAAATTTAACAGCTCAAACATAAATGGACAGGATATTTGCACACTCACAGTGACCTATCAATGCATTCCTGCTTATTTTTTGTTGACAACTCAATAATTACATGCAAATTAGTCTATTTTCTACTCTTGAAAGCAACTCTACTTTGCTTACTTTGACAGCTGACACTTACAGGGATGTTGACTAGGAAAGATTAATACATCTGACAGTATACCCTTGCACATCTCCAAAAGACTGAAAGAAAAAAAATATGATGACATTTGCTTACAATTATGGTACTGAAATGATAATTTTTAAAAGGTGGTAAACCAGTAATGGTTGCTCCAAGTAGTACTTCAACATCAGTGGAGGAGACATCATTAGCAGCAACATGGGCAAGATCATGAAGAGTGACAGGGTTTTTCACTGTTCTTGCTGAGTAGCTCCCTACAGCCCATGGCGGAATCAGGATTCTGGGTTTGGATGACACAACAACCCACTGAGGGTCAAACAACCCCCAGAACAATCCATAGCTTGTCAGGGTAGCCTGCTGCCTGAAAACAGATCACCTTGTGGAAAGTGGTTTAGGTTTAGACAACACAACCCGCTGTGGCTATTTACTCACAATAGATTGACATGTCATGTGTACCCAGCCATTGCTATATTGCTGATGTAAGCATGTTCTGGTTGGAGGGCTTTCAATAAACTTGAAGAACAAAATGAGTTAATAGTGCTAACTTTCAAACATGTTTGAAGTTGATGACACTTTGCTGCAATCGGACTCTGCAAGTCTCACAGTAGTCTTGATGCTCCAGTGCATATAAAACAAGGAATCCTTGTGTGTATGTGCACATAATATTTTCCTTCCTCTAACACCAAGCACTTGTGAATCTACAGCACTAGATTTGGGCAGTATGCAAAAATAAATCCCAATGGACTCATATGGGATGTATTTCTAACTATTGTGTTCTGGACTGGGAAGTTAACCAAGCTTGAGAATATATCCTGGATGACTCTCTTTTCCTTCGCTAAGCAACACTGTAATTATATATGTGGCCAACATATGTTTAAAATAAGTCATTCCTTTTCAAAATAAGGGCATGTATTTACAGAAGTTACTGATATATAGTCATTCAAGAAAATGGCTACAATTTTGTAGCCATTGAAACTGGAATTAAACAATTTGTTTTCAAGGCCTACCCCAACCATCCCTCAAACTGCACGTCTTTTTAAAGCTTTTTTAAAGCCCCAAAATCAGAAGAAGGATTCAGTAAGGCTGAAATGGAGCCCACATTAAAATGTGCACATTTGCACCATATTTTATACTTGGAGATGTACATCCGTCAGCTTTATGGATACTGCCTTTGCAGCACTAGGTGGAAACTTCAGTATTGACTGTCAGCTGTAATGTTGCCCACAATAAGCAATTTCCCAGAATTTTGTTTTCTTCCAACAGTGGGATGGCTGACTTTATCTTGTTCCTATCATATTTGGGAATCTAGTAACTGGCAGGTGTTCTAGAGAGCACAGCTCTGATCTGAAGAAGTTGCACATGGACAGAGAATCTGACCCTGGATCTATTACACAGACACACAAGGCAACACTGTAATTTGCCCTGGAGGCACACACATAAATGCTTACCTAATGGTGCTGTCTGATGTGAGCCACATGTCAGACAGTAATTTCTGCTCATCTTCCCTTCTTCACACAACAAGTCAATACAGTCATCATCATAAAGGAATGCATCAATATGAACAGTGGGCTTTGTTTGTTCATGTAGCTAAAGAAAAATATGAAACTGAATATTTTTAATATTTTTCTCAATGCTAGTCTGAGAATGATTTAAGCCCTAGGAAGGTCTTGAGTTCCATGTGTACTTGAAGTGTACATCAGTTTCCACAGTTATTTTGGATTGCACCCTCTCTTTGAACATTTTCTTCACTTTAAAAAGGTTCAGAATATTCAGTGGCTCAGTCTGCACAATCAAAATATGCCACACCGGTTTATTTAAGAACTGTGTGCTGTAACAGGGTAACAGAAGGCTTGTTTCCCATCCAAGTTCAGCTGACACAACAAGCCACGCCTGGGAGCCGATTATGGAAACAGAGCCCTGCATATGCTGCAAGTCTCTGCATTTTATTTTGTTTGTGCATGCCATGTTATTACATAGTTACTTCAGCAACCTGTCATGACCAGTTGTATCAGCTCAAGATACACGGCTGCCTAGGGATGCACTTCCAAGGTGGCAAAGTTTTTGCAGCCAAAACTGAAATGAACTCTTCCTCCTCAGCATTTCTCTTGTTTGGTAACACCAAGGCTGCATATAAGGTTAAAGCAACACAGAGGAAAGGTAAGGACAACAGTAGGTTAACAATGCCAGAAGCATGAGGGACCCGCAAAAATACAAGGACCAACAGCATGCTAAGGGAAATTGGTATCCATAAAGGAAGTATGAAATACAAAGTCCGAACATGATTGGTGGGGGGGGGGCGCATAGTTTACAGAGGCCTAATGTGAGCTGCAGGTATAATGCCACAATGGGGGGAGGGGGGAATAAAGACTAAATTGTAGATCATACTTGAGCACCTTTATTGCAAACTTTTTATATGAAGTATTGTTAAGATTTGTTGGGAGTCAATTGGAAGAGGTATTACATTAGAAAAAGCAAGCATTTTGCCTTTCTGAAGCATAAGCCCTCGGGCTCAACTCTCCAGCACTTCTGTATTGGCTTCTTTGGCCCTCTCCACTGCTTAAGCAAGAGGTGTTGCCAAATTTTCTGCAGTCCCTCTTCATGTTATTTTGACTTCCAAGTAGCTGTAAACAGTTGCAAAACAACTCCAGATCATCAACCTCTTGTAACTAAAAGCTACTTTTCTGCTATTTCTTCAAATAACCTGCATGTTAGTGCTTATTGCAGGCAGTACCCAGTGCTGCTGCTCTGATGCAAGGAACACCAACTGCTGAGGAACGTGGGCAGGAGGAAGTCTTGTACCCATCCTGCTTGGAGAATCCTGTGGGCAGCTGATTTGCCATTGGTGTATGAAGTGCTAGACTAGACTGGCCTCTGGTCTGATCCAGCATGGCTTTTCTTATTATTTTAACCACTACTGCAATGCCAATAGTATATGCTGGCATGGTTTCTTTTTTCAGGGAGTGGAATGCTTATCCATCCTGTTAGTATTAAACAGTTGGATGATTTCTGCAAGCTCAATGATAGAGCATGTGCCGTGCATGCAGAAGGTCTCAGGTTCAATCTCTGCCATGGCATGGCAAGGCTACTGCCTGACACCTTGGAGAGTTATACTGGGCTATATAGACCAAATGTCATACCCAGCAGAAGGCAACTTCCTGAATCCTGAAAGTCTGTTTCCAGCCCCAACAGCTCCTGAGAGTCTTATGAATTGCATAAAGCTGTTGCCTTATGGCAACATCAAATGGCATGAATAATCAGTAATCCGTGCTCTGTGTTTTCACACAAGCAAAAAATGCAGCAGTAGCAACAGCAAACATCAATGAGGGATGGAAGTCCACTGGAGAAAAGAAAAAGGAAAGGACCAGCACACTATTAACCACATACTTTGCAAAGGTCTGCCAGAACAATATAATACCAGCACAAATCAAACCCAGATATGCATTCCTATCTCAAAGTAAACTACTCTAGAATGTCTATCCATGCTGCACTCCTGGTTATTGCGGAATATCGTGTCGGCTAAGAGTCAAAGAAAGGCACCACCCTTGGTATCTTTTTCTTTCCCTTTCTGTTTTCATTTTTTTCTTCCATCTATAGAAATAAAATAAATTAAAAAAAAGAAAGGAACCACCCACAAACCTTAGAGCAGCCTTGTGAAAGTAATTTTAATTACCCAGAGAGTTTCTGTGCTTTTCAATCAATGCTGTATAATATGAATGATATGCCACTTTCACAACCAGTCTCAGAGGGTTTAGCATTTGCCCTTTTGAATGACCAGCATGCACCTAACTGTTAATGATAACTTATTCCCCTTATCTTTAGTGCACCTGCACACAACAAATCTAGATCATGAGAGCCTCAAATATGATATCCTGAGATGTGATTTGCTACCACTCCACTTTAGGACACACACGACGTCTGTTGGCAGAGCCCAAGTATTAGACCACGCAAAACAAAGTGACTATTAGACGTAGCTTCTGTGCAGCCAACAGCTAAGGAAGGTGAATGGGAAGATACCAAGAGCAGGTCATTTGGTTGTTCAAAAGACTGATAATTAGGCATGAGTTGGAAGCCCTTAAAAGGGCAGGGAACATCATTTGACTTGCAGCAGCCCATGAGCACAAGGACACTTCCTTGGCTGGTGTTCTTCCCTGTATTTCTCTTCTTTGGCCATAGTTGGGTAGCAATTCATAAATTGTTCAGGCTGCAGTACCACATGACGGCAACTTGAATAGCAAGATGTTAGGATAATCCAATGAGCATAACACAACATGACAAGCTCAGAACAGGGTTTGTATATTTAAAATGGCAGCTCCGTGTGCCCGCATGCATTGTAATTATTTAACCCACAATGGGCTGTCATGTCATGAGTAGCTGCATTATGTTTCTGTCTGATATTTTACCAGCCAGTGGGATACAAAAGCTGAACTGGATTCAAGTCTTGATGGTGAATCACTTAGGTCATTCAGAAAGCTAGCGTCAAAATAAAGCCTTGGGTGATCCAAATCACAAAACCACCTGTTACAAATGTACAGGAAAGTCTGAACAACTAAACCTACTTTTTGATGAGCAAGGTGCTCTGAGTTAAGCATTGCATCAGGGGGCAATGAATGTCGCAGATCTTCAGCAATACTTCTGAGAACAGCATCAGCATTACTGGATGTGAATTCATCAAAATCATCTACAAAATAATAATAATACATTTTAAATCCCCATTGTGTCATATTATTGGGCAATAACCACACTTGATTCAGAAGTGATTTGGACAGAATTCCAGATGTGCAGGATTTTTCTTTGAAGAACCATATTTGAACTTCTGTTGCTCCTGTTGCAGATATTTGTGTTGATGTTTTACCATTCAAAAGGCTTCAAGAGATTTTCTGAAAAACCCAATCTCAGTACATCTTAGACATATATAAATCTACCAACACAGCAATATGCGCCTCTACCAAAGTTCTATTATTTCAGTCTATGATATATAGATACATCCAAGATGCTTTTGAAGTGCTGGAAGAATTATAAAAATATGCAATTGCCTGCTTTTGACATATACCTTGTTTGAAAGAAGATAATAAAACTTAGTTGGAGCACTATTTGAGAAAACCATGGAAGAACAGAGGGAAAACACAGAACAACAGAAACATCAAGAAGGTATCTTCAGTTGTACCAAATAAATATCAATGTGACTGACATGCAAATTTAACCTGTAGGCTATTATTATTCATTTTATCCCATAATAATCTATTTTCTCCTCAGGGCCTCTTCAATCCAGACTGCATTCCTTGTCATTTCTAGTCATTTAAAACACTCCTTCTAATAGTGAGTTCACAGGGTAAGTGCCAGGACTGGAGCCAGAATGGGGCTGCTAAGAAATAAGAAAACATGATCATGCATTGTAAAACCCCAAGGTTATCAGACATACAAAAATAGCTTAGTGGCAATGGAATCCTGAGTATCAGTTGGAAACAAAACTGTGCAGGAGAGTAATGCCTACCTTCAGACCCTCATAGCCTATAGTATCTGGAAGCAAGACATAGTTGACAGGTTGGTTGGACCTCTGAACAGGGCAATCCTCTGATGAATAACAACATGTTGCAAACATTGTACTGCAAGTCTTGCTTGTCCTTTAGAATGATGATTTTCTTCTCTCCTAGTTACAGAATGCTTGTACACATGACATGCTGGCATGGCACAATCTAAGAGTGGCCTATCTACTTTAAATCAATTTATGTTAGCTTACTATGCATCCACTAAAGCTCCAAGCATTATTTCTGGGGTTGTACTATTTAAGAAAAGGAAGACAGGAGCAGTATTCCATTGCAAAACTGGTCCTACAGGGTCATTTGGTTCACCATGGCAGGAGGTATATAAAACCTTGTGGCTACCCAAAATTAAAGCAACAGACAGAACATAGCAATAATCATTAGGCATCTTGAATGTGCTAAAACTATGTCCTCCTCTGACAACTCTAAGTTTGTTGATGTTAGAAGTGTGGCTACCTAAAATACTATACTTAATTATTTATTTAGCAGACTTACATGCCGCCCCATTTGCCGAAGCCTCGGGGCGGCTTACAAATATAAATAAATAAATAAATATCATTAATACAATTATGTAAAGTCGGAGACATCCTGGCCAAAATTGTTAAAAATCAATAAAATCAACAATTAAAATGATGTTTAAATAAAAAGGTCTTGGCCTGGTGCCAAAAAGCAAATAACGACAGAGCCAGGCGGAGCTCTCTGGGGAGCGTATTCCATAGGTTGGGTGCCACCGCAGAGAAAGACCTCCTCTGGGTACTCACCCACCTAATGTCCTTCATGGAGGGCTCCCGGAGAAGGGCCTCTGCCGCCAATCTCAAGGGGCGGGAGGGCACATATGGACGTAAGCGCTCCTTTAGGTAACCAGGTCCCAAGCCCTAATGATTAAGGGCTTTATAGGTGATAACCAACACTTTGAATTGGGTCCAGATTTCAATGGGGAGCCAGTGAAGCTGACAGAGGACTGGAGTCATGTGAGCACAACGCCCCGTCCCCATCAGCAACCTGGCAGCTCTATTTTGTACTATTTTGTGTTCACTCCAGAAGGTTCCCTCCTCTTTGGCAATTCAATCTAAAGTTCTAGAGCAGAACCAGATAGACTTCGGGACAGATGTTTGAATTTGGGCAGCAATTTACTTATCCTTGTGCCAACCTGCCGTTCCACTGAAAGCATGTCAGAGGTGGGGAATCCTGGCTATTAACTTAAGTAACTTATTTTAAAAAATCAGGGTTAATAATAATTCAGGAAGGACAGATTTGTGACTCAAGATGAAAGTTCCCCTTTCAAAGATGCATACATAGATACTGATGACAAGAAACATACAATTACTCCTATTAGTGACCCAGCTATTAAAATCTGTCAGGAGCCCTTCTTCAAAGCAAGAAAGATTATTCAGGTAAACATCAAATTCTGGATCTTCTTCCCCAGGAATCCTGGCCTCACACTAATGCAGAGGTCTTTTCACCGACAAATGAAGGTATTTTTACTCAGCCAGGCCTTCTAAGTTGCTGACCGCACTGCACAAATGACAATGGTGACTTGTGGCATCTATAACATCAATAAAGCTATTTCTCTATAAGCTTTTGGGGACACTGCCTACTTCAGCTGATGCATGAACCACAGCTTGATAAAGAGACACCTCAGCATCCTGCATTCTTAAAGATATTTCAGAAACAGATTTCAATGTGTAATTGCTGAACTACAATTCATTAAGAGAGTCATCTCTATTTTTTTATTAAGGCAAAATTTTTATTGCATTACAAAGTTTGCACATAACAGTAATTTTGGGCTGATTATGCTGAGGCCTAGTGGGAGCAAGACAGTGTGCTGCTTCTGGAATGTTCATCATTCCTCCTTTCAACTGATCTATACTCATCCCATCCATAGGTTAGTATGATGCCTATACCTGGATACTTCAGATTGTTGAGTCTTCCATTCCTGGGTTTTGACAACAGGTTAGTGCAACTAGAGGGCATACCTGACTTAAAAATATGTATCACCTTAATACCAATTTAGTTATCATTACTTGAGAATGCTGGAGATAGTAGTCTACTAAAAGTGCTGAGGATTCCACAATGAGATTCTTAGCTGTCCCTACCCCACCCTGCTACTGAGGAGAAAGAAACTGTTAAATGTTAAGTATAGGACATGGTTCCTTGCAGATGGTTAGACTATAACTGCCAACATGCTTCACTAACTTGAAGGCTAGGGATAATGGGAACTGTAATCCATCACATCTTGAAGGACACCAGATTGGGGGAGGCTGCCCATGAGAGGAAATTCCTACTGAATTAGACCAAGGAAACAGCTAGTCCTGCAACCTGTTTCCTGCAGTTGCAAACTAGATTCCCAAAGAACCCTCACAGTCAGGACATGAAAGTAATTCTCTCCGGGTCTTTCCATCAACATTTGGCTTTGAATAGGAAGCTAGGCATTAGTCATTAGTCAATGATAAATTAAGAGGGGAGCTGTAGCCCAATGCATAGAGGGCATGCTTGAATGGAAGGTCCTATCTGATCTGCCCGTAGGGTTGGTAAGAATCCTGCCTTAGACTCCGGGAGAGCCACTGTCAGTCTGTGCCAGTGAAAGTGAGTCAGATGGATCAATCAATTTATTCCCTATAAGGCTGCTTCCTATGTTCCTATAGCATTTATAATAGTAGCAATCCAGGCTGGCTCAAGGGTGATTGAAAATAGAAAAAACTATAACATCCTCCTTGTCTTAGTCTCCGCGAAAACTTATCTGTAATCTTTTATCAATGATAGGAAATAAGGGGTAGCTTAGCCACTATGATGCCTGGACTCATTTCTCTCATGTATTCTTCCAAAACCAAGTCTCCTAAATCACGCTGAAGCCAGCGTGTTAACTCTGAACTCCTTTTCCGTGTGTTGATCTGTACGTAGCCGAAAAGAGCACCGTCTACGCACATGCAGTGATGAGCAGCAGGCTCAATAGAGCCCGAGATTTGCAGAAGTACACGAGTTTTAAGAAGCCCTGTGAGAACGAAAGCCCTAAATACAGCTCAGTGAGGATTTGAACCCGGTAAGCAGGCAGGGTGTTGGGAGAGAATATAATAGCGTATCGTAGAAAAGGCATGGCTGGGGGGCATTCTGAACGCTGGAACAGTTTGTCGCCGGCTCCGCTTGCACGTGGCACACGAGAAGCTTAAAACAGACACGCATATGAATGAACGAGCAAGCACTTAAAAGCCTGGCAAAATCCGAAAAGAAACTCCGCTTACTAGTCTTTTTCACCCAGTGAAGTAGGCGGGGCAGATCCCTCGCTCGTACACCCTGCAATATGTCCAAAATAGCCTTGCGAGCTGAGTGAAAATCCATCTTGAGCGGCTTGAAAGCACTGCGCATGCGCCTCTGGTAGTCCTCCACGATTCGTCTAATGCAATCCAGCAACGTCACCACAACGTCGCCTTTTCATTCGCTAGCAGTCCCCAATTATACTCCGTCTTTTGACGCGTGCACAAAATTGCCCTAATCCTGCCCTCGAGAAGTAACGAGTAGGACAAATCATTTATGACGCTGAAATGGTTCTGCAGCTTCAACGTCAGATAAAGCATAAGGAAAAGAGACCAATCGTATACGTTGCGTGTAGGTACATACGCTCCTTCGTAATAGCGCTCACTTCTAAGGATTTCTGTGCTACCCAAGTGAGTTTTTTCTAGGAAGACATCTGGATCCGACATGCCACAAATAGAGCTTCTGATGGGAGCGGGCGGGCAAAAGTATGTAAATTATGTAAGAAGCGGTTGAAAAAGTATACATCAATACCATATAAAATAAAGACGGTGAATTAGATGTTCCCTTTCACTCAAGTATTCTGCCTGTATCAAGCAAGATAAAAAGAATGTAGGTTTTTGTCCTTTCAAATGAGATTCATACTTCTCCCCAGCAGGCAGCCTTGCTTGATTTATAAACTTTTGTTCAGCGCTCTGAGTGCATCATATCTTTTCCCAGAAAAGTCGTAAACAAGCCACCCAAAGTCAAAAACTGATGAGATAGCAGGGCTCCCGTATAATGGCTGTGTGATAAGTAGCACTTCAACAGGTGTGGTTCTTCGTTCTCTTTCCACTCGCTTCTCACCATGGCATACAGAAATTTAGTTTTATTCTTAAAGTTCAAGAAGGTGGCCCAGCTGAAATCCAGTAGAGAGTGTTCAGGTATATTCCAATAATAAGTTCTCAGTGAAGCCGTACTTCCGTTTCAAGCTACTTGCCTCTGTTCTGATAGATACATTGCAACTATCAAGCATGCACTTTACAATTCCATATGTCTACTTAAAATTAAGCCTAGTAGAGTTCAGTGGAGCTTGCTCACTTATAAGCAAGCATAGGATAAGCAGACCCCCCTCCCCCCGCCCCCACAAAACCCCTGATGTGTAATAGACCAAGTCCAGCATTCTGTTTCCACTGGGATGTCTCCAGGAACTAGATGGACTCTCCTCCGTTTGTTTCTGACAAATCACCAGACCCAAATTGGTGAAATGTTGTTTTAAATACAGCCAAACAGGACTACTGAGGTAAGTAGGGCTGGCTTGAGGGTGCTGAGAGCTGTAGTACAGTCCATCTCAAGGGCAGCATCACTTTGGGAAAGGCAAAATTAGGACACAATCTAATAAGTTTTTAGACAGGAAAAGCCGTGTGTTATTGGACTTTAAAACAACAGCCTCTGTCAGTGTGAGGTAAACTGCCTTAGGCATAACACATGGACTCTAAAGGTGGCTGAGAAACAACAATCGACAGTGACATAAATCTTTATAAATGGAAAGCAACTCAAAACTGCTGTTTCTTTTTAAGCCATCTTGAGTTTTCTAAAACACAACTAATGCAGGGATCCTCTAGCCTGTTTTCTTTCCAGCTCGACGTGTGCTCCAGCCGCGTTCCGCACATGAGGCATTCCTCTAAAAACCTGAAAAAAGACGTCTGACAGCCCTCTAAATCCCTTCCCTCTTCGCCCGAAGTGGGCGGTGACTTGGAATTACCCGGAAGCGGAAGCGTGAGGGATCCTCCCCGTTTTTCGCAGAATGGTAACTTCCTAATCTCCGTGTAGTGGTGACGTGACATTCTTCCTGGTTGTTTGTGTGCGGGGGGAGACTGGAGGGAGTGCTGGCATTTTTGGTGTTGGGCCGGAGATAACAGCTTCGTGGGGACTCTCCTAATAGCCCGGTCTAGCTGCTGCGCTACTCTTAAAGCGTGGCGGGCCGGGCCGCCGCTTCAGGGGCGTAAAGCTTCTGTTCTCGGTGAGTCCTGTGATGGGGGAGGGTACGGGCAGCGTGTTGTTCGGTAACAGGTCTTATTTAAAATCCTTCACACCCCTTTCGAATGATGCCCACCTCTCCTCTTCCGTCTCTTCATAGTTCAGGGCCGCCTGTACCCTCAGGACGACTCCAGTGCCTTTGGTGAGGTAAAACTGTGCAGATAGAGCTTTTGTGCAGAGGCTGTAAACTGCACCAGATGAATTAGTGAAGCTGCTGGTAGTGCTAAAGTCTTTTGAGTTTCTGAGAATAATTTGGACGCCTTTCTCCTTGTGTCCATAGGTGTGCCGGTAATTCCTTCAGTGTATATGCTTAAAATCACATTCTCTGACTGAGCTAATTATTGAATTGAAAGCAGGTTATGGGCCTCACTCAGATTAAGCCCTTGGTAATTCTCAGAACTGCATACAAATTCTAAAACCTAGCAAAAAGTAAATAGTTTATAAAACGCAACCTCCACATTCTCTATTTTGCTGGAGTACTTAGTTTGGAATTTAGTGTGGTGAGCAGCTTTACAACACAATACTGTTTCAGCTTGTGTGGTTGCATTTCACAAGGGCTAGCGTGTGTGTGGGGGGGTGTTTTTGGTTTTTTTCACTGCTCAGAGATAACTCTTAGGAAGTGTCATATGTGAACTGACTTTAAACTGTTAGGCTATGATAGCTAAATTCAAGAAGTCTGGTTAGTTGTTACAGGCTCAGAGAGTACAGTCAAATCTCGAGTTTCATGTTACATGTCAAAATTGTGTTAATTCATATAAGTTTTGTACAACGTCTGATTATTTAACATATTACTTAATTTCCTAACAAATGTAGGCCTCTGACAGATCCCCTAATAGTAAAGAAGTTGTGTACAATCAACATAAAAACAGAAAACTCCAACAGCTGGAGTTACTGCTAATATAGATGAGAATATGTTTACTTGTAAGTCCTTCAGAGTTTGATGGGACATGCTTTCTAATACGCATATCTAGGTTTGCAGCCTAAGAAACAAAATAAAATAGTTCCAATTTCTCCTTTCTTTCTTTTTGATGAAACAACTTAAGTGAATGAGCAACCACATCTTTGTTTAGTTCCTTTCTCTTTGCAGATAGAGTTGCCAATCAGCAGGGACTTAAGTCACAAATAATTATTGTGATTCATGGAGATAGTTGCTTGCTTTTTTCAGTGGAAAGTGCAGTGCTCATGTGCTGAGGCAGAAGTAGAGATGAAGCAGGGACTTTTCTTCCTTCTGAGTTGACATCTATTGCTATTCTTTTTCTAACTGTTGTTTTACTCAAATAAATTGAACAAGTTGACATGATTTGCCCCTGAGATAAGGGTACATAGGGGGCTTTTTTCTCTCACAGGTTCAGTTTTGATTATGGATGATGGTGAGAGACTCTTCTTTAACTTGCAGTTCAAAACTATTGAAGGAATGCTAGTAATGTTAGGAGGCCATGGGCAGTATGCAGTTTTGCTGATTGCCCTGTGCCAGTGGGACCTATTTCTTGCACAATAGAGAGTTAACAGTTGGTAAAGAAACCTGGAAACAAATGGAAATAAGCATTTTTGCTCAGTTTAGGTTGCTTTAATTACCACTGTCTCCTGGCTATGCTAGTGGTAGGTCCTACCAGTGTGCAGACAGCATAAGATCAGTCCTAGTAGTAGTAAACAAGCAGGGTTTCCTGCCATTCTTTTCATAAATATACCTATCAAATTTAATTAGTGTAAATCTGAGTTCACATTCCGAGTTCTGAATGTACTTTTGCTCATTTGAATCCTTTTGAAATGCTTGAACAGCTACTCAGTCTAAATTTACACCTGTTAATTTCAACCACATTTTAGAAGTTAAATTTCTTTTGGGTTGTTTTTGTTTGTATTTAATCATAGAGATTTTTTAAGTTCTTGCTGCAACAAACTAGCATAGCTATCCCCCTGTAAACTGTTAAGAAAATGCTGGGTTTCCATAATAAAAGGAATACCAGAAATCAACTGTCAACAGAAAAAAGTATTTTTATATTGTTTTTCTTTCAAGTTGCTCAGGAAGACATATGGCATCACCTTCTCTACTTTACCTCCACAAAAACTTTGTGAGGTAGACTAAATAGAAAGATAGGAATGGGCTATTCAGCAAATTTCATGCCTGAGCAAAGATCTGAGCATTGACCTTTCCCATTTTATCAGCTAAACAGACTGTTAAAACCTGTGAGTAAATGGAAAAGCAAATTTATTCATATGGACCCACAAATAGGAAATAGGAGTGTTCAGGGAGTCAGACAAGCTAAGAACTCCTCATTGTTTTTTAGCAAGATTTATATAATTAAATTGCATCATTTACATGGAAAATAGATTGCTGAGATAGTTTACATTCAAATATATATGCATATTAAATTTTCAGTCTGGAAAATGGAAAAATAAATTGGAACAAGTTACAGGACATGCTTATTTCCCAGCCCCTTGTGCTTTTGTAAGATAGCTTTTAAAGATCTTCATATTGTAGTTTTATTTGCATAATAGTGACAAGTTTGCACTAGTGTGTAACTTCATATAAATAAAAAATCCATCCTATTACTATGTTTTTTTACAGATCACATCTGAACTGTCTTTGAAACTGACAAAATGGTTTTAGCAGATCTTGGGAGAAAAATAACCTCAGCATTGCGCTCATTGAGCAATGCCACAATTATCAATGAAGAGGTATGTAACCTAATAACAATTAGAAAGTTAAACTTAATTAGAAAGTAAAAATTAGTTATGGGTGGATCTGCAAGCAGAACAGAAACTGTTAGTGCGATTTCCACTCTCTTGGCAGCCTCCCATATACCCTCAAATTTGCTCATGAGTATTGGAGAGTCTTTGGAAATAGCTTTTGGGCATGCATGGGAAGGAAAGCGTTCTGTGTTAGCTTTAATATCAGATTCTAACACAATTCATTTTGCTTTGAAAGAAAGTGGCCCTTATCAAATCAACAAGTTGAGAATTGAATAGAACAGAAACACATGGGATATGATTAACACTGTGTAGCAGCTTTAGCTGCCTAGGGAGTAAAAGCAGGTAGCTAGTTCTATTTGCAAATGAGCCCAGACTTATTTCATATTGGAAGCATAATCAGAACACTATTTTCTTTATATTAGCTCTTGTCCAGTTTTTATCTACATCAACTTTTTGTCTATATGTTTGAGTAAAATGAAATGTTACAATTTTCCATTTCATTTTCCATCTAATAAATGTAACAACAAACTAAATACTCTGAAATATCCATTCAGGTGATAAATTCTAGAAACTGACATTTTCTAACTTGTTTTGTTTTTCCATGCAAGGTTTTAAATGCTATGCTGAAAGAAGTATGTACAGCATTATTAGAAGCTGATGTCAACATCAAATTAGTGAAGCAACTAAGAGAGAATGTCAAGTAAGTGAACCAAGCAAGATACCATCTCTACATCTCTAGGTTTATCTCTACAGATATAAACAAATTACTGGAGTGCTGGGTTTCTTTATATCATTTTGCTTGCTTATCTTGCTTATCTTAGAGGGCACATGCACTTCTCTGCACTTCTTAATTTAAAACCTCTTTGAAAACATTTAAATTTTATATTTTTCTTATGTCTCTAAAAACCAAAGTATTGTATTTGTTATAATATTGTGCTTGTAAAAATATAGCAAATGTAATACCATTATAACCAGCTTTCCAATCGAAACCTTCAAAAAATTAAGATAGAATACTTCTATGACAAATTGATTGCTGGGAAGGAAAGTTGGCCGAGATGAACACCTGCACGTTCAGGCAAGAACAATATGAAGTAGAGCATTTCAATTCAGTTTGCAGTGAGATTTGCTTAGTGCATGAAGTGCCTGTGATGTGCCCATGAAAGCGATTATTTTGTGTGTATATTTAGATAAGTATAACATTGTTCTGAATATGAACAAGATACACAGAAATATTTTTCACAGAAGCATAGGACACTGGAATTGAGTTGTTAATGCATACCTGATTAACAGTAATATTTGAAAGCTGCAATCCTAGACACACTTACCTTTGAGTAAGTCCCATTGAGCTGAATGGGACTTGTAGACATCTATAGGATTGCACTGCTAGTTTGGTTACTACTTGCTCTTAAATATTCCACTGGGATGTATAGCCATTACATTCAACAGAAAATCTTGTGCTGATTTGGTCTTTTACTGTTTTTTTTCCTGTGTTCAACTGTAGATCTGCTATTGATCTTGAAGAAATGGCTTCTGGCCTCAACAAAAGGAAAATGATCCAACATGCAGTTTTTAAAGAACTTGTTAAGGTAAAATGTATGACAGTAATATATTTGGTTTCCTAATTCATATGGCTCTAATACAACTCCGCCTGCTAGGTTTCTTCCTCTTATCCAGTGTTCTTCATGCTCAGATCATATGCAATCTTCTCAGATCCACCTTACATAATGAATACTGAACATTACTACAAAGACATCCTTTCTCATTATAGGTGCCTACAATTTTATTTATTTTATTTTATTTTATTTTATTTATTAAAACATTTTTATGCCGCCCCATTCGCCGAAGCCTCGGGGCGGCTTACAGCAAAAAGTTAAAATAACATTTTAAAATATAAACAGTAAAATACAGATATATAATATAAAACATACAATATAAAACAAGCCGCCCTGGCTAAATAAAATTCAATAATATTAACATTTAAAATACTGCTTAAATAAAAAGGTCTTCGCCTGGCGCCGAAAAACAAATAACGACGGCGCCAGGCGGACCTCTCTGGGGAGCGCATTCCATAACTTAGGCGCCACCGCTGAGAAAGCCCTCCTCCGAGTAACCACCCTCCTAACTTCTTCCACAGAGGGCTCCCGGAGAAGGGCCTCTCCCGCCAATCTTACTAAGACATGAAACTGGCTATTTTACATCATCACAACAACATATATTTTGTTTTGACACAGCTTTTCTAAATATTTTCTTTTACTACAAAACTGTTATCTTAAGGTCTGCATATTTTGTAACCATTTGTTATATGCTGTAGGTTTTGTTGAATGCAGTAGGTCAGACAAGATCTGCCCTTTAAATCAAGGCATACATGCTAAATGTGTGTCATGTACAGCTACTTAATTATTGGTGTCTTGTCTGAATTGGCAAGCCATAGTTATGGCCATTATTCTGACTCTGGAGTCTCATCTGCCTCAGAGGGAAGAGTGCTGATTAGCAAGGATGGAAAAGCAGCTAGTTTTAAATGATAGCTTGTCCATATATTTGAGAGCCACATTATGGTTAGGTTCTATACCAAGATGTAGTGTTAAATCTGAGTTGAGCATTAATACAGTTAAATGATAAAATGTGCATATGTGGTTGTCAGTAAAGCCCATGCATTGGGCACTTATTTATTTATTATTTATTTTATTTTATTTTATTAAAACATTTTTATGCCGCCCCATTCGCCGAAGCCTCGGGGCGGCTTACAACAAAAAATTAAAATAACATTTTAAAATATATACAATAAAATACAAATATATAATATAAAACATACACTATAAAACAAGCCGCCCTGGCCAAATAAAATTCAATAATATTAACATTTAAAATACTGCTTAAATAAAAAGGTCTTTGCCTGGCGCCGAAAAACAAATAACGACGGCGCCAGGCGGACCTCTC
The DNA here is from genome assembly GCF_004798865.1 of Varanus komodoensis. Lineage (NCBI taxonomy): Eukaryota > Metazoa > Chordata > Lepidosauria > Squamata > Varanidae > Varanus > Varanus komodoensis. Next base: position 31,786,076 of record NW_025335761.1, read on the forward strand.
TGGGGAGCGCATTCCATAACTTAGGCGCCACCGCTGAGAAAGCCCTCCTCCGAGTAACCACCCTCCTAACTTCTTCCATGGAGGGCTCCCGGAGAAGGGCCTCTCCCGCCGATCTCAGGGGGCGGCTGGGCATATAAGGATGTAAGCGCTCCTTCAGGTAACCAGGACCCAAGCCGTTTAGGGCTTTATAGGTCATAACCAACACCTTGAATTGGGCCCGGACTTCAATGGGAAGCCAGTGAAGCTGACGGAGAACTGGAGTCATGTGAACATAACGTCCAGTCCCCGTCAGCAGCCTGGCAGCTCTATTTTGGACCAATTGAAGTATCCGGACCGTCTTCAAGGGTAGCCCCACGTAGAGCGCGTTGCAGAAGTCCAAACGGGAAGTCACCAACGCATGTGTCACTGTCGCAAGGCAGTCATTCTCCAGATAGGGGCGCAGCTGATGAATTAGCCGAAGCTGGAGGAAAGCGCTCCTCGCCACTGCTGTTACCTGAGCTTCCAGTGAAAGCTCTGGGTCGAGGAGCACTCCCAAGCTGCGGACCTTGTCCCTAAGAGGGAGTGCAACCCCATTCAGGACAAGGTTCAATTCACCCATCCTCGAAGCCCGATCCACCAACCAACAGGACCTCCGTCTTGTCTGGATTGAGCTTCAGTTTATTGGCCCTCATCCAGCCCATTACCTCGGCCAGGCACCGGTTCAGCACAGCCACTGCCTCACCTGGATTGGTGGAAAACGAGAGGTAGAGCTGGGTATCATCAGCGTACTGATGGTTCCGCAGCCCACACCTCCTGATGACCTCTCCCAGCGGTTTCATGTATATGTTGAACAGCAAAGGGGACAAAATGGACCCCTGCGGTACTCCATGGCATAGCTGCCATGGCGCAGAGCCATAGTCCCCCAGCACCACCTTCTGGAACCGGCCATTGAGATAGGAGCGGAACCACTGCAAAGCAGTGCCTCCAACCCCCAATCCCGCAAGCCTATCCAGAAGGATACCATGGTCGATGGTATCGAAAGCCGCTGAGAGGTCCAGCAGAACCAACAGGGACGCACTCCCCCTGTCCTTCTCCCTGCACAGGTCATCATACAGGGCGACCAAGGCAGATTCAGTACCGTACCCGGGTCTGAAGCCGGACTGCAATGGGTCCAGATAATCAGTTTCATCCAAGAGTGCTTGGAGTTGTCCCGCCACCACTTGTTCTAACACCTTGCCCAGAAACGGGATGTTGGCCACTGGTCTATAATTAGTGGCCATCTCTGGATCCAGTGACGCCTTCTTCAGGACCGGTCGGACTACCGCCTCCTTCAAAGGGGCAGGCACCCGACCCTCCCTCAGAGAAGCGTTAACCACTTCCAAGATCCAGGTTCCAATCCCGTGCTTGGAATCATTTATTAACCAAGACGGGCAAGGGTCCAAAAGGCAAGTGGTTGGACGTACTCGCCCAAGCACCTTGTCCACATCATCGGGCCGCAATAACTGAAATTCATCCAATAAATCTGGACCAGACGGCAGCGTTGGTGTCTCCTTTGAAACCTCTGAATCAATAGTGGTGTCCAGCTCGTGACGAATCTGAGCGATTTTCTCCCTGAAATGCCTGGCAAAGTCGTCACAGCGGGTCTTTGAGGGTGGAATCAGGTCTTCCTTTGGACCTGGATGGACCAGGCCTTGCACCACTCGAAAGAGCTCCGCCGGACGGCATTGTGAGGAGGCAATGGAAGCGGAAAAGAATCTCTTTTTTGCCGCCCTCACCGCCACAGCATAGGCCCGATAGTGGGCTCTTAAGTGTGTTCGGTCAGATTCATCTCGTGATTTCCTCCACCTACGCTCTAGTCGTCTCCCAACCTGCTTCATCGCCCTCAATTCAGGAGTATACCAAGGGGAAGAGCGGGCTCTGCCCGGTGGGAGAGGACGCTTAGGAGCGATCGTGTCTACAGCCCTGGTCATCTCCCCATTCCACAGTTCGACCAGAGCCTCGACAGGAGCACCCGTCTTGTCAGCCGGAAACTCCCCCAGGGCCTTCAGGAATCCTTCTGGATCCATCCGGCTCCGGGGGCGGACCCACATAATCGGGTCCGCACCCTTACAGAGGGAGAAGTCGCTCTCGAGCATAAACCTCACCAGGAAGTGATCTGACCATGACAGGGGAGTCAAGCATAAATTACTCACCCTCAGACCACCCTCTTCCTGCCCCGTCGAGAAAACCAGGTCCAGAGTGTGTCCCCGTTCATGGGTGGGGCCGGTGACATGTTGAGACAGCCCCATGGCCGTCATGGAGGCCATGAAGTCCTGAGCCGCCCCGGTCAGACTAGCCTCGGCATGGAGATTGAAGTCCCCCAGGACCAACATCCTGGGGGTCCTCAACACCAGGTCCGAGACAGTCTCCGTCAGCTCAGGCAGGGAGACTGTTGGGCAGAAGGGTGCGCGGTACACCAACAGAATCCCCAGTCTGTCTCGGTCGCCCAACACCAAATAGAGAGAGAGCACTTAATTGCAGAGTGAGGCATTAATCCTTTTAGGTGCAGATGGAGCTGTCCAGAAGGCATCTCTCCAAACCCAGGAACAGAGATGATAAAAAGTCAGTGCACATACAGGGAACTCTTGTACTCAGCTGAAATGACTGTCTGAATCAAGACTGTGATTCACCGAAATTTGATTAAATGGAAGTCTGCCAGCTTTCTTGTTGCTGTTGCCATTACTGTTCCCCCACATTTGTGCAGGTCTGAAAAAAGTTACAAAACAAAATTATAAGAGTAATTCATGCAAATTAAGCATATTTTCTTATATAACACTTTAATTGTCAAGTCAGGCATTTTTGTAGAATGCTACATTTCCGTTAGGTTCTGTAGAATCTGGCATTTGTCGTGAGCAAATTGACATGCTACTGAAATGCTGATTTCTCTTATGCACTTTGGAATAACTGTTTAAAGATTATGAAGCTGGGAATCCCAGTCTTTTATGTCTACTTCACATAAGGAGAATTTAAAATGGCATGCTGGATTCCTAGCGATGCTGCAAGGGGGTACATCATTTCCCCAAATTCAGCTTCTGCTTTTTAGCTGTCAAGGCACCAGGCACCAGTGCTATTCATTTGTAGCCTATAAAGTCCAGGATGGCACACTGCCAGAGACTTAAGTAGGGCATGGAGGTGGGGCAAGGCAATCTTTAGATAGTATCTTAAAGGCTACCAGGGTGGTCCTGTTCACTTTCTCACTGATTAGGGAGCATCAGTTTCTAATGTAGTAAGGGGGATTTGGAGGGTCTTTAAGGATCATATGGTGCACAGTCTGACAACTCACTGCTTCACACAGAATGCTTGTGTAGCTGAAGTTAGAATGTGATTATTGCTAAGATCTTACATCCAGTATTGAGAGAAATGTATTGCAATATAGATACTCACCCCCCACCCAAAATTGTTCACTTTGTAAATGTGATTCTTATTCTGATGCCAGGCTTTCTGGTGCACGTGTACATCTTTGTTTTACAGCTTGTAGATCCTGGAGTCAAAGCCTGGACACCAACAAAAGGAAAGCAGAACATCATAATGTTTGTAGGATTACAGGGAAGTGGTAAAACAACATCATGTTCAAAGGTAACTTGCAGTTTGCACAATGTTTAATGTCTGTTTTCTTTCAGAGACATCTGTGGCTAGGAACAAGAATTGAACAGAATTTTAAAATAAATTGAGATGTGTACAAGTATCAGTAGGCAAGATCATTTTGGAACCTAAATTGTTCCCCATCAATGTTGGTAAGACAGAAATGAAAGATGGTGGATAGTGAGAAAATTGTCTAAGTAAAGTGCTTCTAAATATAAAGACCAGACCCATGGCTTTACACTAACAGCTATTTGGTTGTGTTACAAAATAGCAGATTGAAAGAATGTGTTTTGGTCTTCATATTGGTAACTGCAAAACAATCAAACATGCTGTGATGTAATAGGGAATTCTTAAGATTAATTTGATATTGTAGTTATATCTTGGATTTCTTATTAACAGCTGGCATATTATTATCAGAGGAAAGGCTGGAAGACATGCTTGATATGTGCAGATACTTACAGAGCAGGTAAAATTTAATTTTAGTTATTCTGTTTTTGTTAAACATGTGTGTTACCAACATAGCTAACAAATACTATATGCATTCTACAGGTGCTTTTGACCAGTTAAAACAGAATGCAACAAAAGCAAGGATTCCATTTTATGGAAGGTATATATTCTTAAGTAACTTTTATGTAGAAAAATTGTTATCAGATTCTGGCTATCTGAATTGTTATCAGATTCTATAAGCTAAATAGCACATTTTGATAAAGTGAGAATTTAACTATGTTTTTTATCTTGATTCTTAAAATCCTTTCTCATGGTTTTATAGAGATGCTCAGTATCTTATATTCAAATGGTTTTTTTTTCATTTTAGTACAGCTATGTGTAAGAATGCATCCTGCTACTTGCACGTAATGGCTTGTCCCAGAAATTCTAAAAGTGAATAAATTTTCTGCATCCAATTTGATAAGTAAATCAGTGTGGAGAGCCAGTGTGGTGTAGTGCATGGGACTGGGACTCAGATGACCAGGGTTCTAGTCCCCGCTTAACCATGGAGCCAACTGGGTGACTTTGGACCAGTCACAGACTCTCAGCCCAACCTACCTCACAGGGTTGTTGTGGGGATAAGATGGAGGAGGAGAATGATGTAAGCTGCCTTGAGCCCTTTGTAGGAAAAAGGCAGGATATCAGTCAATCAATCAATCAATCAATGGCCGAAGATTCCTGAGGAAAAGCATTTGCCTCCTCTTCCCTTGCAAGTTAGCAAGGGAACAGGATCTTGGCAGATATCTCAAGTTGTCCTCTTTATTTCTGCTATTGCAGGCTGAAATATAGCAAGCATCTGCATTTGCGTGTTGTAGCAAATAGTTTTCTCAAATTGGTTGGATATAATTGAGATTTTAAACAGTCTGGAAAATCTATTATCGCACCCAAGAAAATCTCGCATAGAAATTAATACTTGGGAGTGAGGACTGCAGTGTGCTGTTGAAAATGAGAGATTATTGTTAATGTGAAGTAATTGAAGCCAGATGGAGAAGCTTATCATTACCAGGAACCATGAGCCATGGCAGGTGGACATCTCTGCAACATAAAATAGGCTACTGATGCTAGCTGTTCAGCAACTGTGCATTTGTTCCATGGTTCCTGAGATGTCCACTGCCTCCAAAATGTTTCCAGGAAAGTTTGGTTGCATACAGCGATAGTTTTCTCGCAGGAACTGTCCACTATCTCATCAACTGCTGCAGGGTAACGTTATTTCAGCTAATTTACATGTTTGACTGTTGGAACAGTTACACAGAGATGGATCCTGTGATCATTGCTTCTGAAGGTGTTGACAAATTTAAGAATGAAAACTTCGAAATAATAATTGTTGACACAAGTGGTCGTCACAAGCAGGAAGATTCTCTGTTTGAAGAAATGTTGCAAGTTGCCAATGCCATAGTAAGTATCACATGAACAATAAAATACCTGATTTATTGAACAAGGGTTATTTACTAATGATCCAGTTTTTTGAGCTGTTACAATAAATGCTTCTTGATAGCTAAGCATAAGCGATTTCAATCTGCCCAGGTTTTGTTAATGTGAAAATTTTTCATGCATATATTCACGGGACTAGCCATACTAATATTTGGACTCATTCCTTCTTAAAACGACTCAAAGAATGCTTCCTGTTTTAAAATGTTAATTACTAAGATCCTAACCTTAGACAAGATTTAACAGATATATGAACATGCAGCATTATTCTAAGCATGCTTACTCAAACATAAAAGTCCTCTGGAGTACGTGCATCACATTGCAACTTTTGTGTCTGTGCTTAAATAGGTCAGATGATCCTTAACAAATCTGCTTGCTCTGTCTGGCACTAACTTGAGGGAGTCATAAAAGTGACTGCTCTTTATGGGCTAACTATAGCACAGAATTCAGTATAATATTGGTTGATTACCAGTATGTGACTGTATGATTGCTAGTGTACTGGAATGCATGCATTAAATAGCAGAATTACCCTAGTAGTCCCCCAAATGCGCCATGGAGACATATGTAAGCAACAAGAGTTTTCAATTGTTTAGAAGTCAGGAAATAGCGAAATGTTAAACTTATTAGAAAATCTCCTCATTGACTCAGATGATTAATCAGTCTCACTCAGTAGTGGCTCCCAGCAGGGGTGCTTTTCCAGCCCTTTGTGGAGATCAAGCCTGGTACTTTCCGTATACAAACAATGTGTTCCACCACTAAGCTTCCTTGACACCAGTGAGCTGTCCTTCCCTGCGCAGTGGTATGGTGTAATTTAAGAGCAGAATAACTGTTGGTTCAAAGTATTCATTACCATAGTGGAATAAATGTTTTTCATATATCCCTTGGTGAAGTGTCAACTTGATATTCTATTGTAAGTTGCTTAAATTATTCTCTACCTGCTTGATTTCCTTTATGCTTGCTGATGTCAAAGCAATTGTAAGGAGAAAAGATAGCATGATTACCTCTTGTTTATGTAAACACTTCTAGCAACCAGATAATATTGTTTACGTAATGGATGCCTCCATTGGTCAAGCCTGTGAAGCACAAGCAAAGGCTTTCAAAGATAAAGTAGATGTCGCATCTGTGATTGTAACAAAACTTGATGGCCATGCCAAGGGCGGTGGAGCACTCAGTGCGTAAGTGTCATTTCATTTAATTATGTAACTATCTAGCACTGTAATGGCTGTACATTGTTCCATAAAGTAAAACAATTTGAAAATACAGAGCTAATCCTGACCTTGTGTCAATATTTTATGTATTATTATATTTATAAACTGCAAAATAGTTAAAAAAAACCTCTCTAGGTGGCATATTGTGTTAATGTAATGTAATGATTGTTTTATCATTGTGTTAATGTAGAAGCATTATTTACTCCTAGGAGAGTCACATTTTTTCCACTGAGTTGCAAATTTCAGTGGCTAGCCTGATTGCTCTTTAGAAGGCCAGATGAAACTCAAATACTTTGGCCACCTAATGAGAAGGAAGGACTCACTGGAGAAGAGCCTAATGCGGGGAACAATTGACGGCAAAAGAAGGGGATGGCAGAGAATGAGGTGGATAGATGGACTCACTGAAGCAGTTGGTGTGAGCTTAAGTGGACTCGGGAATGGTGGAGGACTGGAAGGCCTGGAGGGGTGTTGTCCATGGGTCACGAAGGGTCGGACAGCACCATTAAGACTGCTTCTGCCAGTCCCTGAACTTAAGTAGGCTTATGCTGCAGCTTTTGTAATGCTGATATTTGTAGCTCATATTATTTTCATATTAAACTTTCCACTGTTAACATTTAAATAGAATTTAATATTCTGTCTTGCTCACCAGATGGCTTCCCTTCAGTTTGTAAACAGTCTTATCTGCTCTGAGCTTAATTGACTTACAGTATAGTTTTCTTTTTGTTGCAGAGTTGCTGCTACTAAAAGTCCAATCATTTTTATTGGTACTGGAGAACACATAGATGACTTTGAACCTTTTAAGACACAGCCTTTTATCAGCAAACTTCTTGGTATGTAATGTTAACTGCACAAGGTTTTTCTGTAAGCGAGTGATTGTTCAACCTTTATGATTCAATAGTTGAGGTTTTATTTTAGTTGCTGAAAGTGGCCTTTTCTATTTCAGGCATGGGTGATATTGAAGGATTGATAGATAAAGTAAATGAATTGAAATTAGATGACAATGAGGCACTCATAGAGAAACTAAAACATGGTAAGTTATGCCAAAATAGTGCTACCAAGCTGCTCAGCAGCTTAATGTGCCATAAATATATGTTGGAAAGATAGATGAACACTCTAATTTTGTAAATGTAAAAGTTTCATCACCTTTAATACCCCTCTTCTTTTTCACATCAGGGCAATTTACTTTGAGAGATATGTATGAACAGTTCCAAAACATCATGAAGATGGGACCCTTCAGTCAAATCTTGGTAACTACAGCTAACAGTGGATAATCTGTTTATTCTAAGCTCAGAAAATTCTGCAGTATTAAATTAACATCCAGTTTGCATTTAAAAGCTGTAGAAACATGGTATAAGCAACTTGAAAGTGGCATTTAATTGTTCCTTGTGTTTGTAGGGAATGATCCCAGGTTTTGGAACAGATTTTATGAGTAAAGGCAATGAACAGGAATCAATGGCAAGGCTAAAAAAACTGATGACAATAATGGACAGTATGAATGATCAAGGTAATCCTGTAATGACAAGAGATGTTTATTAAATTGTGAGAATAATTAAAATTTGAAGAAATGTGTAGTCTTTTTAGAACTATTGTTCAAAGATCTAAATTAGGTCTGCTTCTTTCTGCGGAATGAGTGAGGATTCCTCACAAGCTTCCTGGAGAGGCAGGAATGGGGCAGTGCAGTTGTGGCACTGGGAGCTACAAGGTGAAGGGGGAATCAGAGGAAGTCACTGTCCTTCTCTCTCTCTTTAGGAATCCTGTTGTACACATTTTGGATCCAGCCCTATTTTTTATGCAAGCAGTCTCTGCTTGATAATGTCCTGATAATGTTCATGTAGTGATTGCCAATTCTAAAAACTATGTTTCTGTTATTTCATTTCTTGATAATTTCAATATTACCTATTCAGTATTAACTGAACACTAAGCTGCTAGTACAAACTGCTCCAACTTTTTGTACCCTGAGGGCAGCATAAGGACTTGGATATGGAGAACTGCACAATGAAATGTCACATCTCCACGTCGTAAATTAAAGTGTTTGCAATATGTTTATTTAATTTGATATGCACAATTTAACTATTAAATGAGGGAGAAAATTAATAGGAGGTCTCAGTGTTGGCTGTTCCCTGCAAGTTCAAAGAAACAAAACTGTATGCCAGAATACATTTTAATGTTTATGTTACACTGCAGAATGAATATCATCTTTTTCTATCACTTTTGATTTGTAGAACTTGATAGTACAGATGGGGCCAAAGTTTTCAGTAAACAACCAGGAAGAATCCAAAGAGTAGCAAGAGGTTCTGGTGTTTCAACTAGAGATGTTCAAGAACTCTTGACACAGTACACAAAGTTTGCACAAATGGTGAAGAAGATGGGAGGAATCAAAGGACTTTTTAAAGGTGAGAATAATGTGTATACTACAAATGCATATATTGGTGTTCTAAAGAGAATTAATGTTATAAACATCTTTTCTAGGCAAATGAAATGAAAATGGTAGCCCTTCTAATGAGAATAGAATTCCTTGCACACTACCAGTTATCAGTATCTTGCTAGATTTAGTTTAATGATATGATAAAAATAGTTATACATGCAGCAGTTACGGCTGCACCAATCTTATATAAGTTAATGTCAGGTAACGTTAGCATTATTTTCATTTTCATACCCTTTTTCACAAAAGTATTTTATTCAGTTTTAATGCACATATAAGCACAGGACTGAAGCCCAACTTTTTTTATATGAATGGAACAGAACTCATGAAATAAAGCTTTCCATTCTCCCTCTTTTTTCTGCAATCTCCTGGGAAAATGAATAAACCTTTGGGAATGGTGCAGTGTATGGTATAAGAGGCTCCAGAAAGAGGAAGGGTTGGTGAAAATACTGTCTCATGAATTGAAGAGTAACAGGATTCAAGCCACTGATTTGATCAAATTTTGTCAATTAGCTGTAACTTTGTCTCTGTGCACAAGACTGTAGTTGAAATCTAGTGTTCTTTCAAGGTCTCAGGGAATTTACATTCTTTTGCACTGAGTGCTTTTTGCCAGTTGACAGCCAGTTTATAGATAATCAAACGACTGTTCTTGGGTTTCACTGAGCATTATACAGTGTCTCAAAATACTATATGTAGCAATTATAATGAGAATATTGATTTTTTTTCTTCTCCCTCTTTTGTTCTTTACTCCCCCTTTTAAAGGAGGTGATATGTCAAAGAATGTAAACCCATCCCAAATGGCAAAATTGAATCAGCAGATGGCAAAGATGATGGATCCCAGAGTTCTTCATCACATGGGTAATTTGAATTGCCTGAAAAGTAGTAACTGGCAACTAAAAAAAATCTGTGAAGTACTTAAACTGTCTTCAGAACTTGTGGGAGATGGACTTAGTTCAACCCTCACATGCAGTCTTGCTGAGCTAGAATTGTGTTTTTGGCATACTACATATGAATGTTTTGAATTCAAAAGAAGAATAACTTTGCTTCAAGACATTTCTTGGCTTCATTAAAATGAACTAAATTGTTGAATTCTGATCTCATCAAATGCATATGATTGATTTCAAAATTTAAATGACATGTAATTTAGCAATTGTAGTAGAAGATAATTTCCAGAATACTGAAAATCTTGTATCAGTAGCATATTAGTCCTTGGATGTCAACACTAAGAAATCCTGTGAGCTTTAAACAGTGAAAATGAATTGTGAATAAGAGTTTTTCCTTACAAATCAACCTGAACCAGGGTTGATAAGTTCTACCTTCTATAAATTCTCTGGAAATCTTACAATAGTAACTGAATTTCCCAAGAACTTGTGCCAACTGCATTAACCATCTACTTTCAATTCATTTTTTCTTCTGTTTTTTTTTAACCTACCTTTTGAGCATTCTCTATGGTTACTTTTCCCCTTTACATTTGATAGTGTGCTTTACACTGGTGGGGTGACAGTAAAGAGTTACTTTAGGCATGCCCAATTTTGGGGGAATGTTCAGTAGAATCTTTTTACTATTTTTCTCCTTTGAACATCACACTATACCACAACCTGCTTTTAAAATCCTCTCAGTCTGAAAATAGGTTACTATGTCACATAAAAGGTAGCTGTATAAGAAATACATTTCAAAGTAACCTTGGATTCCTGGAATTCATGCATTTCTTTGGAGCCTAGCTGTGGTTGGCTGGTGCTCTCTTATGGGGCATCTTTCAAATATGAGAAGTTTATATCTGACTTAACTCTTTTATTGCAGGTGGCATGGCAGGATTACAGTCAATGATGCGGCAGTTTCAACAGGGTGCTGCTGGAAACATGAAAGGCATGATGGGATTCAATAACATGTAAAAGAAGCCTTAATAAACTGACTTGATTAACCGTATTTGCTGGAAGTTCACTATAAGAATGAGATTTCCTTGTTCACACTGAGAAGAATGGTAATTCAGCAAGTGACACTTTTGAAACTTCAATTCTGAGAGTTTCTAGATTTATTTCTAGAAAGTGGTTATATTTTTGCTTAAATTAGTTTTTGTTTTAATTTTGATGTTACATGGAGAGTTGTTAAGTTAAAAATTAAATCATGTACAAAGTTAATATTTAGAGGAACTTTTTAATTGCCTGAAATGGCAACCATTATATTTGTAAACAATCCAGATCTTTGGTTAATGCCAATGTCACAAATATACTGTAAAATAAACTAAGTGGTTATAAATTTATGAGTTGAATTATTCTGATTTTGCACTGAGCTTATGAAATAACATATCAAGGAAATATTTGCCAGAGCTGACATGCCTTCAGAGTGTATTCTTAGCTGGCTCTCACTTCTTTCTTCATGTTACTTTGGACAAGGATGAGTCAACTATTTGTATGCATTAGTTAATGCAAATTTATGCAAAAGTGAAAAAGGTGAATGCACATCTCCAAAATCAGCATTTTCATGTCCAACCTAAGTGAAGAAATATATGAAAACACTGCAGATTTGGACAGATCTATGCAAATTTCACAGTCAATTGCACCTCGGGTTTCAATCCTCATTCTTGTAAAATAACCAGTAAAGGGAATTGCACATAGAGGTGTTACCAGCCTGACATATGGTAATCCAGATTGCTAGGCAGCAACATGAGCATTAGTGTTTGCTGCTGCTTTAGTCAAGCAACTCGCTTGACTAAAGCCAGCTTCTTGACACACACCTTTGTTCCAGTTTTATACATTATAATAAACTTCTGAAAACAAGCCATTCCAAACAACCCAATGATAAGCCATAGATGCTCATGGTAGCTTGTGTGTGGTTAACAAATTGTCCAGTTTGGACATTGACAAGCAACTTCAAAATGAACAAGGCTGTCAACCCACAATGGGTTGTGTGAATCAAGTCATGGTTTGATCTGACATCCTACTAAGTGTTGCTAGGTACAGCACTTAGTACACTAATGTCATAGATTATATGATCTACTACTTAAATCACGTATCATAGTACTTGATCATACTGCTTCATATAATTATGCTGCTTAAGAGTTTGCTGTATAGTTACTTGAACATTTTTGCTTGATATGATTTAACCCTCTGGCAGGATTAGACAGGTGATTCAAACTGTTTTCAAAGTGTTAACATTCATACAAGGACTGGAAGAGAAAGGGGAAGAAGTTGTTTATGTTCTAAAGTTATAATTATCGAAGTCTGTGGGGGCTGTGAATCAAGTGACAGTTCTTTACATTTATTTACAAAAAGGTATGCATCTGTATTCAAAAATTTAAGGGAGTTTTTAAAACCCAATTATTTTGGTGCTGTATTACAGTGAAAAGGTTGGGTTAACAATCATCTCAAGTTATCTCAAGGACATTTCTTGCATAGAAAACTGAAGTACAGAAAAACTGTACTTGTAACCCTTAACAGTTCAATTTGTGAACTAGTACCAGATGAAAACTTGGATAAATGTGTTGTTCTAAGGAAAGCAACTCCAGAGCAGTTACATGGGTTTTTGCTAGTTCACATAAGGAGGAACTTGATAAGGGAGTATTGAATACAAGCAGTCAGACTTTATACTCTCACCGATAATTAGCATGATCTTCAAATTCTAATGTCTCTTGACAGAGGTATAATCTCTATTTTCCTATTTCCAAATGAATTAGAATTACAATCTTTGCCTATATCACAGTGGGGCTGTTTGCCATAGTGGTCTTATTTAACCCCAGTGAGACTGTGGTACAAGCAGCTACCATTTCGAACACACTGGTCTACAAGGAGAAAACCTCAGAAATGAAATTCTACCAGAATTGGGTCACTAATAAAGGAAAATTAAATCCTGAGTATTAATTGGCTCCAGTTTCCAAGATACAGCTTCAGATCAAAATTGCATCAAAATAATTCAAAATTACTAAGGGGATGTGTGATTATGCTCCATAACTTTTCTGCAAAATGTGATACAGCAATAAGAATGGTGCTACACCAATCATTATAAATTTATTGATACCAATAACATAACTTTTCATTTATTGGTATTTCATGTAACATGTTCATCCTTTTGCATGAAAAACTGACAAGCTCATCATTTTTATCATCATCTGAGTCTAGAGAGTAGGATTCTGGTGGATCTGGAATTGGTTAGTCCTCACCATGGGGTACAGGACGCAGTGTGGATGGAATGTTTGAATATTCCATGGTCCACTTCTTTCTTGAGATCCCTTTTGCAATTGGGAGAACCATGCAAAAATAGCAGTTGTTACTATGATTGGTGGGTTCCCTCCACACCATTGGGACTGCAAAAGGCAAGGACTTTTTCTTCTTGTTTAGCCAATGATGCAGGTAAGTTGCACATGCAATGCAACAATAACGAGGGGCCCAACTCTTGTCCTGATCCCCTATTTTGCATCCAAACTATAGATAGCATATGGTACCATTTTCATTGTTCTACCATACTTGGTTGAGAAATTACGAAGCAGTATGATCTTCAGACACTTCCCGCCCTTGTAGGCAAATATACTCGCCTGTGTATAAATCTTTATTGTGAAATATCTTGAAAACTTTAGGCAAACAGCACCTTTATTACCTGTTTTTAATTAATCTAATCAAAATAAGTAAGAATTAGCACATTTTATCTCAAAGGTTGATAATTTCCCAAAATTTGTAGACCAGTGATATGCAACCCCCATTTGGAGGATTGGATCCATAGTTTCTCTTAATTTGTTTAACCTCATATAGCCCAGATTCACTGGGTTTGCATGACACATCAATCTCCCAAACAAAGGACTAATACATAAGCCACAATGAGCCATGGTGTGTTGTCCAATCCCATTTGACTTTACTAACTGGCAAACTTAAGGCCAAGAGTAACAAAGGGCAGGCATTGTGTCTTTTGTATATATTGGGTGGCCAGACTGAAGCTCAGGAGCTGCATGCAGCTCTCTGAGTTTATTTTTTGGCTTGCAGCTCACCACCCATGTGCACCTCTGAGCACCCACTTGCCACTCACCACCCACAGCCACCACCTGCAGGCACCCACTTGCTGCTTGCAGTCCCAGCCCATGAGTGTTCACTTGCAGCTCTCAAACATCAGACATTTATGTACATGGCTTTTCCATTGAGCAAGTCTGGCCATTCCTGGCATAATGGAACTTTGAACAATAAAATGATTTAATTATATTAGAGTGCCAAAAATTGCTTTGCATAATCTACATGTTTCCAGTAGTTTGATAAGGCTTCATACCAATCCAAATTTCATGGCAATTTAATAAAATAACTGCTGCAATATAATCACCTTAAGCAGAAGAGGCTTCCTGAGATTTTGCCACATTTGAGAATACAGTGAATGTACTCCATAGGTACAAGTTTGTACCAGGATAGGAAGGGAAGCAAGTTTGATATATTAGAAATACTTCCTAGGGCCAAAATTCTCTGAACCTGCATGTTAATATTCTTTTAAAAGACAGTCAATCACAATTACAAGCCGTCCCTGTATATGAACATCCAAATTACAAACAACAACAACTTACAAGCAAACTTCCATAAAGCCTGTGGTGTAGTGGTTAAGAGCATGGGACTGGGACTCAGTTGATCTGGGTTCGAGTCCCCGCTCAGTCATGGAGCCAACTGGGTGACTTTGGGCCAGTCACAGACTCTCAGCCCAACCTACCTCACAGGGTTGTTGTTGTGGGGATAAAATGGAGGAGGAGAAATTATGTAAGCTGCCTTGAGCCCTTTGCAGGAAAAAGGCAGGCTATAAATTGAAAAATAAATAAATAAATTGAAAATAAAATAAAATAAAATATTCTAGTTAAAGGCCTACCACAGGAAATTGTCATTACCAAAATGGGGGGAAGGCAGAAGGGAGAGAAGAAAGGCCTCCAATGCAATGTCATAGAGAGAGAGGAATTGAAAGGGGAGAGCGGGAACCCTCCAAAAGATCACCATAGAGAAGAAGTGAAAGGACCATAGAGAGGAGATGAAAGGGCAGGTCTCCCTGTGCTGTCCATCTGGAGAAGGAAATATCTCCTGTATTTCCTTGTTGCAAAGAGGAGGCCCTGTTGAGGTATGTGTAGCAGTGGGGGTGGGGGGAAGCCTAGAGATATTCCTGGTTTTTCCACTTTCATGGGGTGCTTTGCCCCTAACCCTTGCAAATGTGGAGGGCTGACTATGATCTGACTTACATATAAATTTGACTTAAAGATGAATTTCTGTTTTCTCAGGAACAGAATTCATAACGTGGGAACTGCCTGTATTTGTTTTATGTTCTGATAATAGTGGGTTGAGTGACTTGTTTCCAAGATAGGGTTTGAGGGCATATGATACAACTACCAGCAGAAGTTGCTAGAAGGAATATGACATGGGAATCCCATTTATGCTGCCTTGAGTTGCATACCAGTTGGGTTATAAGTGTAATATTACAGGACAACTGGAGATTTAATCCAGATAAGGTGGATGTTCTGTTGGTAGGCAGTTCAGCTATCTTGGTGAGTGATATTTACCCTGTTCTGCATGGGGTTGCTCTCCCCCTAAGGGACAGGGTGCATAGTTTGGGAGTGGTCCTTGGCCCAGGGTTATCTCTGGAATTCCAGGTGACTGCTGTGGTGAGGACTGCCTTCCACCAGTTTTGGCTGGTCTATCAACTACATCCTTACCTGGATGAGCAGAGTCTAGCAACAGTAACCCATTCTCTGGTAGCCTCTTGTTATTGTTCTTAGTTGCAAAGTCGTGTCCGACCCATCGCGACCCCATGGACAACATTCCTCCAGGCTTTCCTGTCTTGGTAGGCTCTATATGGGGCTACTCCTGAAGACGGTCCAAGATGGTTTTGTACTTCAGTTAGTACAAAATAGAGCAGCCAGGCTTTTGACAGCAACTGGCAGGTGTGACTATATAATGCCAGTTCTGCACCATCTTCACTGGCTACTGATTGAAGTCCAGGCCCAATTTAAGGTGTTCACTTTGATGTACAAAGCCCCAAACAGTTTAGTGCCTGGATAGCTGAAGGAGTGTCTCCTTCCATATACACCTTCTTGAGCCTTAAGATTTTCCGTGGAGGCCTTTCTTTGGGAGTTCTCTTTGAAGGAGGTTAAGAGAGTGGCTACCCAGAGAAGGGCCTTTTCTGCAGTACCCCGTCCCCTAGCTCTGGAACCTGCTCCCCAGAGAGGTGCACCTGGCACCAAGGCTTTCTTGATTTTTGCACCAGGCCAAAACCTTTTTATTCACCCAGTATTTTGATGATGTTTTTTGAGATGGGAATTTTAAAACGTGTTTTATATTTTACTGTATTTTATTATGCTGTGAGCCATCTTGAGACCTAGTTTGGTATACATGGATATAAATGTTATAAATAAATAGATAAATAAGATTTATCATAAGGAAATGTGACTGAAAACAATGAGGACTGGTCACTATGATTTTTCAAAGTCTGCTTCCAGAACTAAGTAATGGGAAGGCCAGTTTATGATAAAAAGGGCAACAAACTCAAGTACTACAAGTATATATAGATATCACACAGTTTTCTGGAAATCATAAGCTTTTGGCCTGATGTAAGCCTGCAGCTATATAAATAGTAGGTATGGCTGCTACTACAGACCTACTTCTATAAATAAAGCAAAAGCTATTGGGCTAATAGAGGGTTCTAGCAAACTATCTGTTCTGCTGGTATAAGAGATTCCCCATCCATCTATTTCCCACAATCTGCTCTAGAAGGTTGGGGCACTGTAGAGCAGATGGGAAGCAAGCAAAGGTTCAGGGGAGAAGGAAGGAAAAGTTCAATTCCAGAAGCAGAACTCTGCTAATTGTCTCCAGCAACTATTTTTGCTACTACAGTTGAAAAACATGAAAATGCAAACACTGTACTCTGGATGAGAAAAACGGTGTGAAGTACAGGATTCTCAAATCTAAAAATTCTGAAGTACCAATTTAACTTTTGTAGCTAAAACCTTAGGGTAAGTTATGTTCCAGGTATGCTGGGGGATTTGCCTCCTTTTTAGTGTTTTTTAAACTTCTCCTAGATCATTCCTTGTTTTTAAAAGGTCTTTTTATGGGATTGAGTTTCCCCCTACTATTTTGGGCTTCTGCAGGTACCCTGCTGCAGAACTTGAACGTTTTTCTTGTATTTCCTGAGCAAATGAATGTCCTTTTACTAGGAAGGTAATTGCTTTTACTTGTCACTAGGGGCCACACTGGTACAACAAAAGCAGTAGAATAAGAACATAAGAAAAACCATACTGGATCTAGTGCAGTGCTTCACACTCATGGTGGTGATCCAGCTGCCCACAAGATCCTTCAAGCAGGTTGGATGCAAGACCTCCACCTGTCCAAGCTCCTCAGCAAGTGGTGCATGCAGGCATGCCGCCTCTGGTAAAGGAGGTAGCACTTAGCCAGCAAAGCTAGTAGCAGCTGATAGCCTCCTTCCTCATGCATCTGTCTAGTCCCTTTTTAAAGCTGTCCAGATTGGCAAACTTCACTTCCCATGGCAGCAAATTCCATAGTTTAACTATACTGAGGAAGTACTTCCTATTATCTGCCCTAAACCTCTCACCAATCAGTTTCATGTGATGATCCCAGATTTGAATGTTATGGGAGAGGGAGAAAAATGCCTCCCTCTCCACACAATGCATTATTTTAAACACCTCTATCATGTTCCCCCTTACTTGCCTTAAGCTGATCAGTCCCGGTTGTAGCCATTCCTCATAGGGGAGCTGCCCCAGTCCTCTGATCATTTTTGTTGCACTTTTCTGTATTTTTCCAACTCAGTAATGTCCTTTTTCAGGTAAGGTGACCAGAACTGAACACAATATTCCAAGTCTGGTCACACCAGAGATTTGCATAAAGGAAGTAAGATCTTGGCAGTTCTATTTTCTATTTCTTTCCTAATGATGCCTAGCATGGTGTTTACCTTCTTCACAGCAGGTGAGCACTGGGTCAGCATTTTCATTGAGCTGTCCACCACTACCCCAAGATCCCGTTTTTTTGCTCAATCACTGCTAGTTCAGCTCTCATCACTGTATACCTGAAGTTGCCCAAACATGCATTACTCTACCCCTGCTTGTATTGGTACAACCTGTGTGTACTTGCTGGGGAAGAGGAAAAGAAGAGATTATTGAAATATTTGCATTCCAAGAAAGAAGCACATTTTAAAATGGCATCCTTGAGCTAGGTAACAAATGATACTGCGAGATTCAAAACTCTGTAAGACAAGATCTGGGTAGGTACAAGCAGATTTATTGAAGCATTTGCAAAGGCCGCCTCAGAGTCTCAGTGGGCTGAGGAACAAAGAGCAATTATCACAAACATTCATGAGATTATATACATTCCTTCCTCCCCCCCCCCCCCCCGCCGACCCCCCTACCCCACCCTCAGCACTGCCCCCACTTCACCATTGGCTGGTTACTATCTGGTGAACAGTCTTCTTGTATGGCCTCTTCCCCAAACAGGGGCCTTAATCGAACCGCCAATTGTTCCACCCTTGCTGCCTTATCTTATCTTATCTTATCTTATCTTGTTTTCCTGTTTCTGTTCCTTCTTTCAGCAGGATGGGTGCCTGTACATTTAGTAGCAAATGGCGTCTTACTATGGAATGTCTGTGCTTCTGCTAGTTTTAAAAAGATACTATTCTTACTCTGTTTCTTACGATACTTAATACAACCACACACTGACCAGTGTTTTACAGTCACTGTAGTCATTGCAGTGGCATGTTTAAGCTATGGTGCATCCCAAGTGCAATTTGAATAATTGCCATTTAGGTATGGTCTGTCATGTCTGAAACTGGGCAGCATGGATTATTAGAACAGCTGTTAAGTAACCCATGGACTATTGCTGGGTTATTTGAAGGTTGCTTCTTGTTCCAACAAGCCATGCCACATGGGTCTGGACAATGACAGGCTGTGCTTGGATTATTCAACTTTCTTCTGGCAGATGCCGCCCTTCTTGTTTAAACTGCAGGGACTGTTGGAACCAACAAGTGGTCTTAATAAATGTTTACACCTGTCAATCCACTGCACAGTTCTAATGGTGCTTGACCAACAGTAAAGCTCAGAGGGGACAGAGTAGTTTGATCGGAGCGGCAGTTGACATTACTGAGATGCTACGAAGTTTTTTATTTTTCATCTTTGAGTTTGTTTTTAAATCTGCAGTCTTTGTTTCCCCTTAAAGAACGCTGGGAATCGTAGTTTGCGGTGTTTTCCTTGCCGCTTCCTCACTCCGCTGGCCGAACTACCGGTACCAGCGTTAAGAAGAAAGAATATAATAAACCTATTCTGCAGATGTGTCATGCAGATTGTAATAAGGTGTTTCCCCAAACAACAAGAGTCTTGTGACCCTATAAGTGCGCTCAAGTCTACCAGGATAAATTTCAAGGTAACAGAAAAATCTCGGTGGTTTTTGGTACAAATAGACTAGCACGGCTACCTTCCGGAAAATGTTTTTTCCAGTCTTTGCACAAACCCTAAATGTGTGCCGGGAACGGAAGCGGGCGCTCCGCGTGCTCGGTCATGCGCCTCCGATTCGCACCAAGCCCCGGCTAGTTAGCACGTGCTCTTCGTGTGGGGCAGGCAAGAGAAGGCTGTGAGTTTCCATTCTGCGCCGCTAGGGGACGCCCTGAGCAGCCTCCGCTTAGTAACCTAGCAACCGCCGGGGCGGGGTGTGACCGGTAGGCCGGGCTCCGTTCCGATGAGCTCACTCCCCTGGGCCTCCGCCCGGGAGGAGGGTCTGAGCGGGCCTGGTGGGACTGGCGCGGCTGCTTTTCGCTCAGGTTGGGCCGGGCGAGTATGGAGCAGGGGCTTTCCGCCATAACTCTTTACTGCGCTCCAGCCGCTGTCGCCGTCACCGCCTGCGCTATGGACCAAGAGCAGGTGAGCCGCCGCCCTCCCCTCGGATCGTGTCCACGCGCGGACGGGCCCGTCGGGCTTCTCCGTGTGGGCGAGAAGCGCACCTGGAGGCCTTTTCTTGGCCACCTGTCCCTTGCTGTGTCGCGGTCACCCTCCTGTCAAGAGATGGTGGAGGGTAAGGGTACCCTTGCCAGTGAGGGGGCGATGGGCGAGGGCTTTTCTTTGTGCTCTGCGCCTTTCTTTGCTGGTCAAACAGCCGATCATGCTGGTGTAGGCTTACCTCAGGAATAGCTTCCCTGAACAGGAGGTAAGCGTAGATGAATCAGTGACCTCGGCAGCGTGTGTGCAAACCTTCCCCAGCCCGGTATCCGCCAGATATATCGAATTATGACAGCCATAACTCCAAATCAGCTAAGTTGGCAGGGCAGTTATGAGAATTGTAGTCCGGTATATCTGGAGGACACAAGCATGAGGGCAGCTGGCTTATGTTGATGCATTTCCACCCTGTGATGGGCTTGAGGTCCTCGTGGACTGTTGGACAGTGTAGGTTGAAGACTCCTGGGCAAGTGAGCTTAAGGCAGCTTAATCGCTTATTAAGACAACTCCTAACATACATTTGCCCAGATGCTTGTACTCAGAATCTGGGCCATGAAGTATCTTCTTTACCCAGCGTCTTTTGCATGCTATTCCTGCAACCATCCTCTACCAGTTCCAGTCAGTAGTACAAGAACATTTCTTGTAGCCCTAGTTAGGCCAGCTAAGCCTAAATTGACTAACTTCTGATTTCTGGTTGGGGGAACCGTAGTAGTGTGCTCACTTGATTTTAAAAAAATTATTGCAGGGATTTATACTCATTTATTACAGGTAGTCTGCATTCCAAGGTGGCTTACAACTAACACAAAAACTTAATAAAGAAAACCACATTATTGACAACAAGTCATTAAGAGCCTTCCCACAAGACATCTAGTGGGAAATGGCTCTCTGGGTGGGGGAGAGTAGAGTAGCAGGAGGCACCCAGTGTTATCTTCACCTCCTCTCCATTTTTCTGCCTCTGTTACGGATTTTTTCCCACAAGGCAGTCATAGTAGATTGCCCCATGTGGGAGAGAAGATTATTATTTTGGCTGTGTAGTTGTTTCAATAAGACAATTCATCTTTCTTACACCTTTATTGGAACACAGCAGGTAATTCCATGTTGGTTTATGTGTTTTCTGGAGGACTGGCATGTCTTTTCAGGGTGCTGACTGGATACAGATGATTCTCAGCAGTTGGAGCATGAGAGGTTTTTAGAAACATAGCATGGTCATTTCAAAATATTTCAGCAATTAAATACTTTTTAACCCACAAGGATGTCTTTATTTTATGCTGCCGAAACCAGGAAGACAGTTGTATGGATTTCTCCAACAAAACAGCTAGACCTGCTTTTTTAAAGAAAGCACAACCTTAAAAATGGTACTGAATGTATCTTCTGTACCTCTTGGAGGCTGGCGATACAGTTCAGCCTGAGTTTTCACAAACTGAGGGTGGAATACTTTCTTGCAAAGTCTTAAGAGCTGGAAATTTTAGTAGTGATCATGAAAGTTGTACATGTCATCACTTTGCATTACTTAAATTTATAGTAGCCCCAGTTTATCACTAAATAGGACTAAATTCACACGTACTATTTAATTATTATGCATATCATCTTCACTTCTATTTCAATATTGCATTTACACTTCACATGTATACCTACTGTTCTGATTTCTTCTCACTCGTTCTGTAAGTAGATATCCATTACAAATCAGTCTGTTCAATATTAAATGAAGACAGGTTTTGACTTTCAGCTAATTGTGAAAACTTGGCAAAGGTATTGGCATACATTTGCCTTACTTGTACAGGATGGCCTTTTAAAAGGACTTCTAAAATAACACACTTACACCATTCACAATATTTGAAATTCTTGTATGAAGGTGGCTTGCTGGGTGAAAGACACAGCAATCAGCTGTGGTGAGGAAGAAGTCCAAGAAGCAAAGCTGCACAGATGCTAGAGGGTAAATTGAATGTATAGGTGAAAGAATGCAACAGAACTGAGTAGAACAAAGCGCTCTCTCTGTGATGAGAAAAGTATATTTCTCAATTCTTGGACCAAGTAAGTCTCTTGGAATTTATCTGCCTGAAAATTTGCTGACAAACTGTTGAGGCCTTGCTTGGACAATATAGAGAAGGATGGAGTTCCATACTGGAGAATCCATGTGGTTGAATAATGTTCTCCAAGCACCACCTTCTGAGGATGATGGCCTTCCAAATAGGAGTGGAACCACTGCATCACTGTACAAAGGTGCTGTGAGATCAAGAGGTATCAACAGGGTCATACTTTCTGTTTCTTTCCTGCATAGATCATCATACAGGGCAGCCAAGGCAGTTTCCATGCCAAAACCAGGCTTGAACCCCAACTGAAGTGGATCTGAATAAGCATTTTTATCCAGGTGTGCCTGTAGTTGGCTGGTAAACAGCTGCTCAGGAACCTTGCCCAGGAAAAGAATGTTTGCTACCAACCTGAATTTATTAAGATCTTCCAGGCAAGGAAAGATATCTTCAGAAGTGGCTTTACCACTGCCTCTTTCAAGAGGCATGAAACCACTCCCTTACAAGGAGGCATTAATCACCTCCCTGGCCCAGCTGGTTGTTCCTTGCTTACCAGCTTTTCTAAGCCATTAGGGGCAAGGATCCAGTACAGAGGTGGTTGCATGAACCTGGCAAGCACCTTATTTAACTATTTAAAGTTTTTATATACCGTCCTATACTAAAGACGGCTTACAAAAAACAAAGCAACCATATACAACAAACAGCACCTTGTCACCATCCTAAAACCCATCCAGTACACTGAATCATGCTGTGCTCTGACTGGCTCAATAAATTCCACTGCTTTAACTCATGTGTCTAAGCCCTGACAAATGTAAGACATTTTTTTCCTGGATGACCTTGGGTCAGGCATGTAATAGACCCCAGACAATCCTAATAAATGGGCAACAAGTGAAACTTGTACCCACAGGAGCATTCCTCTATTTGCATTGAAGCTATTTCCTATTTTGTTTAATTTCTCCTAGTTCCAGAAATACCACAGAGCTGTATGAGAAGGTACAACAGAGAAGGCACTTAGTAGCAATTATGTCAACCACCTGGGTGTCATGCATGCATGACACTGGGTCATTTCTGTGTTCCACAGGTTCACTGGAACTTAAACAGGGATGCCAGCCATATCAGCCAGGAACCCCTCCAGAACCCTCTGGAAACTGTCTGGATCCATTGGCCTTCAGGGGTGGAGCATCGTAATAGGTCTTTCACTCTTACAGAAGGGAAAAGCTGCTATCAGTCTAAATCTCAGCAAGCAGTGATCTGACCATGGCAAAATGGCCACGTCAAAGTCCCCTACTCTCAGAGTGCCATTCTCATATTCATCTGAAAAGACCAAATAAAGGGTACGCCCTGCTACATTGTTTGGCTAATGACATTCAGGGACATGTCCTGCAATCGCAGTGGAGGCCATGAAATCCTGAGCTGTCCACATACGATGTCTTCATGAATGTTGAAAACAATGGCCTACAGACTGGAAACATTCACTATACATTGTAGTCCCCAAGAATGGAGATCCAAAAGTGCAGCAACTTTAATACCATTGTATTCATTTTCTGCGCAAGCAAAATGATGCTCATGGTGTTCCAATACAGAAATGCCTTATCTGTAAGCTGGATTCTGAAAAGTACTAGGCAGTTGAGATTATGTTGCAAATAAATGTTGACTACTGGAGTGCATCAAAGCATTTCAGAA
This sequence comes from Varanus komodoensis, assembly GCF_004798865.1. Lineage (NCBI taxonomy): Eukaryota > Metazoa > Chordata > Lepidosauria > Squamata > Varanidae > Varanus > Varanus komodoensis. The sequence continues at coordinate 31,809,863 of NW_025335761.1, forward strand.
GATCAGTCTATGCTTTATGGATACAGCAAAGCCTTTGACTGTGTGGATCATGAGAAGCTATGGATGGTCTTGAAAGAAATGGGTGTGCCTCAGCACTTGATTGTCCTGATGCATAACATGTATCATGTACAAGTAGCTTCTATTGGACAAAAAGGCTTCCAATGGGCAAAGGCATCAGACAAGATTCTGTTTTTTCTCCCTATTTATTCAGCCTGTACACAGAACATATTATAAGGAAATCTGTATTAGGATCAGAGGAAGGAGTTAAAATGAGCAGAAGACACATCAATAATCACACATCAATAATCAAAGATACATAGATGATACCATTTGCTATCATGCTTGGACAAGTCATGAGAAGGAAGACTCCCTGGAGAAAACAATCATGCTAGGGAAAGTCAAAGACAGAAGAAGAAAAGGAAGATCAAATAAAAGATGGATTGACTCCTTAACAGAAGCCACGTCCTTGAATTTAGAATGACTAAGCAGGGATGTCATAGGATATTTTGGAGGGCTTTCATTCATAGGGTTACCATTGGTCAAAGACAACTTGATGACCAATAACAACAACAAGGCAAGGAATAGGATCAGGAATATGAAAAGCGTTTGTTCTCTTACTGAACTGTGTTTCAGGAGATTTATGAGTTCCCTCCTTTTCATTTGTTTCTTTGCATCTAGTTAGTTTATTTTTGATCAAAATGGTTGTTGAGAGTTAAATCTAATTTGAGTGCCTCCAATTTTTTAATAATAAAATTTAATTATAACAGATATTGGTAATTCATCTGTACTCTCTAAAGAAAGGGTTAAATGGGGGCAGCCCAATTTTATTTGGACAAGGTAACACAGATGAGAGCACAAACTGTAGCCCTCTGCTTCTGAGAAAAATGTTTCCTGACGTTTTCCTATAAAGAAAGATGAGTACTGGTTTGTTGGTTCCTCTAGTTCTCGATGCTGCTTTGTTTTGCTCTCAGTGATCCGGCTTCCATCATACAACTGTTAGCAGGAGCAACTGGTCATGGTTGATTAAGTAGGCTCGGGGGTTTCCTGAAGCTTTGCTGGTGAAACTTTGAGCCTTGCTGTATTTGGGAACCAAAGGCTATGTGACTCCTACTACTGTTTTCTGTTTCCTGGTCATGATAGAAGCTGTCCTGGGTACCAATATTTTCATTGGTAGTAAATGTCATCTTACCCATCTGGGTCTGGTATTACTTTTGCAGAATGTGTTCCCCTTTAAGTGATGGGGCAGTAGTAGTGAATCTGGAAAAGCTCTTCTAGAATCACAGTTTTTTGCTTATTTAATAACTTTTTTTAGTTATGGTGATGAAGACAGACATAATGGGATTATGGTGATAGTGATGTCTCCCTGAACTTGCAAGGGAACTGAATGCACTGTGACCGAAAGTCGGTCAAATTGTATTAGTTGAAAGTATTAAAAGTTGTAGTTCTTCTTAGCATGTGTGAAAGAAGAAAAGTATAATTTTGTTTAAAATGATATTATGTACTTAAATTATGCAAAATGTTTTCTGTTTGCTGGTTCTTATAACCTCTTAGTCCAAATCTCAGCATAGGTATTATTGGGTGGCTTTGAGCAAGTTGTTTGTGTCTCAACCTTACTTCTAGATGAAAATTCAAAAGTATTGTTGGGGATAGATGAACAAACTTTGAAAACTAAAAGTGCTCTACATATAATTAATTTCAGATGAATATTTAACAATAAGTGACAGTGTTGAAGTCCCTGTGGAGCTGGAATATTCTTTCAGGAGATTTAAATTAGCTGTAAGAAATAAAAATGCACTATTTAGATGACTGCTGCCTCTGCCTCGAAGCTGTGGTGATGAAATAGACCAGTTGTAAAACTTAAGGAAAAATATTTATAGTGGTCTGATAATTTTGGACTTATTGGGGAACTATTTCTTCTTTATGTTATGGGTACATTTGCACCTGAATTTTTTTCTCTTCAATTGCAGCTGCATGCAAATGGTGATAGAGGCTTTGAGAATGTGGAACTTGGTGTCATAGGGAAAAAGAAGAAAATTCCAAGGAGGGTCATTCACTTTGCAAGTGGTGAAACCATGGAGGAATTCAGCACAGATGAAGAGGAAGATGAGCAGCAGGAGAAGAAAGACCTCTTGCCTTCTGTTGATCCAGTAGGTTTGTTTCTGAAGTTCATTTGCTTCATATGATTAGCTAACATCTTATATGTGACCATTTTTTCAATTTCCAGAAATAAAAATATGTTTTGTTCTGTTTTAATGAGTTTATATAGAAATTGAAATTACTATTTATATAAGCCATCCTGAGGCCTTTGCGACAGGATGGCATATAAATATTCTAAATAAATAAATGAATTATATTGTTATAAGTTGGGAGATTTTTTTGGAAAGTACAGGGGTACCTTGGCTTACGAACTTAATCCGTTCCACGACTCTGTTTGTGACCCAAATTGGTTGTGACCCAAGTCAAATTTCCCCATAAGGTTCAGTGTAAATAAGGTTAATCCGTTCTGTAACTATTTTTTTTAATCAGAAAAATTGAAACGAAGTGACAAAGAACAACAAAGTAACAAAGTATAGTACAGTGGAGAATACTAACCTAGGTGAGGGGGGATTATTGTTTTGAGGGAGAGTCTCCCTCCATAAGGACATTGGGGAGATCTCTTTCAGGGGTTTCCACTCTTTGTCTCTTAGCTGCAGGGTCAATTTTGGTGAAAAATCTGTCTATAGTCACTTGTTTTTTCCTGCGCTGCATGACCCTCCGGAAAGGAGAGACCATGTTATTGTTCAACAGATTCAACCCTCTGTTTGTTACATTTATGTTGGGGTGGTGCTTCACAAAGAAACCCTGGCATGGGTGCGCTCCTGCAGGAAAGACGGGCGCAAACCTGGCCATTTCCCCCCCCCCCCCCCCAGCACGATTGCAGCCATCTCCCCACCCCTGAGTGGGGAGATGTCCAGGATCGCAGTTGCGTTCATGCAGGGAAGACATGCGTGATCACGGTGCGCTCCTGCAGGAAAGACAGGCGCAGCACATCCATGATCACACATGTGTTCCCTGCACGGACGTGACTGTGATCGTGGCCGTCTCCCCACTCGTGGGGGGGAGATGACTGCGATCTTGGTTGCCACCCAAAGCAGAGTTCGTGACCCAAGTCAAAATTTTCATGAAATTTTTGTTCGTGACCCAAGGCATTTGTGAGCCAAGGTACCACTGTAAATCCAGTGTTGTACAACTGTTATTAGGAAAATAACAGTTGTTTCAGCCACAAAACATTCTACTATCTTTAATAAGGGGATAGTTCCCACATAATTGATATGGCTGTTTTAAAGATACTGAGATAATGAGCACAAGTAGACCACCATTTACACAATGCAGCTTTCTCCTTTGGGTACCACCAGAAAACTGAGTGACAAGAGTCTCTCTGGAATAATGTGGTGATGAGAAAGCAATGGCAGCTTGGTAGGAGTACTCTATGCAAGATTCAGGATCCAAACTAGTGTACTTATATAGAGAATGGATAAATTTACCTTATATTGTGAGGACTGTTAAACATTTTGGTTGGTCTATATTACATTCTGATTATGTTTTAAACTAACTGTATTTACTGAATTGATAAAATTTCAGTAGTATTGATGTAGGTGGCTATATTGCCAAGCTGATTCTAGTGACTCTGGAAAAGCATACAAAGCATACTTGGGGCTGAAGGGAAAATTGGAAAAAACTGCTGCACCACCCCTTCTTTTAGAGGAAAGCTTTTGTTGGGTCCTGTTTCCCTCCATCATCAGAGGAGGACCCTTCTGTTAGTGGAAGCGGCAAGTCTAGATCTAACTCTGTCTTGTGTATTCTAAGCAAAGAATTCTACAACCTTATATTCTTCGGGTTCTGCTTAGCTCTCTCAGATGTGAATTAGGAATATTAGGGGAAGGAGACAGTTGTGTCATTTGAATATGGAGTGATCTGATGGCCTCAAACTCAAGTTCTTGCCCCTCCAGCATGACCCTTTTCATCCCCTCTGAAGTTGGTTTGCAAACTAGATAGTTAAAATTGCTGCATGCTGTAGTTGGATGCTTCCACTTGCATATTAGTGTTTCTCAGCCTCCCATTACTTTGTGTCCCATTAACAGTCCTAGTTGAAAGCTTGTGGGAGGATTGGGAGTCTGTTGAGTGTGCTTGAACATGCACACTTAAGATTCTGACCTATCCATTAAGAAAGTGATTGAGACTTGTATGTGAATTAACTTGTGCCTGCTGTTGTAATTATTCATATTTAGTTTTAAATTCTGCTTTTAGATTTTGTAGTGAAAAATTTCAATGTTTAATTGTTCCTTGTATTTTATTCTGTATGTTCTTGTAAATCATTCAGAGAGCTTTGGCTATTGGGTGATATAGACAGTAATTAATAATTAAAATATAAGCACATGTCTGCTTTCAAGAATGAAGAATCAAGATGAATTTATGCATGTCAGAGTCAAAATGTGATTCTGAACTAATGGCTTTCTCAGTATTTAAAAGCTCTGAAACCTCTATTTTAAGGGGGTTATTGCTTTAGTGTCAGTTGGAGAAGTGCAGTTCATTGTCCTTGTATTGTAGCTGTTTGTTTGCTGGTGATAAAGCTTTCTAACAGTGTAAAGTGCTTTGCTTTCAATCTTGTCACATTAATTTCTGTCATTTCTTATTTGCCCTCACCCCTAACATCTCTCTGAGTGCTTTTTTCTGGCTGAACAAGTACAAAAGTGGTGGCCATTTAAGTGATTGACAACTTTGTGTTTAGTTAATGGGCATGGGGTGCTTCTCTACAGAAAGAGCAATCACATGTGCTTTATGTAGGCAGGAAACTTCCTTCTGCCAACCTCACATGGTCTGTTTCTTGGCTTCCTCAGCACACGTTTCTGCAGGACAGCTAAACATGAAAGTGCTTGAGGTGCAGTCTATTCATGTGCAGCCAAAAGCAGTCTTCATGCTTGTAGATACAGAAACCTGAAAAAAATATGTGAAACAGCTTAAAAGTGGAGATGGTAACAGAATGTGTTTGATAGTAAAATGTAGGCAAAATAAGACATGCACAGAAATACTTGCATTACTATGTTTTCAGGTTATTTAGATAAGCACAGATGTTTCAGTGCTATTTCTCATCAAGAAGTTAGGTATCTACAAGTCGCTTTCATTGTAACCATATGATTTCACAACTGTAAAATGATGTGATGTTCACTATTAATATGTGTTTTCTTAATAAGGACAGAGGGTTGGATCCAAAATTAGTCATGTGCTGTAACAGAGCCAGCAGAAACAGACTTCTCTGCTCTCTTCTCTCTCTGGCAGCCCCTATGGTAGCCCCTTCCCAGGCACACAGAAAGGTGGAGGACTGGGGCAGGGAGCTGGAGGGAAAGGGGATTCCCAAAAATTAAGTGGAGGCACCTTCTAGTAGCCCTGTCCAGTCTAGGACCAACAGATCTGGCTAACTATTCTCAAAAAAGTTTTGCTTAAAAACTGGTGGTCTACTGTCTCTCATTTTGGCAAATTGTGTGTGTATATGCATATACTTAATTATATAACTTAATAAAGCTATATATATATACCTTGTGATTCTTCCTAACATACACTCCTCTAAATGTCACAATACCAGCATTTGAAAGCCATTCCATACGGATCAATAGACATATCTGCCATACAAAATGTATAGCTACAGTATATGTGAATGTAAACATTCACTCATTTATCACATTTATTTATTTATATTTAAAACTTTTCTATACCATCCCATACTTAAAAGTCTTGGGACAGTTTACAGCAAATTAGTAAAAGAGAGAGAGAGAGAGAAAGAAGAATAACAACAATAACAATAGCCCAGCATCCAATGTTAAAATATAAACCCACCACTAAAACAAATTAACAATTAAAATACTGAAGATTCTGTCCTACCCAGTAACTGAAGCTCTCTGAAATGATAGACGAAGAACATAAATGCTTCCAACACAAAGAATTAGTTGAAGAAGGCTCAAAAATTTCATTCTTGTGGTCGCTTGAGAGTATTTGTAGGAGGGAGTTATTTCTTTATGTAAGCTGTACAAAACAGCAGTGTGTGCGACATGCTCTGAAGGCAAAAGGTGCAACAACTTTGCAGAAGCAAAGCAGAGCTGGATCTGATGTGTGTCTGGACAGGCTACCTAAAAATCCCGTTTTATTATAAGAGGAAGAAACGCAAGATATAAATGAAATAAATTCGTGGCATAAACTCACCACTTTCTTTGTTGTAGGCAACACTTACTTGGGGGCCTTATTTGTGGTTTCAGATGCTAAGAGTTGCTACATCAACACTATCAGGTATGGGTTTATTTAGTTATGTTTTTATAAACTAAGCTAGTAATAACCCTTGTAACAAACATTTGTTGTAAAGAAATGTAAACTGATGTGAGACCAAGTGCAGATATTAGTTTCTTGCATAATTAGGAAAGTGAAAAAGTGTCACTATGATTGCTTGTGTGACACATTATTTCCATTTTTGCTGATTTCTCCCATACTTTGGATAGACAAGGGTTCAGGTACATTCTAAAACAAGTTAAACAGAATAGCCTTTCTAAAGTAGTTGAGAAACCTGTTTCAAGGGAGCCTAGGCAGACTTCTCTCTAGGTCTCTCTTAGGTCAGGGTGGATAAAAGTCCATGATTAAAAAATGGATTTTAAAAATTTAAATCAGATTGGAATGTTTAAATAAAACACCTGTAAAAGTGTAGAGGTGCCTGTAAAGTGCTATCATGTCACCTTGTCATCTTGCCTGAACAGGCCTAGTTCTTTCAGCCTCTCATCCTAAGCCTTATTTTCCAGGCTCTGTATCATCTTTGTTGGCCCCCTCTGAGCCCTCTCCAGATTATCAGCATCCTTTTTAAACCTGTGTGCTCAAAATGGAATGTTGTATTCCAGGTGAGGTATGACTAATGCAGAGTAGAGGGGAATGAGTACCTCTCTTTTTCTGGAGGTGATACCTCTATTTATGCATCTCAGAATAATACATGCCTTCTTCAAGGCTGCATAACGCTGCTGGCTCATATTTAGCTTGTTGTCTACAACAACTCCAAGGCCCCTTTCACTCTCTGTACTGTTGAACCAAGTATTCCCCATCTTGTATCAATGCAGGGTTTTTTTTTCTTTTTTTTTTTTTCTTTTCTTTTGCCTAGGTGACAAACTCAGCATTTGTCTTTGTTGTTTTCCACCAAGCATTCAAGCTTGTCTAAGTTTTCCTGGTTTCTTTTTCTATTCTATGATGACTGAATAGAAGAAGATTGTTGGGAGTGGAATAGATCTGGACAAGGATTTAAGTGTGAGGGGGGAGAGACAAGCAGTGAAAATGAAAGTGAAACCTTTTGAGCAGAATACTCCAGAAGTCTTTGGATCTTTTTGTGTTTAGCCTGAGGTTTACCATATTATTTGTTTCCTGGAGAAGAAAACTTATAATGGGAGTAGGCCATAAAAGAGGCCCAGTTTGGGAAAATTTTAATGAAGTTCTTCTACCTATGGGTAAGGCAGGCCTGCATGCAAATTAAATAGAAAACCATGATTTAAATCTAGGCTTGGTGACTAGTGATTTAAATTGTGATCTAAATTGGTTTGATTTAAATCAAATTCACCCTGCTTTAGGTGTAAAAGTCTAAGACTGAATTATTTGATCTTTCAGTTAGTTTTCCTTAGTGTGTGTGGATCACATTTTAATTTTTAAAAGTGGAATTATAATTTTAAAAAAGAAAAACAACCTAGTAGTATTAATACTAATTGTCATGTGTGTGTATATCTAGGTGTTAAATGCTATGAAAAAATGTACAAAGCTAATGATTGCTGTGTCTGCAACATTGATAAACACATATGTCATTTGTTTATTCATTCAGTGTGTGACTTCCTTGGTGAAAAAATTGCCTCTGTTTTGGGAATCAGTACACCAAAATACCAGTATGCTATCGATGAGTACTATAGAATGAAGAAGGAGGTGTGTATCTTTCTGTACCTCTTTAACAAAAACAGCATAGGGATTACTCACATGACTTTTACTAAAAAGCTAACTTCTTAATATGGAATGTTAAGAATCTTACCATAATGCCAGTGCATTCTATACTAGGTTCAGTTGTTTTCATGTTCCTTTAGTTAATTTGTTTAGGACAACTCTTTTATGAAAAGTTTAGACCAGTTCCGAACCTCTAAAAGAAAGCATTAACTTTTTGGTGCTTTCATACTGACTTTATCCTATATTGGAGTGGGCTTTGAGAACATTTCCATGCTGTTTAATTAAATGGATAAACAATACTGTGAAGGACTTCATTGAAACTGAGAAGCCACTGTAGAACCTCTCTTTTTATCAAACACCCAATTTTTAATATTTGTGTTAGCTGTTTTGTAATAGGAAGTTTGATGTAAGCTTTGTGCTGTAGAAGAAACTTTTTATTGATTTTAGTAAATGCACACTTAGCAAGCAATTCCTGATACTGAAAGCCACAGATACTAGGTATCAGTTAAGTGGTGACTGATACTTTGATTGCTGTTTTCCACAAATTGTGGTAGACATGATGAAACATCTTTGAACAGAGTTTTTCATATGTATTTTGATTCTGTAAAAACAATTATTTGAAAACAGTATTTATTACTATTGCAAAAGTGTTTTTGACAAGCATATCAATTACCTCAAATCATTTAACTTTTCTTATGGGGTACATACTTGTAAAAACATGGTGATATTAATCACCTGGGTCAGTAACTTAGACATTTAACTTTCTTGACAGGAATAGATATAGGAGTATGTTAGCATGATCACAAGTCTGATGATGTTAATATAGAGATCTTTTGGTTTTACAATACATGGTTCCCCCCACCCCCACTTAGGAGGAAGAAGAGGAGGAGGAGAACAAGATGTCAGAGGAAGCAGAAAGAAGGTTTCAGGAGCAGCAGAACCAGAGTCAAGAAGGGACTGTTGTTCAGACAGCCCAGCCAGAGGCTACAGCTTGCAGTACATTTGTGAATCTTAACTTTGAAACTGAAGGAGATTGTCTGCCTGTTGTGGAAAGTAAACAAGATATTACTCCAGTGTCTGCTTAGAATGAAGATGTTGTATAACATTTCTTAAATTGTCAGAAGTGTGCAGGTTCCATTATGCATGTTCAGTGCAAAGTAATTTATTTTAAAGTATGGAAAAGGGATCACTATTAATGCCTCTTCAGCCAACATCTGTCTAATAAAGGCTAAGACACTTTGCTTAACCTGTTAGATTATGAAATGCAAATAACTGGGTCCTAAACTGACCTTTCTATGCAGAACAAGTAAAATGTCTTTCCTGAACATCTGGTGCCTTGTTGACAGTTGTGGACTGATACTTGTGCTTCTGTATGGTTTGTTATATATTTATAAGATTACTTATCAAAAATCCTGGTGGACGTTTCTTAAACTAACTGGAACTAACTCACAAGGTATCTTTGTGACTTAGTTTAATTCATTGTCATTATTGCATGGGCATGTCCTTCCCTGCAATTTTACATACGGTGTCAATGTTAATGCCTGTTAGACTAAAATACTTGTCCAAACCTGTCTCTCTACAGTCATGTTAGAAAGTTTCCTAGGTGAAGAAGCCTAATGCACAGACTATTCAGTTAATTGGCCAATCTCTGGCTTTACTGAGTGTGCTGATAGTATTTCAGGATTCAGAAGGCTTGATAATTAATTTTTCTACATGAAGATTTTCTGTATTGAGGATGGTATGCTATTAAGCTTCATGAGAAGTAAATGTTCAGCTAATAGCATTTAACTTGAATGAGTTTTCAGGTTTATCTCCACTATTCTGAGTTTAAAAACAGACTCATGTACAGAAGTACCTGATCTGAAAAGTTTTTTAAAAAGATGTTCAGAAACTGTCTACTGTGAGAATAGGGGAAGGTTTTCTAGCTAGAAATGTCTTCTTCACCCTAATAGAGGGCCATTAAAAATCTACAGTAGTTTCTGTGGTGAACTTTTCTGTAGGACAATCTGAACTAGTTGTCATAAATATCAGTAGCACAAATGTTTGTAGCAGGCCAGGATTCAAAGAACTATGTGCATGTGCCATAAAGGGATGTCCTCAACAAAACTGCCTCCACAAGCACTTTCTGGCTAAAGCTGCTAACTTTAATAGTTCAAAATCCCCCCATCCATGTTGAACCCCTTTCTTAAAAGCTTTTACCTTTGCATAAACTAGCTAAGACATTGAAATAAATTATGTCGTATCAGTCAATTCTGCCATCGTCCACATGGAAAAACTCTTCCAGTACCAGCTAGAAAAACAAAGATACAGAACACGAATACTTTTCTTCAGTGCCCTTATTAGGTTTGTGAATGGAAGGAAAAGTTCAAGTCTCGTCTGGCATTCTAAGTTTTCCATAGTTTTAGAATCTGTTAAAATAGAGATCATCTGAACCTTTTAAATATTAAAGTGTACTTCCATTTTGGATTAGAGAATCATGGTATCAGTTGTAAATGTAAAACATACTGTCAGAATCTCTGTAGAGTATGAAAAGTTCCTAAAGCTTCTCCATTAATATTGAAGCCTTTTGATTTCTCTTGTCTGTAATTCCTGTGAGCCAAAAATGTTTTTGCTATATTGAATGGAGAAGGGCTTATTGTCATGAGGTTCTTCCAATCACTGTGCCTTACCTTTAATATTTCTTTCAGTTATATGCAAATAGTATAAAGTGGGTACTTTTCTTGCAAATGCATTAAATTTCTATATTTAATATAATTTTCAATTCCAGTTGAGTTCAGAGTTGTTATTGTAGGACTAGCAAAGGTTCATTTTGAGCACAGCAGGTGCAGATGTCATTAGAAAGACCCAGTAGTAGTTGCTGGATTTCTGACATTGCCTGGAAGGCCGTTAAGATTTTTCTGAGTCCCAGCTCCAAGCTCCTATAATCTCAAAGCTGGGATGCTGAAGGCCAAGCCCCTCCTTGCAGTCTGATGAAAAGTACTGTGCAAATTGCCCCTCCCTCAGGCACAACTGGGCCTTGAAGCAGGAAAAAGGGGGCAGGTCAGGGCAGGAGAAGAGACTGGGTCTGCAGACATATACCAGTTGGCATCCCAACCTCCTGTTGCTCTCCCTCATGCTAAGTCAAAATGACTGAAGATGGCCATCTACCTAATTTTTCTGATCTTTACATTTTAAGAGGCTGATAAGCATCTGCCAAGTGGGCAATATGCATGCACCCTGAGTTTAATAATATTTATTCCCAGGTAAATGTATACAAGATTGCAGTATTTTCTTCTAGGAACTTACCATTCTTTTAGTATATGTATCCTCACATATTGAGACACTGATGCTGTTTGAAGCCTTGTGTATTTGTGGATTTGCAAAATTAATAAAGAGTTAAAGATGCTGATCTGGAGCATTTACACCAGCCTTCTAAAGCCTGGTTCCAGATGTGTTGGGCTACAGCACTTTTCATCCCTAGCCAGTAAAGCTACTGATGTTGGTAAACACATATGGAGAACATCAGGTTGGAGAAGCCTGATGTAGACAAAAAGTTTGCTTTACATCAGGATTTGCACATGTTGATTTGACAGAATATATCACTGTGGTCCATCTGACAGACATAGCATATTCTTTTCAGAGCTGCTTTGCCCAGTGGTAATTATACATCCCTTTATCTGGTATTTTACCACAAATGGATGATACTGTTTGAGACTGCCTTTCTCTTGCACATAATGAAGGTTTTTGTATAAGCTATGACATCAAACTACAAAACTGGAGTACTGTTCATGACCAATCCCTATAAATTATCTATATTGGAAAATGCCTTGCTACTGCAGGTTAGGAAATAGTTTCAATAAACAGACATTTTTTGGCAAGTCTTTAGACATTTAATAACATCCTTTTAAAAACAGCACTTGTTTAGCATCACTTGAGATTCATGTCACAATCTTTTTATAAAGCTTTAGTTTCTTTCATCTGGCACTACACTGATATGGATAATGAATATATTGTTCAGTAGCAAATGGTCACTTATCAGGCATCTCTCCATGGATACGGTCCATTCCTGTTAAATCATGTATCATCAAGATCTGTTGTGTTGTCATTATCATTTGCTACAAGAACCTCTCTGTTCTCATAGGTCCAGAAACCATTAAGGTCAATTAAAATGCTAGCAACTGTGTCTCCTTGACTACTGTTGATTAAATCTTGAAGGGAGATTTTATAAGGATCCTTAGGCTTCACCATATCAAAGATTTCATCCTAAAAAAGCAACCAGAAAGTTAATCCAGTGATTTTTCATGCAGGTAATCAAGCAGATTCTAAACTTAGTACACAGGTACAAAGAATGCTGCTTACAATATTTACTGAATAAAATAAAATTTCACTTTGATCCAGTGCTTCACTGTTCAGTTCTAGTAGTCAAACACATCTTGATTCAGACTACAGAACAGTAGAGCACACATGAATGTTTATGCATATCCTCAAAATACAGTGATGGTTAAATTCTTTACTGCAATACTTCCCAGATTTTACAAGTAAAACTATTTCAGGATGATAGTGGTATCCATTCTTAACAACCAAGACAGCAGTGGCTATCAGCTCCTTCAACACACTTTTGAAGGGTATCTAATTGGGCTAGAGAATAAATTTAGAGTAAGCATATGCTAAGGGCAGCTGCATGTTACAACTGCATTAAATTGTTTCACATGGCAAGTCTTTCAGGCAACAGTCTCACATAGGCTGGATAAGTTTTCTTCCATATACCACAGACTTCCGTGCATAATCATAGGGAAAAGCATGCCTTATAGATCAAACTGCTTCTGGAAGAGAAGATTAAGGAGTGGGATGCACAGTACAGCCGGCAAGTGTCATCTGCTTGAATTTAATTCCAAGAGGTAACTATCAAAATGACAAGTCATTTATTGCAAATTGCAAAGAGATTTATGGTAGCATGCAGAAAAGCTGCCAGAGCCATGTGGTAAGCTGCTGCACCAAGAAATTTCACCATTTAAATAACTTACTTTCTGTCCTGACCATTGAAAGAGAGAAGGTGACTTTGGTCAATTCCCTGCACTACCTCCCATACAGTTCTGGAGGATTGCATAACTCTCAAGAGGAGAGGTTCAGATGTTCAAGGAATTGTGACACACGGGGAATCAGTAAAAGTCATCTCCCATTCTTCCAATAGGAAGAGTGAAGTTAGATTGATTCCAGGTCAATAATTTTTGGGCAAACAGTTTTTCCAGCTCAGTGACTACATTTTTCAAGAATCTTTCCCTGAATTCTATCCTGTACCCTAGAATATACATCATGTATAAAATTCAAATTAAAAAGATGTAGACATTCACGATTCAGAAATATGTTGTTCAATAAAATAGAATTAACAAAATACCCTCAAATTTTCGTCATACATAAGAACAAAAAATACATAGGCTACACATCATCAAAGATGCAAAAATCAGTTTTTCACATGCTTATTAAGCATTGCACATAAAAATATTCTGATTAAATCTCTAACCTTGACATCTTGAAATGATACTGGTTCTTGGCCATGGATTTTCATTTGTTCTTGAATAGCCTATGATAAAAGCACCAATTAGGAAGAAGTTCAAGTACATTTTGCACACACAAACACATGAATTGCATCCATGATAGTTTAAACAGCACGGGAGTTGTTAACAAGTCATGGTACATGTAAGTCATATGCTACCCAGTTTCTTTAATTACCTTCATTGGGTGTGGCTTGTTATTACATATGAACTGTGTAAGGGTGGCCCAGAACCCATTACCTTTCTAAGGTGGTCAGTGGTTTGAGGTTTACCCCACACACCTTGCTTGGTTCAAACATAATAAAAAGCCATACCCAGCAAAGGTAATTAGGTAAAACTGGCAGTATGCTGCTGGCACATGAAGGGGTTAATACAGCAGCATGGCTTGTTAAGCACCCACCCTCTCACAAATCTAGTCAGGTTGCTTATATTATTAGAATAGATCTGGTCTAGTGAACAGTGGCTAACACAGCTCTGAAATGAATATCCAATGCTGCCCTACACTAAGTTGTATTTATGATTCAATAATAGCTAATGGCAGCAGTATTCCAAGGTCACAGAATAAGGTATTGCCCAGCTCCTACCTAAGATCCTTTGACAGGAGACACTGGGTTATTGAACCTGGTATCTTACATATTAGCATATTGTACATCCCCATTTTCAGCTGTTTGTAGAAGTATCTGGCCTACATCCAGTCCTTTTTGAAATCTTTTTGAAGGGTATGCATGCATGTCAAAGGAGAAACAGCTAACCACCTATTTAGTTATGTACAACAGTTCCCAACTCCTAACTCACTATGATGAAAAGAGCTAGAACTGAGGTAGGCAGCATTGTTAAAACAGGCTTTTAACCTCAGACTTTTGAGACTACCTGGAAAGTGTATCCTGGGAGAAAAAAATAATTGGAAGATGAAGGGCCAATTGATGTTTGAGGAAGGGCCAATTGAGGAATTAATCTGCTTCATGCTGCTAAAAGAACACAGCTCTGGAAGTATTTTAAACCTGCAGAGCATTTACTATAAAAGCTTTGAAAGTGTTCCAGATATTTTTTTTTTTAGTGTGGAAAATCTTGGTTGAATTATCCTACCCCTGAATCATTAGCAGCACAATACTTCTGTTTAGTAGGAGGTGATCAATATTAAGGGAGCACACATTTTACAAACAAGGCGTCAAGTTGTTTTGATTGCTTTATTCTGAATGCAATGCATACTTGTGTAGGATTCTAACAGTGAAATCCCTATTTTATCCCCACAACTCACAAATGGGCATGTCTGATTAGAAAAGGATTAGATCCAAAAGGCACAGCATTATACTGTTAGCCACTTTAGCTTGTAGAAAAGGGAAGAGAAAGTCTACATTTAGCAAACACTTCTACTAGTTCTAGTGAAAGCTGGTATGGGATCTCTAACAACATCTTGAATCTTAATATTTGTATCAGGAGATCTCTGAAATAATGATATGCTGGCAATAGTAATGATGGCTATTTCATAAAGGGTTGTTTTTATACTAGAATCTTCAGTGACTTCCAGTCAATAAAAATATAAATTTAAGAAGGGGACACTAAAAGACACATAATAGACCTGTTCATATGATGACAACAAGCCACTGTGTCTTCTGAGCTGCAATGCCTATCAGTGGGTGCTCTGCATAATCACTGCCTGGCTGGAGCTTATTGTGTTATCTGAAGCCAGGGAGTATGGATTATTCCACTTTAACATGCCATGGCAATTATGCAAATAGCACCAGGGATAGTTGAGAGCACACTGCAGCCCACAACAATCCATGGCGGTTTAGGTTTATTGTAATCATGGCAACTGGGTCAGTGTTGTAGGAAAGCAACTGTAGCCTTTTCCGTCAAAGATAATGATAAAATCCATCAACATCTCTTAGACGCTAGCCATTACACCAATTCTTGGTATAAAAAGGAAAGCTGAGTTTACTTCAAATTTCAGCTTTGGAAAAAATGGATATTAAAATTACAACAGTGTATTTTTTCTTTATGTAAGATGTGTTCTGAAAATAGAGTCTAACTTCTTTCCCTTTTTTAATATGGAGTTTTAAACACACATCTTTCTTAAAAGTTGAAAAAAATCCTTACTGTGAACACTGGTAGTTTAAAGCAATTGCCTGCTGGTCTAAGTAAAGGCACAATAGCTATTACAACACAGGTACCAAAAATGACCTACCTTTACAAAAAGCAACTTACCCTGAAGAAATAATTAAGGGAGAAAACATTCAGGTATCCTTTGTTCTCTATATCAAGCAGTTTAAAAATATACTGCAGAGCTGCAGGTTCCTTTCTGTTTTCTAATGCAAGTACAAAGTCCAGGTATGTCTTATAGTCCTAGAAGCAGATGCAATCATGCTTATTATAGTCCTCTTTCTAAACTGATTGTACAAGTAGAACATAATTGGTGGCTATTTCCTTGTAGGGAAGCAGTTAGTTTTCACTGAAAGACATCATGGAACATAAATGACCTCTGAGGAGGAAGGAAGTCTGGTTTTAAAAAGAACTTTGTCTTTTTATTGCACAGGCAACATACCCATAGATTTTTATCAAGAGCTTATCTCACAATCTAAATGAAACAAAGAACATTTAAACAACAGTTTATCACATTCTTTGAACTGCTAACCATCAATCAGCTAAAGCAAAATTTTTGTGTTAAGAGTGGACAATTTAAAATACCCCTTTAGCCAGTGAATCTTTTGTTGGATAGTCATTAGCTAATATGCAGTTCATGGCTAAAGGTGCAGATTTCAGAGGCTCTGGAGCAGGGGTCCTCAACCCTTTTCAGCAGGGGGCCAGTTGAAAGGTGCCGGGGCTGGGTGCAGGCCGGAAAAGTGGTGCCAGCAGTGCAGGCAGGCAGGCAGGTGCAGGGGTGGCACGTGCGGGGCGATGCGTGGGTGGGTGCGCGCGGTGAGGGGAGGCAAGGCACGCGCCGTGAGGCGGGCGCACGAGGCAGCAGCTTGCTTGCTTGGAGATCTTTTTCTCCGAGCAAGCAAACCGCTGCCACCCCAGGCAAGGCGGGTCCGGCCCTGGGACGTAGTTTGAGGACCCATGCTCTGGAGTATCCTGAGCTCTACTGGACTGCTGCAAGCAGAGGAAATAGAGCAATGGAATCTATTATCACCTGCTCCTTATCTTTTGCATTTTTTCCTTAGGCTTTGAAGCCTGTCTGGAGCAGCTGTGCTACTAGTGCTAGGACCAGGGGTTGAGAGGCCATAGAATTCAGTGGATCCAAGCCTCACCTGTCCCACTTCCCTCTGCAGAACAGGGACCATAAGATCACCCTCTAAATCATGTAGGTTTTACTAGAAGTTAGCATACTGAAGCATAGCTTAATGACAACACAGATCTTGCCCTGTAAGCAATATACAGAAATGAAAATTATGATTACCCTTTCAGCTGTTTTTGCCATCAGTTCTGCCAACAGATTCTAGTTTCTGCATGTACTTGTATCAATTTGCTAACAGTAAATGACCAATCTACTAAACTAAGCAACAGTTTTCTAATAGCAGATTGTGTGATGAACTTGAGGAGATAGACAATAGCTGATTAATAGTCTTGATCATCATTGACTTTAATAATCTTGATTATATTAATGATAGAAGGGCAAAGTCCTAGATAATTAAAGCCAATTCTGAATTAGTGGCATTTTGTTTGAGCATCCAAAGCTATTATTTTTAATTTCTAAGATCCTTGCAGTTCTTGCTTTTGGCAATGGGAGGCAACTAGTGAAGAGGCCACTGTCCTTCCCATCACAATGAGATTTTTTATTCAGCTAGCTGAAAAGTCAGTTATGAATTCACAATGTGTGGGTTTTCAGCTGCCATTCAAATAAGAATGTTGCCTTCATTCTCTTTAATTAACATGCATTTTATGTTGCAGGCTTCAGAAACCAGAGATGAAAAAATTAAAAGTTACTTTTACACGAAAGCCAAGATATTATTTCTAATATGCATTTACAAGAGGAATACCATTTCTCCATCATAGGTCAGACACTCCTGGAAGACACGGTCCAAAAATATGTTGGTCAGGGTCCCTGTTCCATAGCGAGAAAGTTCCTCTTTGCTAAGCATTCCATTGTGATCTTTGTCAAGATTTAAGTACTGGCCTGTGGAGGTGGAGGAGGAAAAGGAGAGCAAAGAAGGGGAAAATCCAATAACCACTTTCTACACCATTTTAAAACTAAGGATTAATGAGCAAACACATACAACCAGCAGGTTGTATTATTTGTTTTTAGTTTTAGGGGTATAGAATGCTTCTCAAGGCTTTTAATTCATAAGATAATTTCTTAATTTTCATGCAACACATTAACAAAGACTTTTGCCTAGAGATGTTTATGATGATTGATACTTGGATTGCAGAAACCCTTGTAGTGCAGCTAAAAATCCTGGTGACTGTGGTTAGCATTTCCAAGTGGGGTCAGCAGCATGAATACTGCACTGTGCAATGCTACTGTCCAGGATTTGAGTATTCCTTTTCAGCATACTTCATTTCATTCCTCTCCAGTGCAGTTTTCCATTTCCCCCCGCCCCAAACTGACATTCAGTGCATCTGCTGAGCATGCCATATCCTCATTAGGCTGTTCAGGGCGATAGGTTCTCTACCTTAGGGGTGAGAAGGTTGTATTTATGGGAAGCCTTGATGTTTCCCCTCAAGCTGACAGATGCTACCTCCATGCACAAGGAGAAGGTATCAGCAAGCTTGGGGAACAGCAAAGTTTGCAGAAGTATGACAACTTCAGAAGAAATTCTGCAGATCCAGGTCACTAGGGGGACTTGCTGAGGAACCCAGCAGCTTTCCCTGGCACTTGCCAAAGCCAGAAGAACAGCAGGAATGCCTGTAAGCAATCTTACTCTCCCTCCAGTATCAGTAGGAGTACAAGGGAAACTGATGGCAGCTGTGCTTTGCTGGCTGTCTTCAGCTAAAGCCCATTTGGCAGAGCAGCAGTGCTTTTTTCCCATTCTGGCTGAGGAACTGTTTTAATTTTCAGCTTGATTATGGTTTAGTGTGTCATACAGGTCCAGATGACACATTAAGACGCAGTGGGTTAATTAAACCGTACAGCTGGGGTGATTCATGGAAACAGTGCTGGTCACTGACTCTCAGCCTAACCTACCTCACAGGGTTGTTATGAGACTAAAATGGAACTGAGGAAGACAACTTTGCAAGCTCCTTCAATTCTTGCGTGAAAAAGGTAGGATACAAAGAAATAACTAGACCACCTACTTAAAATGTTGGTTTATAAAGACACATTGATACACTATGGGAACCTACCATAAACCCTCAATGCAGAAGGAGCAGAAAACCAATTGGTTTCTTGACTTTCTTTAGAAAGTTCTTCATCCCGTAACTGAATAAGGAAATATTGAGTTAGGAATTGACAATGAAGAAATACAAAAGGCAACACAAAAATTTATGCAAAGTAATATATATTTTATATAAAACTGCAAGCAGTCAATAAATATATCAAAAGGTCTACCTCTAATAAGTCATCTAGGAAACTGCAGGCTAGAATATCCTGTATTTTTATCTTCCCTGTGAAAAAAGTAAATTAGTTAGCATTTCTTGGGGCTCCATCAAGGATGACTGTACTCAATTTATGCCAGAGTGGCATAAAAACAAAAGTTTTATAAAAACAAAACAGAGTAGCATAAAAACAAAAGTTTTAGTGTCAAAAATTCTTAAACCAGTCAACACATGTCGGAGCAAAATAAAGCTACTTTTTATCCATTTTGTAAATTAATACCTTCTTGGCCACTAGGACTTCAAAGTGTAGAACAAGTAGCATGAAAATAATTCCATTTAATAGGTTTGCTAGCTATCAAAGGTTTGCTGGGGGGGGGGGGTCGCTTGGCTCCCCCATGGATACCCTTATATCACCTTCAGCCCTTTTCTAGGGCCAACACAGCAGTTATAACCTGGACCTCATGCATTACAAAGACCTGAATAGTCAGTGCTACAGGAGATGGATATCAAAAGTGAGAGAATGACCTTGTGTATTTTGGAAAGCACTGTTTATTCCACAGCTCACTACCAACTGATATTTATGAAAGGGCAGCCCAGATCAACAGGTTCATGCATGGAGTAATAATATGCAGAAGTGCTTCCTCATTCACTTCAGCAGGAGGGGAAGCTTTCCATGCAATATCCACTGCCTGAGTGGACCCCGCCCCCCATGCTGAAGTGAACAGAGGTACCTCTGCAAATGCAAGTTGAGTATGTATCATAAAGAGCCTGTAAATGTCTGTCTTGAAGCCATAATATGCAAAGTTTCATGGAAATTGTACTACTAACACCTTGTCACTTGCCAAAGAACGAAATAGGCAAGGCAGCTCTTTAAGCCTTATACCTCTTACTGCATGATTCAGTATCTGCACAGGATAATGTATTGGTGTGGCAGTTGTGGTCCTTACGTAAAATTGACTGCTGTCATTATCCAATTTATTAACCTATCCTTACAAAACCATCACAGGCATCACAGGCAGACAGATAAGCTACAAGAAGCACCCTTATACACATAATCTCTCAGAACATTATGCTTCTGCAAAGCTTGATCATCATATGGATGACAATGCCTACATTTGGAAGTCATAAATGAGCCTTGGCTCATCAGCTTCCTGCTCCTCACATTTTTTCTAGTGCAACAAGAAGACTGGACATTTCTGCTTCCATTTTTAATTAGGAGTTAATTATTCTGCTACACTGGAAGAAAGGGGAGTAAAGGGGAATGAATTTAAGGTTCATTCACATTTCACTAAACATAATTTAGGATTAAGTCCATTATCAGGCCAGGAACTGCCTAACTCAGATTGCAGAGTTGTTTATGTTTAGTTAGCAAATAAGAAACAAACAAATAACTGGAACATACCTGTTCTTAGAGGATCTAAAAAGAAGAAGAATTTCCTGACTGCAGTACAGACATAGAATGAATAAAATGACTTTTCTAAACCATCCAACTGTGGTAATGTTGGGATGAGTTCCAGAATATAATTTTCTAAATCCTGAAAAGTTGAACAAGAAAATATCCAGCTAAGCTACTGTATACTTGAGTTACAATTGTTCACCCTTCCTCTGTAGTTTTAAAGAGGACTGGACTGGACAATTTTATTTCCAGTTGCTTTCATATGGTGGTGTGAAAGTACACGAAACAGGCAACAGTAAACACTTCCGACAATAACACTCCCTAAAAAGTTTATTCAGTGGTGTTATCCTACTCAGTATGCAGTGGTGAAATGAAACCTTGAAATGGGATTGCTTGAAATTAAACATTCTGACAGAATGTTCAACAATGAACAAATATTTCACAGGCACAAATATGTGAACAGTGCAACTAGGCCCACACAGTATTATACCACTTACTGAGCATGCCCATATGAGCTCGCTCTCTCGCAAATGAAGGTAAATGAGACATCAGAAAGCATTTCACTTATTCCAAATAAATACATTACATATTTTAAAATTAATCACTTAACTGATTCCCGAAGATAGCCTTGTCCAGCCACGTCATATAAACTGAGGCCAATTCTTGTTTGGTACAGCCACACTGTAAAATATATGGAATGTTTTGAGCTATGTAAAGCTCTTGGAAAAGAAAATAAAGAATGTTATCTATTCTATTCAGAATAGATAAAGATGTTAAAATACAGTTACATATTGGTTTTGCATCACATGGGAATTCAAAACATCTGCAATGCCAAATTCTGCAAATCTGCAAATCCGTAACAAAGCAAATTGGATTTGCTGTACCAATTATACAAATATGAGTTTCTAATTATCAACAAAATTGGCAACAGTTTTCTAACTAGAAAAAAAACGCAGAAGTAGAGCAAGCAGCAGAAAGTCAGAAAGCTTTTCAGGTAGAGAAACTAAGGCAATTTTTTTTAAAAAATAAACATATTCAAAGGAATTCAAAAGAATTGTTCTTTTTTAAGCCAAGCAGCTTAACTCTGGCCAGACAACAGATAACCATTCCTGACTGCAACTCGTCAGTGGAGGTGAGCAAAAAATATTGGTGATAGATTTTTAAAAGTATTAAAATACCAGGATTCATGTTTAAAGAAAGTTCCTGGGTTTGCACGGCAGAGCAACCATCATGGGTAACTAGCCACAGTGGTCACACAGATCCTTAGGTTGGCTTGTCTGGGAGGCAATAAGCTACCCTAATGAACCACAAGTTAGACTAAGGGTTGTTCAATACACAACTAGTTGTATTCAACCTGGGTCCAGAGAAATAGTCAGTAGGTAATGTTTATTTATTTTATTTATTTATTAAAACATTTTTATGCCGCCCCATTCGCCGAAGCCTCGGGGCAGCTTACAACAATAAATTAAAATAATTATAATCTTACATTAAAAATATAAACATTAGATTAAAATACAAAAATACAATATAAAATAAGCTGCCCTGGCCAGATAAAATACAATAATATTAACAGTTAAAATGCCGCTTAAATAAAAAGGTCTTCGCCTGGCGCCGAAAAACAAATAACGACGGTGCCAGGCGGACCTCTCTGGGGAGCGCATTCCATAGATTGGGCGCCACCGCAGAGAAAGCCCTTCTCCGAGTACCCACCCGCCTAATTTCTTTCACGGAGGGTTCCCGGAGAAGGGCCTCTCCCGCTGATCTCAGGGGGCTGGGCATATATGGAAGTAAGCGCTCCTTCAGGTAACCAGGACCCAAGCTGTTTAGGGCTTTATAGGTCATCACCAACACCTTGAATTGGGCCTGGACTTCAATGGGAAGCCAGTGAAGCTGACGGCGAACTGGAGTCATGTGAACATAACGCCCAGTCCCCGTCAGCAGCCTGGCAGCTCTATTTTGAACCAACTGAAGTATCCGGACCGTCTTCAAGGGTAGCCCCATGTAGAGCGCGTTACAGAAGTCAAGACGGGAAGTCACCAGCGCATGTGTCACTGTTGCGAGACAGTCGTACTCCAGGTAGGGGTGCAGCTGATGAATCAGCCGAAGCTGGAGGAAAGCGCTCCTCACCACTGCTGTTACCTGAGCTTCCAGTGAAAGCTCCGGGTCGAGAAGCACTCCCAGGCTGCGGACCTTGTCCCTAAGAGGGAGTGCAACCCCATTCAGGACAAGGTTCAATTCACCCTCTCTGAAGCCCGATCCGCCAACCAACAGGACCTCCGTCTTGTCTGGATTGAGCTTCAGTTTATTGGCCCTCATCCAGCCCATTACCTCGGCCAGGCACCAGTTCAGCACAGCCACTGCCTCACCTGGATTGGTGGAAAACGAGAGGTAGAGCTGGGTATCATCAGCGTACTGATGATTCCGCAGCCCACACCTCCTGATGACCTCTCCCAGTGGTTTCATGTAGATGTTGAACAGCAAAGGGGACAAAATGGACCCCTGCGGTACTCCATGGCATAATTGCCATGGCGCAGAGCCATAGTCCCCCAGCACCACCTTCTGAGACCGGCCATTGAGATAGGAGCGGAACCACTGCAAAGCAGTGCCTCCAACCCCCAATCCCGCAAGCCTATCCAGAAGGATACCATGGTCGATGGTATTGAAAGCCACTGAGAGGTCCAGGAGAACCAACAAGGACACACTCCCCCTGTCCTTCTCCCTGCACAGATCATTGTACAGGGCGACCAAGGCAAGTTACATGTTAAGCATGTAAAGTAATTAAAGGTGAAATTCTTTCTGGTGTTTTAATTACTTTTATTTGATTTATTAGCTAGCAGTCATCCGGAATTCCTTTCTCTCCAGAAAATTTGGAAAGAAGATCCTATCTTCAAATAGGAGCTTCTCTCCCACCATTTTTTATCTCCCTAAGTGGGAAGAAGAGGAGATGACTCCACCTCTTTCTAAGCACTCCACACAGAGGATAGGGAGGAGAAAGGATCCCTCATTAGCAATAACGTATGGAGGACAACAGACATTTGGATAGCTTTTTGGAAGAGAAGAAGCTTCTTACTTTCTCCAGGCCACTTTATGAACAAGTGAACAAGTGTTTGGGGGATAGGATCACAGTAAGAGCCTCTACTATCATCACTATATAGTAAAATAGTGTAGTACAAGCATAGTTCTAAGATAACCAACTAGTTATCCAGGCTGCCATATTTTTGAGTGAATAGGAACATTTAAATCAGAATGTGCTGGGAAAGAAGTGGAACATTTATGCTGCCATTTTACAATAAGCACTTTCAGAGCAGAATCTTAGAAGCAGTGGAGAGTCTTTTGCACTGCCTTTGGCCTGTACCACATCACTAAGTGAATTGGTCTGTGAAACAAACTGCTCAGGCCAAGAGCAGCAAGCAAAAGTCTTCTTGCACCCTGTGACCTGGCAAATGCCTTTTATAAAGCCACAGCAGGCAGCAGCAGCAACTCCACAGTTGTAGCTTTTGGCCATGGCCAAAATAAAATATTATTTTCTTAAACAACTGGGAAAGAAGGCTTTGCACGATTCCAATTACCATGCTGATTAAAGAGAACTACTGGTATTAAAAAGGCCTTCATGTAGAGTTCCTTCCAATTGCTAAGCTCTTAAAAGGAATTGCCTTCTTGACATTTGTTCTTCCCCCTCCATTCCTGACAGCAAGAAGTTTGTCCTTTAGGAAAAATCAAAGCCAAGATTCTTTTTTTCACTGGACTTTTATTTCTCAGAGCAGCTCCTCAAATTTGGAGACTTCCTCTCATTACGAGGCCTGGCATAAATGTCAACGTATTATTAGTATGCGGCCTTGAGCAATGGTCCTGGACTCTCTCAGCAAGGGTGGCAGTGCTGGCTTTATCTCCTTGCCAGTGCCCCTTCTCCCACCCAGCTTAGCCTCTCCATGAGCCCCCTTGTCATATTGTCAGCCTTTTTCTCCTGGCTGACATGGGCTGAGGCACTGCTACCAGTAGTTCCAGGGGCCCCAGTCCTGTGAAGAAGCCTGCCTGCAAGACTGTCTTGGTCACACTGTATGATAACCTAAGCTGGGAGAGAGGGAGAGTGTGACCTTGCTGGTTCTCCTGAATCTCTCAGTAGTTTTTGACACCATCAACCATGGTACCTTTCAGGGGCAACTGTCTGAGCTGAGAGTGAGGGGCATTGCATTGCAGTGGTTCCATTCCTTGCATGGTAGGCTCCACCAGGTGGTACTTGGGGGATATAGCTCTGTCCCTTGGGTTCTCCAGTATCGGGTTTCCCATGGGTTAGTCTTGCCCCCCACATTGTTTATCATCAATGTAAAACTGCTAAGTTAAGCCATCTGGAGTGCATTGTCATCAATATGCTGATGGCATGTAGCTCTATTTCTCCTTTTCATCTTCAGCAGGTGAGGCTCTGGATGTGCTGAACCAGTGCCTGGCTGTGACAACGGATGAAGGCTAAGAAAATGAAGCTCAAGCCAGGCAAGACTGGGATGTTATTAGTGGGTGGTTCCTCTAACTGGATGGAGTGGATTCAGCCTGTTTTAGATAGGGTTGCACTCCCTTTGAAGGAGCAGGTTTGTAGCTTGGGAGTGCTCTTTGAGCCATCTTTGTTAGTTGAGGCCCAGGTGGCTTCAGGGGCTCTGGGAGCCTTCCACCAGATTCAGTGGGTGCTTGAGGTATGCCCCTATCCAGAAAGAGATAGCCTGCTTTCATCTATGCTCTGGTACTCTCTTAACTGGATTACTGCAAGGCACTCTGTGGGGCTGCCCTTGAAGACTGTTTGGAAGCTGCAGCTTGTGCAAAATGTGGCAGCCAGGCTAGTATCAAAGATCAGACAAACTGATAATGTAAAACCAATTCTGGCCCATTTGCCCTGGATGCCTATATCCTTCTGAGCCCAATTCAAGGGACGGGGCGTTATGTTCACATGACTCCAGTCCTCCGTCAGCTTCACTGGCTTCCCATTGAAGCCCGGGCCCAATTCAAGGTGTTGGTTATGACCTATAAAGCCCTAAACAGCTTGGGTCCTGGCTACCTGAACGAGCGCTTACATCCATATATGCCCGACCGTCCCTTGAGATCTGCGGGAGAGTCCCTTCTCCAGGAACCCTCCATGAAAGAAATTAGGAGAGTAAGTACTCGGAGGAGGGCTTTCTCTGCGGTGGCACCCAACCTATGGAATTCACTCCCCAAAGAGGTCCGCCTGGCACCGTCGTTACTGGTTTTTTGGCGCCAGGTAAAGACCTTTTTATTTAAACATCATTTTAATTGTTAAAATATATGATCTGGCCAGGGCAACTTCTTCTTCCTTCTCTTTTCTCCTCCTATATTCTTTATTTACTTATTTTATACTGTTAATTTTAATTTTATATTATTATGTTCGTATTTCAGTGTATTTTTTGTATTTTTGTATTTAGTGGTAATTTATTATGTTCTATTGTATTTCAATGTATTTTATTGTGTTGTAAGCCGCCCCGAGGCTTCGGCAAGGGGCGGCATAAAAATGTTATAATAATAATAACCGATAATGCCCTGTACAACTTGGGACCATGATATCTGATAGGATGCCTATCTTGACCTTCTTCTACCTGGACACTATGATCAAATTCTGGGGCTACCTCCAACTGCCACCTCCAAGGGAGACTTGGTTGGTGGTAACAAGGAGAAGGGCCTTTTCAGTGGTGACCATCCAGTTATGACACAAGCTCCCCACTGAGGTCCACCTGGCATCAACCTTACTATCTTTTCAGCGCCAGATAAAGACCATCCTTACCTGCAGGGCATTCAAGTAGCTTCCGGGGTCTGCTAGCCACTAACAGGTCTGAATGGTGTTCTTTAAGTTATTATACACACACACACACACATTTTAACCTGTTTAATATGTGGTTTTAAATTTTGTATTATAAAAGAATGTATTGTTTTAATATGTTTTTAATACAATGTGTCTTGTTTTTTTTTAATGTGCTTTATGAACTGCCCAGAGAGTTTCAGCTGTGGGGTGGAATAGAAGCAAAACAAAACAAGCCCACCTTTTCTCATTACATAATTGAAAAACTGCATGATAGATATCCGTCCATAGGGATCAGTGTGGAGTAACTTAGCAAAGACCTTTGCTGTGAAGAACTGCCTGTAAAATAAAAGCATAAGAATGAAGCTCTACAGAACCGGTATACATTTTGCTATAATTGTTTGTTTGTTTGTTTGTTTATTTATTAATTAAACTTCTATGCCGCCCCATTCGCCGAAGCCTCGGGGCGGCTCACAGACATAAATAAACTTCATTACATTTAAATAATATAAATTAACAGTATAAATTAAGTCGCCCTTAACAGTATAAATGTAAATATATAAATTATTTTCCTAAGTAAAACACGGTTTTGATGTTTTGTAGTAACATGAAGGGCATCTAGTAGATACAATGCAATACTGTTTTCCCTGTCTGAACTCAGTATTAATAACCAACAAAGATTGTAAATATTTTAGAGGCACACCCTAGTTGGACACTAGTCTGATTTATTTATTTGTTTGGAATTTTTGTATGCCATCCCATTCGCATAAGCCTCGGGACAGCTTCTAACATCATAAATAAATACATATACAAATACATACATATAAAATTTGGAAACATCCTGGCTCAATATTTTAAAACCAATAAATAAAATCAACAATTATTAAAATATCATTTAAATAGAAAGGTCTTGGCCTGGTGCTGAAAAACAAACAACAATGGAGCCAGGCGGACCTCTCTGGGGAGCGCATTCCATAAGTGGGGCGCTACCGCAGAGAAAGCCCTCCTCCGGGTACTCACCCTCCTAATGTCTTTCATGGAGGGTTCCCGGAGAAGGGCCTCTGCTGCCGATCTCAAGGGGCAGGAGGGCAAATATGTCCACAATTCCAGTCTGTGAATCCCAGTAGTAAGCATGAAGCAACAGAATAGTTGGCACAACACTGTGCAGCTTGCCATGGGTTATCTAACTCATGACAAGCCACAATGCCCAATGAGTGCCACTTTGCATGACTGCCCGACTTGCACTCATGAGATATTGTGTCATGTGAACCTTTGCATGACATGATGATCCCCAAAGGGGTTGTATATGCAAAATGGCAGCTGTGCCCTCTACAGTCTCATGGTGGATTAAATAACAGGTTGGGATGCCTTATCATGTGAGCCTGATGAATGCCTGGCTACTAAATCAGAAAACAGCCATCATGGACTTGATCCTGGACAAGGGTGCCAACCTTGCTTGGCAAATAAAACTCTTCCAGCATTGTTCACCTAGTTTGCAGTGTTGCAGTGGGCAAAAAATATCTAGGGTGGTGCAGGAAGAGCTGTTGTGGTTCTAGGCCCCAGACCAGGGCTCCCATCCCACAGTCTTGCAATTTAGATGGCAAGTTTTAACTGTGCATCACAGGACATAGCTTGGATTTAGTTTTCTGTGTTGGATGGGATGACAATTATCTGGATGTGAAAGAACTCTTTATACCCAGATAAAGAGAGATCAATGCCTGTTGGGATTTAGACCTACTAGGATTCTGAGATTTTGCAACAGCAAGGAACCAATAAAGATGATCTAGCCCAGGAGGCTGATGGACCCAAATTGTTTTCTGATAGCTCCTGGGGATTTTCTCGTCATCTCACTAAAGCTTCTATTTTCTTTTGTTCAGGCTTCCTAATAATGCATGGGAAGTGAGGAAGATTTCTCATATTGCACTATTTTCTGATAGCCCATGTTGTCTTTTAAATGACTCCTCATCCACCAATCCAGCTTCACTTACATTGTTAAAGGAACACATGTCCTTAAGCTAATTCCTGGTGACACATTTTCTGAATGCTGCATCTCTTTCTAGAGAAGCGTTTTTCCTAGGCTAGAGAAGGTTTTCACAATAGCTAAAACTAACTGTTGGAACAGGGGAAAGAGGAGGTGGTGAAAATTTGCAAAACTGTTACAGAAGATGTTTCACATAAAGGGCTTTCCACACATACAATGCTAGCATACACTTAGAAATCTGCAGTTTGAATGCTAATGCAGTCTAAAATGATATATAAAAGGCAGATTAGTGTAAGCACTTTAAAAGATGGTGACTTACTTGCATTTAGAGCCAGCTTTCTCACCAACTTTCAGGAAGCTTTCATAGTTGATCATTGCTTCATCCCCCATTGTGGGTGGCGTCTGATGTTTGTCCAGTAGAAACCACAAATTCTTAAAACAGGGACAAAAAATTGATCAAAAAATATCACACAATGGCTAATTAACCCGAAAAGACTTGTGATTAAAGAACATGTATTCTATATTTTCTTACCTGCAGTTCTTCATTATCTAATAATTCTCTACTTTTCCTCTGTAAAAAGACTGCTCTTGATTCTTCTCTTAATTTCTGTAATAAAATTTCATCCTCAGCTGGCAGCTAAAGAAAGACAGACAGACAACGTTATCATGTGCTTTGACTCTAGTGACCAGAATTAAAACTGGCTAATTATAATGCAAAATGGTTCCAAACAAACATGGTTCACAGGAACAAAAGGAATAGGGTTTTTTTTGCATCAATATATACTGTCAGATAAAAAAAAAGAATATGAAACAGATATGTCAGCTTTCTTCACTACTTTTAACTCACAGTATTTATGCTGACCTAGAACAATAAATTCAAACCTCTGAAGAAGATCAAAGGCTACCATCAGTTTGTCAAATATGTTTTTATATTGAATATATTCTTGCAGAGAATTGAAACATCTTTTAATGTTAAAACTTTGTTCTAAAAAAATTCTCCCACCTACCCTGGCAAAATGAAATCAAATTCATCTGAAAAACTCAAGGTCAAAATAAATATATGTATTATTTTTACTAAAGGAATTCTTGTACTGTGTAACTTTTCTTATAGCTCCGTTTCATTTTATTGGGTAACTGTTGCACCAGAACTGGTAAGTAAAACCAGTCCCTGAGTTAGCTGATCTCCACTGCTCACCAATAACCAATGTAGCTGGCACTGGGCAGTGGCTAAGAATTGACAATGCTATGTGGTGTTCTACGTTTCATGCTTTCTCATCATCCTCATTTATTGTCAATAAAGTATCATGGATGGCAGCTGATATCCAAGAGCATGGAATAGGTTACATGTGTACAAGTGGCAGCTTGCTGGTCCCACATGGCTGCAGCAGTTGCTCTCATTTCCGCTTACCACCATAAGTCCCCTTTTACTGCAGATGGGTTTCTAACTGAACATGGCAAACAGTAGATGCTAAAATCACGTAGGTAAAAATAAAACTGAAAAATAAAAATGCTCAAGATATTTGTCTTCAAGAGGACAAAGGCCTCATTAGTTGTAATACTTACACCACAATGAACTGTTTCATATATTACAATCCATGGTTTATTGTGATATACAAATCTAGCCATGCTAACAAAACATTGTTCATTAACCACGAACAACCCAGGAAAGGAACTTTGTTGTTGAGTTATGAACTATGGGTTGTTTAAATTACAACTGTTGCTATGTGTGAATTCAGAAGTTTGGAATGTACTTGGGTGGTTTCACCTGGTTACTGATGCAGCAGGTAAGAGTAGCAAAAACAAAGCAAAATGCCAGATGCTCTACATGCCAGTGTTATATCCCAGATAACATTGTGGTGCTAAGTATGGACTTGGCAAAAGAGGAGAGAAAGAAGATAAGGAATGAGAAGATAAAACAAACTTTCTTTAATTGTCTGCCAGACAAACGCCGGGTGGGACAACGAATTATGTATTAACCATAAGTAAAATAAACCCTGGGTTAGTGTTATCTGTGAACCAGGTATATTCGGTATATGTATATGATCTCATTTGGTCAATTATTAGGGCCAGAAAATTGTTTTAAATTACAAGAGAAAGATTGGAATAATAATTACATCACAGGAAGTCAAATTAATACTTCAGAAGGCAAGAGCTACTGAGAAGAAGCCTTTATGAGGACAGGCACAATCTTGAACTGTTTTTCAGGAACAATGGGAACACTTCGGCAAGGGGCGGCATAGAAATGTTTTAATAAATAAAATAAATAAATAAAAAATAATTCTAGATCACAATTTTTGACTCTAATTTGACAAGGGCTACCCAACCACCCTACAGAAGTCTATCACCCTGTGCTTCACGTTTTTGTAAAAATGAAACAAAAAGATGCACATGTAAACTTAGTGAAAGAACTCTCCATTTTCATCCCTTCCTGTATACTCATTAAATGAAGCTGATGCCTATATTTAATATTTCAAAGGGCAAGCAGATAAAATTTTGCAATATTAAAGTTTAGTAGAAACTTTACTGAGCTTGTACTTCACCCATAACAGCAATACCAGCAACAGCTAATTGTGTATGGATGCATGAGCATATCTGCAAAGTACATGTTCTTTACTACTCAATACTCCAGGTGGCTCTTGGGGCCAAAAACAGTTACCCACCCTTATTATGGAATGCCCGAGTGTGCATATTCAGCCCTTCTCAACAATGACTTCAGCCTAGCTGCAAACAAGATTGCACATTCTATTTATATTTATAAGCCGCACCTATAAAATTCACATGCAGTATCGTATTATAGCATATGAAACATTTTATTGATGGTAAAAAAGCATTTCTTATAAAAACCAAAGAAATAAAGAAAATCACAGAATCACTGCAGAATCATATAGCAAAAATAACTACTTCATAAAGATATTAAAACAAACAGAAATGCAGTGCTTAAAACTGATTGTGTTCAAGTACATTTTAAAAGTTCGGTTTAAAAACAGAGTTAAAAGCCAATGAGATGAACCATTAGTGCAGAAATAAAGGAGGTAGACATGAGGTTAGATAGCACCATCAAAAGGGCTAACTTGGCTCCACTGCATTTATTCTCTGTGGACTGCCATGCCTTCTTGGCCTCCCTCCCCTCTTGAGGAAACCCTGGGTTTCTGTGCCTCTGAAAGCAGTATTTGCACCTCAGTTACTTGAGGTGTACAGCCTTCCCAAAGTGATTCAGAAGGCCCAGGATTCTCTCTTTGGTCAGGCACAGGGGATTTTCTCTATTGGGAAGTGCTGAAAACAAGTTCAAAATATTATGTCTAAGGAGACTGTTGATTTCCACTAAGAGCTCTATCTTCGCATTAATTCTGTTAGTGTCCAGTATATGCTGAGTCCTCTGCTATGTCACATCTCCTGGTGAACTTGGAGCTCAGCTTCAGCTGCCTGATGCTGTTCTTGTCCTGCCAGCCACATCTCCCTGATGAGACTGTTTGGGAAGGACCACCGCTGTTCAAGGAAGCACTGGAATGTTGTATCCATGGCCTCTCTTCCAGCCCTTATCTCCTCCAGAAGGTGATATAGGGTTTTCTCTTTTGCTCAGTCTTCTTGCTCTCATTGTGGCATCCTGTCCATGGCTTGTGCTGGTGGCCTTGGACATGCCTCTGGTCTCCCTGCCTCATAAAAAGGGGGAATAACAAAAAGAATTATTATGTCTCTGAGAAATGAAGAAACATATATGTAATTAAGAGCAAAGGTGAGCAAACAATTATTGCAAACAAGTCATAAATTACTGGAGAAAAGTTTCGCTATCATGTCACTGCATTGACCTCGATGCATTAGCTAAAGAATGTTATGTACAGTCACCAACAGAGGTGGTGCTTTCCTTAGAGTTAATATCCCACAAACAATGTGCATAATTTGTTTTGTAATGAGACCCTTTCTGGAAAGAAATACAGATTCTTCTCTTTGGCAATGAAGAAAAAAGGAAAACAAAACATATAATAGATAGCAATAGCCATATTCTATTGCAATCTGTGTTTCGCAAGCCATGATACTAACAGCTGAAGAAAACATCCAGTGTGCAAGGGTATTTTGTGACAACTCTCCCTGATTTGTGAGGAAGTGCTCCTTTAGAAAGAGATGCAAATATTCAACCCAGGGAAATTTTCTGTCAGTGGGAATTAGCTGTCCTACACAGCTAATGCTATCTCAATAACATGTGCCTAAACTGGGTACATTTTACTATGTAAATGGAGCAGAAATATCTAAAAGATAACATCGGTCAGCTGCAAATATTGCAACATAATGTTTCCTTGTTTCTCATTTTTGGTAAGATGGGAAATCTGAAGGAAAGAGAATAGCAGCTTAACTGTAGTAGTAGTTACTCCTGCAGAGAGACATAGAAAAATAACCATAAACACTCACCTATAGCAATTTTGTCCTGAACTCCTGTTTTCAGCCTCTGTTGTGAATTACAGGTGGAAGACAATGGCTCTGGAACTTGACCAGCAGCTACCTTGGAAGGCACTGAGGTACCTGGTTCTTGGAAAAATAATTGGTGATCATCCGCCAAGCGGGATACATACAATTGCTACTGTGCTGAAAGTTGATGAAGAAAAAGGCTGCAAGGGCAGCTGAAAAGAAGTGGTTTCTTCAGGTTCAAATTCTACCTTAATCTTCAATAGTTCCTGCAGGGTAGGTGTGGTATCACTCATCCTATCAAAAGCTGCCTCAGAGTCCTCTTCTACCTTCCAGGATGTTTCTGGAGAAGGTTTCCAGGATGGTCCTGGCTCAACTATGGCAGTGGAAGGCTGCCACATTATAGTTTGAATAATAGGGTAGGGATCAGTTTCTGTCACTCCTTCACAGATCTCATCCAGTTCCCTAAAGAACCTTCATCAATCTGGCATTGCGCCTGCTTTGCCCATAGCATGCTGTGCCTTTTGATATGCTTTGCGAAGGTCCCAGATCCAGTTATTACACTGGATTTGAGTTTGTAGAAAACCTTCTTCAGTCCTCCTCTTGGCTAGAGCAGCACAGAGATCACTGTGGAAATTTTGTGAGCCTGGCACTGAATCAGCAAGGTGTTCCAGTGACCCAAGAGGACTCCTCATCAGTCCAAGTGGGGTCACAAGGAACCCAGGTAATTGATTTGGATTTGTTTTGCTGTTCTCTCGCTATAGAAATGGAGATGAGCACCGCCCCCTATAGCTGGTTCAGCTAGTGGAGTAAAATCCGCAGGGACTCCTTTCCTTTTCTTGTCTCTCCATATAGTTTAGAATGGTTCCTGCAGAGAAAAAAGGCAATGGTGGTCTCTGCAGACTGTGTCCATTGTTAGAGCAAGAATCTGTGCCCAGAGGATGACCTTGCATCTGCAAAGGGGCACAGTACAAACAGATCTGAGCTGTAATACCCCTTCCATCAGACCAGACAGCAGAGATAGGGGACAGTCTTCCAAGAACTTAGCATATTTTTTTTTATTTGATCATTATTTTAACAATTAATGTTTTAGGATTTCATTTTATTTCTTTCCCCTTTTTTCACAGTCACATTTTATAGTGATGTTTTATATTGTTTTAATAATTGTTTTATAGTAGTTTTATGAGTATTGTATTTTTATATATTTTGTAAGCCGTCCTGAGCACTTGAAGTGATAGGACAGGGTATAAATGCATGTAATAAATAAATAAATAATATTGGAATCGATGAACAGAGGAGAGACTCTCTAAATGAATGCATAACTACATGAATATTTTGGATACAGTTTCACAAAACCCTAGAATCTGGACCAATATAAACTTCTCAGGCCTCCTCTAATACAATACAAGTAAAGGAGCATTCCCTGCACTGTGTCACTAGAGATGGACTTCCTTCCCCATGTACAATGTATTCTCAATAACGATGCATCAAGAAACACAATACATGACAGAATAAATTGTGCAAAAATGTAACATGAAAGGAGTTTCTCCCACATAAGGTAGACAGTGTACTAGTCCATCAGTGCAGATGTGTAGTTGCACTCAATTGAAGGAGAAGGGTTCTAGGCATAAGCACAGCACAGCAACCTTACAATCTTTGAAACACAAATAGAAATTATGTCCATTATGGAGTTAGTGCTGTGAGACCAAGTAGGTGCTTTGCACCAGAAAGTCCTATCCCCAACCCCCAGCATCTCCAGTTAAAGGATCTTAGGAGCCAAGGCTAGAACAGCCTTTTCGTCAGCCCCTAGAAAGCTGATGCAAATCAATGTACCGGTTTAGATGAACTAATAGTTTGAATCTGTATTAAAATTGTTTCATATACTTACATGAACCAATTCAGTAATATGTCAATAATTGTCTACTGCTTGTCAGTAGCTTAACTTTTGCTATATTTCACGAATAATTTGTACATTTTAAGGTCTGTATCCAACTTTGTCCATCTAACAACAGGAGTTGTTAGTTTCTATACCTCTGTAGAAACTGGCTCTTATTCCCTCCACCTGCAATCCCTCTATAATCCTAAATCTACTCCTGAGCATAGGGGACTAGCCAAAGCAGATCTGGGTTGGGGCACACAGGGAGGAAAGGAAAGCAAATTAGCATTGTGTAGACAGAAGTTTGCTTGTGCACCATTGACTGAACTAATATTTTCCAGTTTAAACTATAAGACAAATCCTTACAGTGTTCAAGTGTTCCCCTCCAGAGAAAGGCTGTTAAGTTATCACCATTCTCATTTTACAGGCAGAAACTGAAAGTGACAGCAACTAAGGTTGGCCTACTATTCCTGGTTTGTACTACTTTAGGTTTCAGTTGCAGAACTGCATAGGAGAAAACTTCTCTCTGTACCAGAAAATACGCATTATGTAGTGATACAATCCAGGAACAATTTTACCACCTTACCTGCTATTTGTATGAACAAGACTATATTCCATAACAGATTTAGAAGTAGAACCCAAATTTTCCAATCCACATCAAAATCACTGAATTACTTTAGCACTGTACTTTTGCCAGAAATTGACTAAAAGAACCTCTCTAGATGTTTTAAAGTGTGGTTTACTATGACCAAATATCCTTTGCAGT
This sequence comes from Varanus komodoensis, assembly GCF_004798865.1. Lineage (NCBI taxonomy): Eukaryota > Metazoa > Chordata > Lepidosauria > Squamata > Varanidae > Varanus > Varanus komodoensis. Next base: position 31,845,066 of record NW_025335761.1, read on the forward strand.
TGAAATATCATAGCACTGTTTTGAAAATGTGCTGTTCACATTTTTTGAATTAAACTATCTCAGCCAAGCATTACAGATGTGACAGCTTACCAGTCCATAAAAGCACCTTGCTTCTAGAAGCAGAAACTGATGGACTGCCAGTGAGGAAAAGGCCAGAATGAAATGAAATGAAAGCTGGCCAAAGCAACACTATGAGCAATCACCTAAATCACGGTAACTTGCAAGATGGTCAAGCTTATGGGTGAAAGTTTTAGCAAGCCCCACTTATACTGCATGACACCATTAATCAGAATAAGCAAGACTAGTATCATTTGACAGGTATAATGCAGCCCCCACTAAGGAACTTACCAGCAATTCACTTGGACAAGAAGGAGAAAATTCCCATTTCAGCTCAAGCACATGCTATGCAAAACTATCAAATATTGCCTTTACCTGCTAAGAATACTATTGTATCTAGAATTTGACAGTCTCACAGTTTAAAGCAATTTATCATAACTGTACTTCTGCAAACAAAATAGTTCTAGCCCCCTTTGGGGGTTCCTCATCTTTATTATTGAGGCTATTTAACAAAGCTCAATGCACTCCTGCATTCTTAGAAGGAATTGTCTTTTTTAAGTTTGGCGCAATTCCACCCTAGACAATAATTGGTTTTAATAAGCCCGCTGCATACTCACAGATCACTCTGTTAGAAATCTGAAGCTAGCTAAATGAAAGACAGTACTTTTTATTTCTTTCTTTACTGACACAGAGTAATTGAAATCATGACTTACCCTATAATAAAATCGTGGTATATTCATATAGGAGGTATTGGCATTTTTTCTTCCTCCTTTCCATTCTAGGTAGTATTTTGTAAACAGTTCCATTTCTTCATCCTTCAACTCTTGATCACTCTTTTTGGCTAGTTAATATAAGATATGGTGTATTACATTTTATTCATATAGTTTATTTTAATAAAACAAGCTTCCAAAATATTTCTGCTTTCAAATTTCACATATGAGTCTGATATACACATACCTGCCAGGGGACTTCTCTGCTTAACTTCTCCTCCGCTTCCAAATCCCGTAAAATCCCTTCTTGCTACGACTGTATAGTGCCGTATAGGGGAAAACAACATGCAAGTGTTGTTTCTCAAGTGACTTTTCACTTTTTCATATAAAGTATAGTAATGATTAAGATTCTATGTTGAAAGCTTTGTGTGTTAAGTTAGAATGTCCTGCAATGTAACTGTTGTGACCAGTTGGCTTTTAAGCAAGAAAAAATATATTTAGATATCCGTAATAAATGCCCAATAGAAAATCAAACACATCAAGAACTCGAAAGCAGAAACTGGTGGATGATTTATATTGGAGAAGGGAAGGTAGGGAAAGAGTTAAGCAGCTCTTCTGCTTCCATACTCTCCAAGTTTTCCTCTCAAACATTTTCCCCTATGAAAAGCAGATATAATGATTCTGCTAAATTTACCATAGATTAGAGATTAACAGCACAGGTGAACAACACTCAGGCACTATGTACTCCTCTAGTCTACTCCCTAGTTAGAAAAAAAAAAAAAAACCCTCAGTAGACCGTAAAGTGGTGAAACAGCCAATGTTTAACACTTCTTTTTGTGACCATCAAGAGGTGTGTGTGCGTGCGATGGGGGCCATAGGGATGTGTGTATCGGGGGTGGTGGTAATAGGATTGATTGCTAGACTGTCTGCCAGTTACCCATCCTTGAATTATATATCACATTCTCTAATGTGGCAGAAAATGAGTTTCAAAAATAAATACTAAATAAATAAATTCTGCACCACAGTGTGATATAAATGCAACAAAAGCCAACTAACAAGCCAGCCAATGAGACACAGCATTATAATGCAAGATTGCCATACTGCAGGTAAGATAATCCAGATAAAAAAGCAAGAGATGGGGTGGTACAAAGGAAACAGCATAGGGAACAGGGTACAGGCCAAAATTAGGGCAAAGACAATGTAACATAATAGCAACAATTTTGTTAATCTAGGATAACTATCCATAGTATTACTCTGATTTACCCATGAAGTTATTGAAGAGTGAACAGACCCTACATCTAATGGATAGTGTGCTAGATTTAATCTAAAAGCAGCCTTGGATCCAAGGCACATTTCAGTTTTGAAGCTGTCTGCATGAATAAGAACAAATAACTAAGTACTCTTCTAGATAAAGAGCTCATAACACTACCACAAAAAGGCACTATGCAGCTATTCCATCTTTTCCTCCTTCACTAATTTTCTGTGGTGAAAAAAAAGATAAAAAAAGACAGAAGTTTCAGTGGAAAACCACAGGAGCCATATAAATGGAAGGTATCACCATCCAGACTCCCTGTACAATTCCATGAATGAAGCAGGTTGATGGTGTTACCAATTGCAGCACCCCAAAACACCCCAAAAGTAATTGGCCAGAGAAAGGCCACATAGTAAAAACACCACAGTTATACTGTCCCAGAAGGGAGGGCAGATACGAACAAAATGAACTTTGTGTAACCCACAGCTAACACGCTAGCCTGACCTCGAATACAGAATCAAAGGGGCAGTGGAAACTGGTTCTAGCCGCCATGAAAGTTGCAAATCTGCAGGGAGTAAGAACATGGAAAGCCTGTGTGAATCTCGAGCAGATAAGAAATAGACATGGGAAATGTCTGGTCCTTGACAGAAGAAAGGATTCTTTCTCCAGCACGGGAGGGGGTGCATACATTGATGTATCGATATACTAGATGTGTATTAGGTGACCTAATTGGTATTTTTTGGATTTTTAATGTTTATATTTATTGTAATTTATAATTACTTTTAGTTATTGTTGTAAGCCGCCCCGAGGCTTCGGCGAATGGGGCGGCATAAAAATGTTTTATAAAAACAAAAACAAAAACCCATGTATTGTGGTGCAACTTTTGAGACACTGCTTTGGGCTGAATGTCCCCTTTCGTCTCCCTTTATTCTATAGTGCACTAGAATAAAGCTGATTTTGGCTCTAAGTCTCGTCTCAGGCTCTGTTTGGCTCGGGTCTGGGGTCCACCCAGGTTTGCCCCAGCTGTTGACTGGCTCAGTCCGGTAACAATGGCACAAAACATGTCTCTTCTGAAAACACAGTATCTCTAAGCCTAACCTACTATCTTACAGGGCTGCTGAGAGAATTAAATGGGGCACCCCCTGTACCTTCTTGATTGCGGCAAAAATAGAAGTAACTCAGACACATGAGTTAAATTAAGATTAACGAGAACCTATTATCAAACAAGAGAGTCTGAAAAATGCCAGAAAGAGTAAAGTTACAGACGATTCCTTTTTTTCCTCATTAGTAGTTCAGTGGTGCTAGACAAGCAGCATCCATCCTAGAGTCACCGCTAAACTCCACCCCAGTATCCCTTCGCGGTCGGGCTAACAACTTCTGAAGCCAAGCCCCCAGCCTCCCTTGAAGGCCGCACTGGGGGGACCAAGGCCCAGTGACGGGTCCCCAACTGTCAGTCAGCCCTTCCCCCATTCGACTATGAGGGAAAGCACCGGCACCTGCGGCCGATCGTCTTTCCCCCCAACGAACTCCCCAGTGTGCGCACTCACCGTCGATGCTGACAGCCAACCGGCTCTTCAACGCCTGCTTCCAGTCCATGTTTCGCGGGGCTTCTGTCCCACACAACCACCAACTTCAATCCCATCGATCGCCGCCACCATCACCAACAGCAACATCCGGGAAACGGCGCCTGTGTCATATGACCGTTCCTGCGCCGCCGCCGCCATTTCAAAGGAAAGTAAAAGGAAGCAGAGCCGGTGCCCTTAACTAGCATGGCGACTACAGCCTAGGCGCGGTCGTTTCTGATTGAATCCTGTAGGCCATGTGTAACGTCAGCCGACTTGTTAGGGCATTTCAATTGAAGGATCTCGGAGAGTCTTCTATGGTGGTTTTTGTTGTATAGCCGGACTTTTAATTTTTTTTACTCGCAGATAGCAATGTCATGCCGAGTTGATATCTTCATCTCTCGGATCAGGTAACTAGATGGGGCAGATAGGTAAGGCTGGTAATGTACTACCGAAGCTGTCAACCTCAGTGTGTAACTTGAGAGAGTAGCTGAACTACAATTCCCAGCATGCTGTGCGAACTACTTCCCGGACGATGACGTAAAAAACGTGGCCGTAGGACAGTTTGTTCCCTGTTGTTTTTTCCCTTCGTTGTGGTGCAAGTGGAAGTCTTCAGTTTGCAGAAGTAATACATTCAGCTATCTAAACTTAAATCTTTTGTTTTTAGTTCTTAACATGTCTTAAGATGGACTTGCATGCATAGGGAAGAGCGAGAAGTCAAATGAAGAGTTAAGCTCTCTGCCTGTCAAAATGCATTAGAGTATATGGTAGGAAATAAAAATTAACCTATGCCTCTTGGCTGTCTTCCTTTTAGGCGGGGAAAGAGGAGGTGGAAGAGTTATTATTTTATTGTAACAAGGGGAGACGAACTCATTTGTTGCCTCTTGGTGTGCTTGTGGTCTTCTCTGTTCAACAGGCTGGAAAATTGATTGTGTATTCACTGATGATGTTTTTATCTATAGTGTGACATGGTTAAGCTTCATAGCCAAAAAAGCAGACTTGTGAAGTTCCGGTGGTGTGATATAAAATATGACTACACTCATGGGTTCAGGGATAGCACTAGACCAGCCTTCCTTAACATGATGCTTTCCAGTTGTTTGGGATTAGAGTTCCCATTATTGCTGGGTGGGATTGATGGGGCTCTAGCCCAACAGATTTGGAAGGTACTTTATTGAGGAACTCTAGAGCATAGCTTAGTGCTATATCAATTAGTTGTGGCCATTTCTGCTCTGGTGCAGGGCAAAATGTGATTAAAAGATATGGTTTATCTGAACAAGCCAAAATCAGATTGTGCTTTCTGATCACTCATAATTCAAACTATCTGCAGAGTGCAGATTGAACAAAATAACAAACTGATTGGTTGAAAATGGAAAGATGCTTTCAGTCTTCTGGTCCCTTGCAGAGGAGAAAGGAGAAGGAGCAAAGGACTGTGAGGCTTGTTTGTATAATTAAAGTATGGCTTAGTGATATGTCCAAACACAACCAAAGTACTTGGAAGTAATGGGAAACATTTTTGTTTTAATCCTAACAGATGTTTCCAAAAGCTGTTGCTTGCTCTGTCTTCTGGTTCATCATTTACTTCCTACCTGCTTCCTAGACAGCAATCTTGTACCTGGAAGTGATGGGTCCTTAATTATGCTTCCTGCATGTATATGATCATGCCATAAGAGAAATGGAAAGATGACAAATCTTTTCTTGTCATCTCCATATGTTCCCATTTTATCTGTGATCTGGGTCCTTTTGTATCATAAGTAAGAGACTTGCTCGTTTGCATGATGTGGATGTTGTAGGACTTGATTGACTGGTGATGACATTGGCCTTAGGTAATGTGCAAGTGAATTGATCCTAAGGGCACAATCCATGTTCAGACAGAAAAAAGTCCTAGAACTGCTAGCATGTCCCAGCCAGTTGTAGGTCTTTTTAAACGGCTATGTTTTTAATGCTGTAATAAGCATTAGTACTATAGAGGTTCCTAATGGTATGATATTAAACCCATAGGCACCTCCACTAGTGACCACAATGGGGTCCCCACTGTGGTGCTCATGGATACCCAAAATGGGTTTTACTTTTAAAAAATATTTTTGCTTCTTTAATAGACATGCTTGGATTTATGTATATTCATAGTAATGCCCATGTATGAAATGTAGAATTTTCTAGCTTCAAAAAAGTGGAACAGATATCAGCTTCAACAAGATGTCAGGATAGATGTCAGCTTCACCAAAAGTGGAACAGATATCCAAATATGTATCCATTTGAAGCAGTCTCCCATTCAAATGATGAAAGCATTGTAAGGCATTCAATTACTAGACATTGTCAACACATATGTTTAAAATAAGCAGTACCAAACTGCCAGCAATTAGCAAATTAAGACGTCCCCTTCTAAACAAACATTGTGGTGTCCAGTAGACACAAACAAAAACCTTTGTTGAATAAGGCATTTTGTGGTTGTGCCCTACAGCAGCTTCTCAAATTCGCAAAAATGCCCATGGACCCAAAACAGTTGGGGACCATGCATTAGTAGATTCAGAGAAAGTGTTGCTAGAATAGAGGCAGACTGAATGGGGTTGTCTTTCATGGCTCATTTCCCTGAAGTATGTTTATAAAGTGGCCTACTGCATGTGAAGAGGTGCCACAAACAAAGATAAATGCTTGCTCCCTGGCAGTCCTGCTCATCTCCTTATTTTTTAGGACTAGTTACGGATATTTCTAGAGAGAGTAGGGCTCGGTGACTTATGACCTCTCTGATGCTTGGGAACTACAACCTCTGGCTATAGCTTGGGAGTTGTAGCCCAACCTTAGAGAGGGGCAGAAGTTGTCCTCCCCTGCACTAGAGGGTGGTTGTAAGATGCCCTCCAGTTCTTATGTATTTCAACTACCGCTACACCCAACCAATGGTCAGAAATGTTGGGGGTTATATTCCACTACACCTGGAGGGCACTGGTTAGAAAAGTTTGTCAGAAAGAATGAGACAGAGTGGTTGTGATAGGTAGGCGAAATTTTGGAGGTGGTTACACTTATACTTTGTGTCACCTTGAAGCAGTATTCATACTTTGTTATGATTTATTTTCATGTAGCTTTTTCTGATTTGAATGAGACTCTCATATCATTTTGCTCATTATTCAAATTAAAAAGTATCAGAGATGGGCTTATGTTAAGTATTTTTTACAACTGAGGAAACAGAACTTTCTTGAAAGGACCTTACAGGGTCTTGGCTTCAGAAGAGATTATAAAGACTGACATAGATTTGCACATAGATTTGCTGGTGACTTCTATTATTGTGGGTACTTTCTTGTCAATTTTGACAAAGCTTTAAGTGTACCTTTATTCCCCTTACATTTTTTATTGTTCTGTTCCTTCAGGAATTTCTCCTGCAGTTTTAATTTTTCAGCATCATGGTATTATTTTTCCAAACGAGCAGCTGGATTTTGCAGACATTACTGAGGAAACATCAAATGCTCAGCCCCTTTCTAAGGCTTCAACAATTGCCTACTGCCTTTGGCTGCTTCATATTTACTACATCATATCAGTGGGCCAAATCAGTGGATTCTGAAACGCTTCATCCAGTGAGTGCCCAAGGGAGTTCTAAAGGAAGATATGACGGTACAAAGAACAGAACTCGGAATGGCTACTATTCTCCCCTTCCTTTCAATCTGTTTGCTGCTGGAGCATCGAAGAAGAGATCGGCATCTGCAGAAGTCCTTAAAGATGCAGAGTACAGTGTCACTTCTGGGAGAGAAACACTCTGTCCTCCAGAAAAACCTTTGACTGTTGAGGAGTGGAAAAAACTGATGGATGAATTTGCAGATTATTACAAGTTTGAAGAGGCTATGTTGATGCAAATGGTCACTCACAAGAGTCACATAGATGTGGCTAAGTCCTTGCTAGCTGCAGTGGCTAATAGGGATGGAAATATTCCATATAATCTTTTGGTGATGTACTTGTCTTTTTGTGTCTCTCAGAATGAGATCGAAGAGATTTATGATGTCTATGACATTATGAAAGCCAGATTTAAGACTTTAGAAACAACAGCTTATGGTCTTCTTATCAAAGGCTTGAGTGGTACAGAACGCTGGAGAGAGGGCTTGAAACTACTAGAGGAGATTAAAAAAGTAATCACTCCTTCAAAAGCAAACTATGGAGACTGCATCAGGGGGGCCATTGTTAATCAGGAAATAAACCTTGCAAGTCAGCTTTTTAGGGAGATGCTAGCCAACAATGTGATGCCAGACCTGAGTACCATACAAACACTTTTTGACACTGGCAGGACTATGAAGGATGATCATATGAAAACTGAACTCATTCACATACTTTTCTACTTAAGAGATTATCAAGTATATCCTGGAGAAGCTCTTATGCAGAGCATAAAGCAGTGGTTTGAAAGGTAAATCATTTGGTTAATAATTAGTCTGGTTAATTTGATCCAGCCAAGGCTCTGCAGATTAGAAAATATACAGGCTTCAGATTCTTGGTGGTATCCAAAGCAGGCAGTCTATTAGCACAAAGGGGGACCTAGTGATATGGAAAAATTTTGGAAACTGCCCTTATACTCATAAAAACAGCCCTCCAAGACCTCCACTGACTTGCCCTGTTCCAGAAAAGTTTAGGTCATTTCCAGCTGTACCAGTTCCCACTAGTACAAGGATGCTGGGAACCGTCCACTAATCATTAAGGCTTCTGTTAATATGAACTGCTGTTGTTGGCTGGAAATGTGTGACTTGTCACATAATAGCAAGATTCCATTTTATGTCTAGGTACCTAGTCCAGGTTATAGCAAACTCTAGATTTTTTTTGTATTTTTTGTGATTTTAGGCTTTTTGTGGAGATGTGAGCAAATCAGTTCTTACTGACAGCAGCTTATTTCTAATTCACAGTGTATGTATATAGAAACATAGAAACAGAGCAAGTCAGAAGGGGCTTCCTGGGCCATCTAGTCTGACCTCCGGCACCAGCTGGCTCCGCTCATGACATGCCCACCATGTGCATGTCGAGCCTATCTTTGAACATCCTCACCAATGGGGCCTCAACGACCTCCCGTGGAAGCCCATTCCACACCTTCGGGGTCCTAACTGTCAGGAAGTGCTTCCTGGCATCTAAATGGAACCTTGGCTCCCTGAGCTTTGATCCGTTGGAGCGTGGATATAGACAGTATCATTTGACCCAGGAAGCTCATTCCTTGCCTTACTTTAATTGAGAAAGCAAGGAGACAATCAGATATGTTTTATATTTCATGGTGACAATTTATGGGCAGATTAGAGATGTGAAGACCTGCAAAACATTAGGAAAGGGCCTGTTTTTCTCCCCAGAGATTCTTCTCATTTTTTTCCAATGGATGGTTTGGGGAATACTAGAAAACAAATCTTAGGAAATATTTTATCCATTGCAATAAATAAAATGTTTATTTACATGCAGGTAACTCAACTGTATCTGTATGAGGAGGATTTTTATATGACATTCTACAATATAGATGCATAGAAACAGAGCAAGTCAGAAGGGGCCAACTTGATGCCTTCTAGATTCTGGGAGTTACAACTTTCAGTATTTGCAACAACTGGCCATGTTGGCTGGGACTGATGGGAGCTGAACTCTGAAACTTCTTGTGGGCAATGAATGGCTTCACTGTGTAGCTATACATTGAGCTAACATGTCAAGTCATGTTTGCTAAGCTGGAATGGCACAGGCTTATAGCCCGATGGGTGACCATATCTGGAAGCAGAGCAGGGGATTTATTATTTATTTATTTGGAATTCTTATATGCCGCCCCCTTCGCATAAGCCTTGGGGCGGCTTCCAACAAATAAATATCAATACAAATACATAAAAATTGGAAACATCCTGGCAAATAATATAAAATCAATAAATAATCAGCAATTAGTTAAAATAACATTTAAATAAAAAGGTCTTGGCCTGGCGCCAAAAAACAAATAATGACGGCACCAGGTGGACCTCTCTGGGGAGCACATTCCATAAGTGGGGTGCCACCGCAGAGAAGGCCCTCCTCCGGGTACTCACCCTCCTAATATCTTTCACGGAGGGTTCCCAGAGAAGGGCCTCTGCCGCTCATCTCAAGGGGCGGGAGGGCAGATATGGACGTTAGACTTGATGGCCTTACAGGACCCTTCCAATACCTGTCCTGTCCTGTCCTAAATACTTTCTATTGCTTACTACAAAAGTTGTGCATTTCATTTTCAGCTTTTATTTTTTTCCTATGTCTCAAATGGCAGTAACTAATATTTATATGTATATGATAAAGTATAATAGTTTGCAGTTCACTCTGTCTTATTTTAGTTGTACTTGAGATTTTGCTTGCGTATATCTGCTTGGGATCGTTTAAAATCTTTTCAGTGTGGTATTTATACACACTGGCATAGAATAAATTACTTCAAGATGCTGCCATTTAAAATAAGTGCATCTTAAATGTTACTTACCAAAACAAACATTTTCCACATGCATATGAGAGTTCATATATGCTATATCCTAAGTTATATGAGGCATGGACATAGGAATATAAACTTAGAAGGATGACATTATAGCTTGCTTGTAGTGACAGGACTTACTTCTTTTGGTAGTGAGTAAATTATGATATTGGCTTCTAATTTTTGTGTAATGTTTTGTAGTATTCCAGGAGAGAATTGGAAAGGAAGCTTAACTACCATGAAAAAAAGGTGATTCCTATTTTAAAGCTCTCCTATACTTATTACTTTTTATTTTGCTTATCCTTTAATTGGAGGGTCAGAAAGAAAGTTTTGTATAAAAGAAGGAATGCATAAAAAGTCACAGCCTATGAAATGAATTTGGCATCTGTAAACTTTGATGAAAACTGTATAGGTTGTATCCAGGGGAACTTCTCTCTAAAAGCTTCTCTTGAGGTTTGCTGGGATATGGATATGCCTGGGATATGGTTCATGGTAGTTGGAATGAGGGCAATTGGGGAAAATTAGGTGAAGTTGGCACATTGACTATGCTTATCCAATAAAGGCACTTCACAGACACTTTGGACAAGATTAGCCATATTCCTTTCCCCCTGTAATTTAAGCCACCATTGTGCACATGTGCCATTGCGTTTCTTCTGCCATTCTGATGGTTCTGTACCTCTTCATCTCAAGAATTCTTTAAAAATTCCATAGTTCCATAAGCGAGTCAAACAAACAAGCAAAAGTCATCATTCTGTTAACTAGAAGAGGGACTTACCTGCTTAGAATTCCAAGTCACCCCTTGGCACCTGAATAATTCTTAAATACAAGACGACTTCAGTCATTATATTCCAGTGAGTCAAATTTAACATGCTGATCTTTTATCGTTGCTGATAAATCCATTGTCATATGCTGTTATTGGTATTGCAGCGGACGGTGCCCATCATGTAATCAGTTCTTGGAGAGCATTAATCTGAGCCCAGGAGAATACAGCACTCTTAAAGAAAAAATAATAAAGGATGTGATACAAGGACCTGATATATTCAGGAAAACAACTCCCCAGGTGAGTTGCAAAAAGGCCAATACCTTTATTCTGAACTACTTACTTGCAGTGAGGGATTTAGCTATAATACTTGTTATAGATAACAGTATCTGTCAGCACTTTAGGATTGTCATTTTTTAAAGGTTTGCTCATGTAGTTGCTTGTCTTATGGTTGATTCATCTGGATAAGAGGTGGGCAACATGTGGGCTGAATGTAGCCCCCTTAGCCTTTTTTGGTGGCCCTTGCTTCACTGCCAAATTTGATGCTGGTACAGGTAGTCCCTGGGCTATGAATGTCTGAGTTTTGAACAACCTAGACTTATGAACACATGGACTGTCATAAGCTCTATTGAATATCTCTAATGAAAAGCCTTGAATATCTCTTGGGAATTATGTGATACATTTGGTGACATGTCATCAGTGGGCATGTCATTCCCTAGAGGACTACATTCCTTTGTTGTAAACTGTCCCTAGATGCGAGTATAGGGATGGTTTATAAAAGCAATAAATAGATAAATAGAGATATCCATGTCTTTTTGAAGAGATAGAGATCCCCTAGAGATATTTGTGGCTTTGCATTCCACAGCATTGACTCAAATGTAGCCAAGCCAGTGTGTTTCAGGACACGTGTAGGGCTTCAAGGATGAAGCAGAAACACACAAAACAGTTTCTGGGAAGGGCAAAAGCAGAGGTGCCCAGATGACTTCTCCCTACTCCTCTGTTGTTGTTGTTGTTTTAAAGCTTGAAATCCTGTTTTTATTCATAACTTCCTAACCCATGAGCCTAACATTAACTGAAGATGATGGAGATAGACCTGGTTCCTGGAGAGCCAGAGATTGATTGTGCTGCTGTGGGGTGAGCTGGCTTTAAGTAGGCCTCAAGGGTTGTTTGTACAGCCATTTTCTTCATCTCATCATAAATGGCCTTGTAGCAGCTGATTTGGTGATGGGGGATGGCTCAGCAGGGCAATGTCCTCCCCATACTCACATATTCCCCACCCCAATCTAGGTATTGATATTGTTTTCTTATTGTTCTGCTCGGTGCTTTTTTTGTAAGAAAAAGGGTGCTGGAACTCATGAAACTATTTACCTTTCGCACGTAGTCAATCACTGTACACATACCCACACACATCAGTTGTGTAACGAAACGTAACAGTCGCTGCCTGCAGTAAGCACTCAGCACACGACCACAGAACTAATCACAAGCTGAGCAGTGCCACAAGCCGAGCAGCGCCATCACAACCAGTGCAGACGAAGTACGCATGCATCGGATTTGACACACAAGCAGCCTGCATGCACCGTTTTCATTATTTTGTCACCAACCTGCTACGCTCGACAGGGCGATTCAAATCCACGTGGACCAAACAGCAAATTTTCAAAAGTTACTTTTAAAACTTGGAAAATCTGTCAAAAAAAGGTGCCAGAACTCCGTTCTGGTGCGTTCTATGACAAAAAAAGCACTGGCTCTGCTATATGGAAAGAGTCTTGCAGGACTTTGTAATTCAAAACCTTAAATTGTTAGCATTCCTGGAATGGAAAGAAATGTGCCACTAGATGGTGCTAATGTTGCACTGTGGATATGATGATGTTGACTAAAAGATCAAAATTTGTAGAAGTACAGTGCTACCTTGGCTCACAAATGCCTTGGTTCACACCAATTCAGGTCGCGAACAAAAATTTCATGAAAATGTTGACTTGGGTTAAAACTCCACTTTGGTGGTGACCAAGATCGCAGCCATCTCTCCACCCCCATCCCAAGTGGGGAGATGGCCACAATCACAGTTGCGTTCGTGCAGGGAAGACGTGCATGATCACGGGCGCGCTCCTGCAGGAAAGATGGGCACAGCACACATGTCTTCCCTGCACGAATGCAACTGTGATCGTGGCCATCTCCCCACTCAGGGTGGGGGTTGGGAGATGGCTGCAGTTGTGCTGGTGCGCGGTGGGGGGGAGTTGGCCAAGATTGCCCGTCTTTCCTGCAGAAGTGCTCCCATGCCAGGATTTCTTTGAGAAGCACCACCCCAACATAACTGTAATGAATAGTGTTGAATCTGATGAACGATAATGTGGTCTCTCATTTCTGGAGGGTTATGCAGCGCAGAAAAAAAAGTCACTATAGACAGATTTTTCACCAAAATTGACCCTGCAGCTAGAAGACAAAGAAGAGAGGAAACCCCTGAAAGAGATCTTCCCAATGTCCTTATGGAGGGAGACTCTCCCTCAAAACAATAACCTTCCCCCCACCTAGGTTAGTGTTCTCCACTGTACTGAACAGTACTTTGTTACTTTGTTGTTCTTTGTCACTTTGTTTCAAAATTTTCTGATAAAACAATAGTTACAGAGCAGATTAACCATATTTACATTGAACCTTATGGGGAAATTTGACTTGGCTCGCAACCAAAAATTGGCTCACAACCATATTCGGAGGTGCCAGAATGGATTAACCTTATTTATATTGAATCTTATGGGGAAATTTGACTTGGGTCACAACCAATTTGGGTCACAACCAGAGTTGTGGAACGGATTAAGTTCATGAGCCAAGGTACCACTGTATCTCCCCAAGTAGTGTTGTAGTTTAAAGCAGCCATTGGATTAGAACATCTCTATCAGAATCATTTATAGGACTGTGGAGCTTGATGGGACTAATTTTAAGGATATTTGTGGATATCCTGGGACTTGATAGGACTATCCTTTCAAATGATTTTCTTTTACAGGGTTATTCTTAAGTGGATGTTTTTAGACCAAGTATAAAGCTGTAACTGTGTCCCCTTTAGGAGTTGTGCAGCTGTTGGTCATGAAAAAGCACAAGTTGTAGAAGTTCCTTCTTTTAGCTTTTGTAAGACAAACACAAGGAAAAACTACAGGGAAAGAAAAAACTTTAGCAGCTGATGACAGAGTGGCAAGTTTTGTTTGTTTAGTTTCTTTTATTTAAGGGACTTTAGGTATTTCCCAAGACAAAAAGTCTTTACCTAGCATCTCTCAAGGAATTTTAAATTCAAATAATACAATAAAAGAGCAATCCTGTGGTCTCTGGAGAAAATCCCAAGGGCATTCTGGTGGGTGAGAGCAGAAGAGCAAAGGGCATGATTTGCAAATGGGTTGGCATGCTCATATGTGGTATAAAAAGTGTAAGGTACATGTTGTTTCTTAAATCATTATATTAGGAAATCATTAATGTTGGTGTGGGAAAAGTTAAAGATAAAACTGTATACTAAATTACCAAGATGGCTTTTGCCTATGGAAGCTCTTGTATATCCAAATGCATTGAATTTTGATACGATTGTGAGATATGATGATATTTTAGATAATGAGGGAGGATTAAAATTGAATCAAGAAATAAAAGAACAAGGAATTAATATTTCTTGGTGGCACAAGGTTCAAATGCAATCGAGATATGCTAAAGACTATAGAATGTGGGGCTTTTATGAGCCAACAACATTTGATCATATGATTCTTAAATCAGATGAGAAAATGATTAAAAGATTGTATAACTTCTTACTAGATAGGAGAATGGAAGATGAACAGGTTAAGGAAACTTAACAAATCTATGCCCTTTCCAGCCCAACAGTGTGCCCCTCCTAGACTAGTTCAAAGGCCACTTTGAGGGAAGAAGCCTAAAAGGACGAGAGAGATGAAAATGGTCTCTGCTGCTCCTCCTGCCTTGCTGACAGCAACCCAGCAGGATTTGGATGCTTGGATGTCCTTGGGATCAGCGGTTTCTGCCTAAGAGGCAACAGTTCCATAGGATTGTACACTAAAACAATGTCCAATCACTAAAACCAGTTAGTGGCTGCTAGTAGATATTTATTACTGGACTAATAGAAAGTTTACCCTACTTTCTTTGTTCTTTTCAAGCTCTGCGTGAAACAAAGCCCAGTATTTCTTGTCGCACAGTTCAGCATTGTATCTTTAATGTGTGGCTGAATATGTCTGAAAGTCATGTTGCTTAAATTACAAGAGGAAAGGAAAGCACTTGTCCGCAAGAGGCATAATTAACTTGTGGAATTGGCAAGGCAAGATGTAGGGATGGCTGTTGTCTCAGATGGCTTTAAAAGGGAATTAGATAAATGCATGGGGAATTGATCTGTCCAGGAGCTGTTAGCTGTGATAGCTAAATGGAAATATTCATAGGCAGTGTGCTTCTGCATAGTAGTTGCTGAAGGAGGATGACACTGAGGAAAGTTCATTACCTTAATCTGTTACTTTGGGACTTCCCAGAAGCAACAGAATGGCTGTTACTCGTAGAAACACTATGCTGGACTAGACAGAGTATCCGCTCTGATTCAACAGGAGTGTCCTTATGTCTCTCACTCAGGAGGCAACTAGATTTGAATAGTCTCTTGGATGGTTATCTTAACTTTCCTATGAATTTCAGAAATTGATTGTTGTTAGAAATTTTTGGATACTTTGCACATAACCAGGGCTTTTCTAGAAAGAATGTGTAGTGGGAATAGCTTTAGACTTGGTCTTAATAATAGAATGGCTACATTTGGGCAAATATTGGAGGGTAAGCGAGATTTCCTTGCAAGCTTATAACTGTTGCAGCAGCTGCATGTAAAAGGAATCAGATATAGATTGAGTAAGGCATCTTTTTGGTTAACACATAGAGTGTATGCCTTGCACAGAATTATTTAATCTTTTTACAGTTATCAGTTCTTATAGTGATCAGTTGCATAGTAGCCGAGACGTTAGGAGACACACAGGGGGTTGTTCCAATGATGTTCCTCCAAATTTCTGTTTATTCTGATGGGAAGAGGCATATTGCCAAGCCTAGCCCTGACACCACCCTCATTCCCATGGATTTAGAGCCAGAATATGGTCCAGAGTCTGATTTAGGCTAGAGCAAGATGATTGAAGCCCCTCTTCAGTTGTGGGAAACTAAGGGCCTGAAAGCCAGATTCTGCCTGTTTTCCTGCTGGATAAGGGAGGACAAGACTACTTTTCAGCAACAGCTGCAAGAAATTGTTTTGGAGCATAACTCTGTTTTACAACCTGAGAAATCTTCTGTGCAGACTGAGCCAGGGACTACCTACAGAGCAAGGTGCTTGAGAGGTGTCACCCAGCATAAGATCTCTCTAATCTAAGGCTTGCTTATGAGCCAGATTTTCTGGTCAAGATAGATGGTTGGAAGAATATTTTTAGTGGCCTGTAGACAAGCTGGAGACTCTTTTGGGAGCAACACCATCTAAACTTCCTAAAACACTTTCTTGCCTGGACTTTCCATGAACTCTTGGCTGCCATTGATCATGCATCTTTGTCTTTTTGATTACCCAGAATGCTTTCTTGCCTGGACTTTCACGAGACTTGGACCCTTATCTGTCTTGAAACATATAACTGAACTCCTACTGTAGAATCTTGCTTGGACTTGGCTCCCTGACTGTGTTTGAATTCTAGGTTTAGAACCTCCTAAAAGACTCTCTTGCTTGGACTTACTGTGAATCTTGCACCCTTGTCAGTACCTTTTTGTTAAGAAATGTTCTTGCATCAAAACAAAATGTTGTTGCTTTATTTAGAAAAGAATAGCTATTTCCTTTGTAGTAGACAAAGCTGTTATCTATTTCTGGACTTGACAGGATACACAGTTTTGTGGAAGTTGTTATAAGATTACTTGTTTAAATTTTTAATGCCCAGTGGGGTAGTCTGTATTTCTGATCAGGTGGATGTACATGTGCCCATTCTTGTGAAGCTACAATGACTCATGTAAAACACACTTGGCATTCCCCTTCTTAATCAGTAGTCATACTGTGAATCAGCTCAGGTATTTTCTTCTTTTTTGGTCGGTGCATGCATCCATGTGAAATTGTTCATAGATTAATTGTTGTCCATGAGATCCCTTATTGTGCGTCACCATTTTCTTTTCTTTTTTTAAAATAAAGGTTGCCATAATATAAAAAGTGTTATTAACCTGAGTGTTATGTGGCAATGAACAGTGTGATCCTACGCTTGCTTACTCAGAAGTAAAAAACCCATTAAATTCAGTAAGCCTTACTCCTAAGTGTGTATAGATTTGCAGTTTAAAGATGTAGCAGCTATATTTCTTAACACTGAAAAATTACACTAAGAGTACAGTACTAATTGATAGCGCTGTGAACAAGATATGTGTTTACCGAGTTGCCATTTGCAGGCATCTTCCTGACAACAATAAAGCCCAAAATATGTCAGTAAAATTTGCAAGGGCAAGGAGATGGTCGTTTGAACCTCTGGCAAAGCTCCTAATTTGCCTTGATCTTACAAGTCATATGCATCTCACTCCCAGGGTCAGTTGTCACATAGTATGCCCATGTAGGCAGGCTTTTGTTTGGAGCACTGAATTTTTGCTTTGGCTACTGTTTCAAGGGGAAAAGACTGTTTTCCAAGGACGTTGGTAATACCCAACAAAAGCCTCTGGAACACTCAGTGGAGAAGGAAGTAGCTTATTTCCCCTTCTGAGAAGTAGGAAGTTTCTCAGTAGCACATAGTGGCTCCTATATATCCAAAATTTGATTGCACAGAAATGTCTAAGAAATGGGCTTTTCTCACCCAGCCATGATATTCGCTTGAGTGACTTTGAGCCAGTCCCTGCCTCTCACCTAACCTCACAGAATTGTTGTTGTGAGGATAAAACAAAGAGGTGGAGAACCTTGTAAGCCACTTTGGGTTCCTTGGAAGAGAAAGCAAAGTGGGGTATAAATGTGGTGGTGGTGGTAATAGCTTTCAGTTTCTTGGTAGCCCAGCTCTCAGGAGACCCCCGATCCCTATTTGCAAAGGAATTTAAAGTGCCTTAGTGTCATGAATACAGCTGCTGCAAAATACTTTGGCTTCCACAAACTGATAATGTTTTTCTAGCTGCAGATAAGCATTTGAATTAAAACCTGAAACATTTACAAATCCTGAATATATCGTATGCCACAGGAAAAACAATCAAAAGTGCAAATGTATTTGCTTAAGCATGGAAGATACTGATTAGTAAAAACTGTCCTATGCTTCATTGCCTCTGGGTAGCAGAATAGACTATAGTGCCTGTGCTTTCCCCAATGCTTGGGGTTTTCTCATTGGTTTATTTTTGGGAGGTGGGGATCCTGCTTTCCTTTTGCACTGCTTTCTCTCCTTCCTGTCTCTCCAGTCAAGTAGGATGAAGAGAAGGTACCATTTCTGTACCTTCTTTCACTTTCTGAACTCAGCAGAGTCTGAGTAATAAGTGGGGGACCTGTTAACTCATCAAGATCAGTGATTTCTCTGCTATTGGTACAAGTCAAGGGTTGTGATAACGCCATTTGACATTCTTCCATTCTATTCATCCATTCCTATTACAACTGTTTGTCATCAAAAGAAGGAAATAACTAAAATTGAAAAATAAAGTTGGCTAATTATCACCTTACAGCAATTTGTTGATTAACCAATGGGGTACAATTAACAACTTAATGAACCATCATCTCAAATCTGTTTCATTCCCTCCCTATCTCCCATGGTATTGTTCAGATCAAACCTGAATTTATTTGAAATTCATTACTATCTAAATAAATTGAGTGTTTTTAAATGAACTTATTAAAAATCAGTTTCCTCTTTTTGCAGAATATGACAAACATTCTACCCCCTTGAGTATTCCCTTCATAGAAACTTTTAAGAGATTGTTAGCCCTCCAGTTTGATTAATTGAAGAGTGCTTCATTTAACATCCATCTAAATTCTCTAGTTCTACTGGTGGTATGCCTGTGCTGGGAAATAACAGAAGACTATTGTTCTTATGTCCAGTTTATTGACTTATGATAGTTATCTTGTAGGCCACCATTTTAAACAAGGTGCTGGATTACATAGGCCTCTGATTTGATCTAACAGGGTTCCTCTTAAGGATTAGATTCAGTGTATGCCTAATACATCTTTGCAAAATGAGCAACAATGTTTGATAGGTAAAATATGTAGTAAGATTGCTGCAGAGCAGTATTTCACTCATCCCTACTGACAGTTCTCTCCCCCACACTCAGAACTGCATCTCTAATTTTATTAATTATTTTAATTAATTATTAATGTTGTAAGCCGCCCCGAGGCTTCGGCGAATGGGGCGGCATAAAAATGTTTTAATAAATAAATAAATAAATAAATAAATATCTAGCATACTCCAAATGTGAAAGCTGGACCATAAGGAAGGCTGAGCGCCAAAGAATTGAGACCTTTGAATTGTGGTGCTGGAGGAGACTCCTGCAAGTCCCTTGAACTGTAAGGAGATCAAACCACTCAGTCACAGAGGAGATCAACCCTGACTGCTTTTCAGAAGGCCAGATCCTGAAGATGAAACTCAAATACTTTGGCCACCTAATGAGAAGGAAGAACTCCCTGGCAAAAGAAGAAAGGGATGGCAGAGAATGAGGTGGCTAGATGGAGTCAGTGAAGCAGTTGGTGTGAGCTTAAGTGACTCCAGGAGATGGTGGAGGACAGGAAGGCCTGGAAGAATGTTGTCCATGGGGTCGTGATGTGTTGGATGTGACTTTGCAAATAACAGATATACTCTCTGGCATCTTTGTTTTGGTGATAGATTTCTTCTTCTTCTACATGGTTTAAGTGGCTACCATATTATTGAGAAGGCATGTCTCACAAAGTAAAAATCTGCCAAACTAGAAGTTTTAATTGCAGAAATACACTCTCTTGGTTCTAGAGAAGGGGTTGGATCTTATTATACTGTAACATTACTTCTGATTTGTTTTATCAAATTTCTGGACAAGATCTGGACAAAAAGTGCAGAGAGTCAGAAAAGTTTTCAAATATATGTTCATCTCTGATTTACCATGTAGCTTCAACATTGTTGTGGCAGTGAGGTCCTATACAGAATTACAGCTGGAGCAAAGGCAAGCAACTTAGAGAAAATGACTGACTATGTGCTTTCTTTTCCAGTAAGGTTGTTGGTATTACAACCTATTATGAGAGGATTGTGCATTGTTCTTTGTGGAACTAACACAGAGCCTGTGCGCTAGGCATGCACTTGGCAGTATGTTGTGGCATATTCCTCTTAAAAAATGGAGTAAGCATTTGTGTATTGGTTCTGCTTTCATTTAGTGCTGCAGAAACATCAGCAGTGATTTGTGTGTGTGAGTTGACAAGGTTCATTTGAGGAAATGATCCTGGTGTAACATTTTGTGTAATGCAGTAAATATGTGGGAGTTCCCAGCATGTTTTCTGTCAAGAATTTTGACAAAACAACCAAGAACTGAGTTCAGAATCTAACAAACTGGTGACTAACACCAAGCCCTAGAATAAAATGTGTTGTGTTGAGTATTGATAAGATTGTCAGTTTGCCTTTTTAAAAAAATATACGTTGTGGACCATAATGTGGCCTAAAAACAAAACCCCCAAGCCAAGGAGTTCCTCTTGCTATTCTGTGGTGATCCATCAATTTCAGTACTATTACTTTATGTTGAACACCCATGATATTTTTTAAATGAATTGGTTTGTTTCATTAATTAGATTCAGCTCTTTTTGGCCTTGTGCTTTCTCTGGTCTGCACTACTCCAAACCTCAAATACATCCTTGCATGTTCATAGCCACAGTCCTTCCTGTCTCGGAGCCCAGTGTGAGTTTTTTTCAGCTATATGAGGGGGGACCCAAACCCCCCCAGGAAGTTATTTATTAAAAACTGTGTATTTATTTTTACATGTTCATACTTAAGTTACTTTCAAAGTACTCTCAGTTTGATGCAATACACCTATCAAGATGTTTTTTCCACTGCTCAAAACAAGTTTTGAACTCATTGAGTCTGATGTCTTTTAGCGCTTCTGCTGTTTTTTGTTTCACCTCTTCCACGCTGGCAAACCGTTTACCTTTGAGGACTTTTTTCATCCAAGGAAACAAAAAAAAAAAAAGTTGCATGGGGCAAGATTGGGTGAATAAGGAGGGTGCGGCACAAGGGTCATGCCATTTTAGGTCAAAAACTGCTGAACACTCAGCTGAACAAAATTTCACCACTTCACGTTGCTCATGCAAATCAGCCATCATGAAATAGGTAAACATGTTGAAACAGTCTCCTAAAAAAAACCCTCGCTGAAGCCAAAGCAGCCTCTTACAACAACCCAGCTGTGTACACTGTTGCAGATGGGTTCCTAGAACACTCACTTAGCAGGGAAAACCTGTAGTACAAGGCCCACCACTCCAGAAACATAGAAACAGAGCGAATCAGAAGGGGTCTCCTGGGCCATCTAGCCTGACCCCCAGCTCTAGCCGGCTCCGCTCACAATAGGCCTACCATGTGCGTGTCTAGCCTGTCTAGCCTATCCTTGAACACCCTCACTGATGGGGCCTCAACCACCTCCTGTGGAAGCCCATTTCACACCCTGGAAGCCCATTCCTGTTTGTTTGTTTGTCCCCCCCACCCCCATATTATAGAAACATAGAAACAGAGCGAGTCAGAAGGGATCTCTCAGGCCATCTAGTCTGACCCCTGGCTCCAGCTGGCTCCACTCATGACATCCATTATCTATGTATTCAGTCTAGACCAGGGGTCGGCAACCTTTAACACTCAAAGAGCCATTTGGACCCATTTCCCACAGAAAAGAAAACACTGGGAGCTGCAAAACCCTTTTGACATCTAAAATGAAGATAACACTGCATATATAGTTTTTTACCTTTATGCTATGTATAAAAAAACTATAGTGTGTTGCATTTATGAAATCAATGAACTGCTACAGAGAAGATAATTTTTTATTTAAAAATAATTTTTTTTATTTAAAATAAATTTTATTTCTGCATGCAACCAAAACATTTTGAACTCTGAAAAAAAAAGATACTTTCCTCAATGTCTATCTGAGTCCTCCTCGTATTTATGAAATAAAAAGCTGAACTTATATTATCCACTAGCAGCAAACCAAAAATGCCATCTGCTTCTGTGTGCCCTCATCCTTTTATCACGTGGTGAAATATTGAACAAACAGCCCTCTCCCAGTGTAATAATGTTGCTGGAATTTTTATAAGAATCTTCTTAAAACAATGAAGTAGATCTATATCTTCATTATGATTTAGCTGCAGCTCTTGTTCAGTCACTAAAAACTGTTATTTTTAATCTTACATTATAAACTAGTAGGATTCCTTTCATATATTTTGAATAGGAGAACAGCTTCCTGCAGAAAGTCAGTGCTAAAGGGCTGCATGCATTAAACAGCAAACCCCATAAGTTCGTCACCAGTAAAAGCAAATGAATCTACCCACGTGTTCGGTTTTCTTTAGAAACTTTTCTTCCGATTTATCCATGGTTGGAGGGGGGAAAGCTCAGTAAATTGGCGCCAGGTCCCAGATATAGGTGTGTTTAGTGACTGATTAGCAGATAAAAAGTCAAGTGATGTGAATTGTGACAGGTCCCAAGCACAGCTTTTAACATGCAGATGAACGAGATTACATTGGGACAAAGAGAATCTTTTCAGCAGCTTTTCATGTAACATGAGATCCTGCAGGAAGCTTGTTTAGCAGAGGAATGTAGCGATTACTTACCTAGCTGGTTTACTTAACTAGCTAACTCTGCCTTCCTGAGTGGAGCTTCGAGCAGATCAGCGTGGCGCATGTTTTGAGCCATGGAGCCGCAGCAGAGAGGTTCAAGAGCCACGTGCGGCTCTGGAGCCACGGATTGCCGACCCCTGGTCTAGACCATGCTTTTTTTCCCATAGAAGAGGAGTTGGCAAAGGTACTGTTTCTTCACAGCCCACAGAGACAGCTGCTACTTATTCTGAGAGAGTTCATCCTGATTTGCAGTCCTGGTTAGGAGGGATCAGAGAAACCACAGTTCCCAGATTGGTTGTAACAGCAAACTCTGGTTTCCACAAATGTGCAAGTAACTGATTAGAGCAGAGTACGTGTGTGCATTCATGTGACACCATGAATGTATCCATACAATTTACCAAACTCTGTTTACTAAACATAGTATTAGTTTACTAAACTCTGTAGTTTAGAATTTACATCAAAATAATTCAAAGACAATTATTGGCATTGCTTTGAACAGTTTATAAGGCAACCACATTTTCTCTATTTTTAAAATGGTAAGTTCCTATTAAATATTTATATGGTTTAAAGAAGGCTTTGACATGATTAAATGTAAAATTCATGCCAGGAGAATACACCTGTCTTGGAAATATTTGTGTCTAGATTGTTTTTATGTTTAATAGATGTCATAGTGATTCAACAGAAATTGGTTCTTTACGCTAGGCCCTTATTTCCTGACGTATTAATTCTTACATTTGTGCCCTAAGAGAGCGTAAGATGTATAGTTACTGCAGGTGTAAATAATTGTTATTCCAGATGCTGCTTCTAGCAACAGTTTGGAGGCAGCTCCGATATGTGTTCAACATTTTTGAAAAAATCAAAATTCTTTAACTGGCTTTCCAGTCTTATGGCAAGAAAAATTCTGCAATCTCCAGAGGGCATGCAAATTGGCACAAATTGTTTTATATAATTCTGTTTCTGCTGGAATCTAGAAGAAATAGGATAATAAAATAATAAATTATGTCAATTTTACATATATGTTAGGTAAGTGGTGAAAAACTTTGCTGGCTACAAATGTCCTTCATCCTATGTTCTAGGTTATCATCAGCTATTACCCTTATACTTTCAACAGTATCATTATGAACAGAATGCTAGAAACTTGCATTTCATTTTTAAAATAATTTAGAAATGAATATTGGGTATTGTCAGATACAGAATTGTGTACCCATTGCTAATTTCACTTCTTGCACAGAGCAATGATGTAATAAACATATATCTAGAGAGAACAAAAGAAGAGTATGATGGGGTGGTTATGTTTCATTTGTTGCCTTTTTCACTCTTCCTTTATTTCTAATATTTCTTTTAGGAACTGGAGGAATTCCAGGCATTTGTGAATCAGCAGCCTCCTTATGATATTGTTGTTGATGGCCTCAATGTTGCCAATTTTAACAATAGATCGAATCGTTCACAAACTGTAAGTACAACTCTGCTATTTTTACAATTTGTGGTGTGCATTGATTTTGCCTGAAAAAATTAAGAAAGCTTATATTTCATTCATTCATTCATTCATTCATTCAGACCATTTCTATGCCGCCCTATTCGCAAAAGAAATATACAATTTCTGCTCATAAATGTGCAATACAGATACTCTGATACAGAGAAAACTACATTCCAAATTCTCTAAAGCAGAGAAAACTGGTTCAAACCAGAAGATTGCCCCCACCTCGACCTTAGTTTGGAGAGCTTGCCTCAGCTAACTTCCTTTCAAAGCATAGTTAAAAACTCACAGTTCAAACCCTACAACAAACCATGGGTTCTTTTCATGGGAAGTTTGTGGCTAACAAGCTGTGGCTTATTAGTATAGCTTGATTTAGATAACAGGATAACCCATGTTTCAACAACAATCCAAGTTTGAACAATAACCCACAATTTAGTGAAACCTGCAGTCAACCCATACACAAACCTTATTGTATTGTCTGAACCCAGTCACCTTGTATTTCACTCCTTCTAATATGTTATTGCTTCATAGTAGCAGGGAAACACATGGTGAAATCATGTCAGATGCAAAGTAAAATGAGTAAGCAGTAAGATGGGACATCAGTGCAAGGTGCTGTTCTTGGCAGTAGCCCAGAGCTTCTAATTCATTTATTTAATGAAATACACCTTAGCTGCCTTTCAAGACCAAATGAGCATACAATATAAAATAATAAAATTCTGTATCAATTTTTTAAATTGGCAATTAAAATAAATATCATTTCAAACAAGCCAGTGTAGTGTAGAGTGTAGGACTGGGACTTGGGAGATGCTGTTTCTAGTCCACACTTTTCCCTGAAGTGTGATATAAATGTAATATGGTGTGATAATATTTATTTAAATCATGAAATAGCAGGAAAATATTACAGCTGAAAGCCAGAGGGAACACTTTTAAAATCCCTTTTAAAAGAAGCTATGGTTAAATCCAATTGTATATCTCTTGGGAAGCAGTTACACAGGTTAGGGGACACCACTATGAGGACCTTCTCTCTAGCACTCACCACCTTTCTCATCTTGGTGATGGGCCAGGAAGGCAGGGTCTCCAAAGAGGATCTAAAAGCACACACAGTTTTTTATGGATGGAGCCAGAGGCTCATTTAACCTGGACTTAAAGCTTTTAGAACTTTAAAACTGAATTAGACCAGTGCCGCTTGAACAGGATTGTGTAATACATGATCAGGCCATCTAGCCGCAACAGGATGCGAGCAGCCTCTTTCTTAAGTTTAGTCCTTTTCTGACCTGTCCTGTGTTAAGACATAATCAATTTGATAGATATAGAGATATGTGACCAATTCACAAACTAAGCCAGTGCTATGTGTAGAATTTGTTTTGTCATTGGTTGCATCTCTCTATATGGGCAAAATACTCTGCCATTTTACTTGATCCACCTGTACCTTAATTTTGGGTGGTAGATCATTTAAAGGACAGAACCATAGGAATTAATGCATCTGATCATACAATATGTTCTACATGCACAGGAGTCAAAAATTTATTCATGTGTGAGTATATGTCATCTACTCACTGCAGAATATGCGGATGGGACTGAACTAACTCCTAATGGGCGATATTACCCTGACAATAATGATGATTTTGGCAGTGCTATTTCACTGATGTCCCAGAAAAGGGAGCTGTGTTCTGTTCTGAACAGAAAGAAAATTCTCTGGCATTCCTTGAGTCCCCATTAAGTTTCCATTACAAATCACAGCAGTGGTTTAATAGAATATCCTTAAGACATCCAGATGCTTTATTTTTTGAACTTAAAGGGAGGCCTTGGGTAGTTGAGGAGAAGAAGAGCTTTTAGACAGCCAAGTCTGTGAAACAGGCTTCACTGCTGGCCCAGCCTTTGAGCTCTGTTCCTCCACTTGTTCTGCAGGGCTACCTTGGACCCTGTAGCATTATCTATTCCCAGCAGTGACTGGCAGTTCTGCAGAGGCTTTCCACTCTACTACTCCTCTCTTGCAAATGCAAGAAAATGACAGGAAACTGATTTAGGTTTTCCAGTCAAAGCATTTGTGGGCTTTCTGACACACTTCCTCTTCCTCCTCTTCCCTGATCTGATCAGAGTTGAGAACTATTGGACACCCAGTAGGGAAGCAGGAAGAGTGGGAGAGAGTATATCCAATATGAGGAGAGATATTAGGGTATTGGCAGAAGAATGTATAATCCTGGGAAATAAAGACCTGGCCTGTGAGGAATCTCCCTTTCTGTGTGTGTGTGTGTGTGTGTGTGTGTGTGTGTGTGTGTGAGAGAGAGAGAGAGAGAGAGAGAGAGAGAGAGAGAGAGAATGTGCCTGAGCAGACTGAATTGTCAGCCTATTCCCCTCCTTTTTCAGAACTTCCTGCAAGAATAAAACTTGAATAGAACAGGAAGATGTGAAGTCAACTGCTATCTTCTGACATAGTTTCTTTGTACTGCTTTTCTTCTCTCACTTAAGACAATTAGTTTATTAATCACCACCAGTGCTCAAACTAATAGGGTCTTAATTATAATTAAAATGTATAATGGTTATATTAAGATAGATTAATAATTGATGTAAATGTGAGGTGGAGTGGAGGGATTCTTTCCTTTGGCTTTGGATAATAGAAACTGTATAAATTAAACTATTAGAGTTCTTTGAAACTGTCAGTAAGCACATAGACAGGGTGATGTGATAGACATTTTTTACTTGGACTTCCAACAGGCTTTTGACAAAGTCCCTCACCAAAGGCTCCTGAGCATATTTAGCAGCCATAGAAAGGGGTGGGGGGAGTCCTCTTATGGAACAGTAAGTTGTCAAAAAACAGAAAGCAGAGAGTGGAAATAAATTACAATTTCACCCAATGGAGGGATGTAACTAGCGCTGTCCCCAAAGTTCTGCATTAGGACTAGTGTTGCTACAAAGCTCCATGGAATCCATCCCTCTAGTGCTTGCAGACTTCCTCTCATGCTTGGTCCTGCCTTAAAAAGCAAGCTGAGCCAAGAGGAAGTCTGTGAACAGTTGCGGAAAGTAAGTTGTGCTGCCAGGTACCTTTTTCTGCGTCACATGTAGCACAAAGGCTGCTGCGTGTGACATGGAAGAGGGACACCACTTGCGCAGCATTCTTGCTGGACTTGATTCCTGGCAAGCACTGTGTGAACACTTGACATGCTTGCCAGGAACTCAGACTCAGAGCTGCAGCAAAGCAGACCAGAGTCCTGAGAGCTGAGCCCTTTCTGACGGATTCCTGTCCCCAGAAAAGATTCCTCACAGATCCCCAATTAGGATGAATGGTTTTCAACATATTCATAAATGATCTGTAAGCAGGGAAGTAGCCAGGTTTGCTGATGAAACCAAACTATTTAGGGTGGTTAAAACTGAAATTCAGAGAACCAGTGAGCTATAGTGGTTCAAAGTGTGGGACTAGGACTCAGGAGATCTGGATTCTAGTCCCCATTCACCTAGGGAGCTAATTGGGCCAGTCACAAACTATCAATTCAACCTACCTCACAGGGTTGTTGTTGTGAGGATAGGATTGAGAGGAGGAAGAGAATTATGTAACCCACCTTGAGTTCCTTGGAAGGAACAGGGTGGGATAGAAAACAAATATATAAATGGAAATGTGAAGCGCTCCAAAGGGATCTATCCAAGCTGGGAGAACAGGCTTCAGAATGGCAAATACTGTTCAATGTAAGAAAGTAGAAAGTAATGAAAATTACAGCAAGAAATCCCAACTTCTAGCATAGGTTGATAGAATGTGAGCTAGCAGTGACTGTTCAAAAAGGTATCTTGGGGTTGTGAGCTCAATGAAAATGTCATCCCAGTGCATGGCTGCAGTAAAAAAAGGCAAAATCCATATGAGTCATAATTAGGAACAGAATTGAAAATAGAACTGCCATGATCATACTCCCCTTATACAACTCTTTGGTGCAAACCACTTAGAATATTGTAAACATTTCTGGTTGCCTTACCTGAAAAAGAACATTATTGAGTTGGAGAGTTTAGTGTAGAGCAACTAAAATGATGAAGGGGTTGGAACATTCCTATATAAGAAATGGCTACAGCAACTGGGATTTTTTAGCTTAGAAAAAAGGCGAGTAGGGCAGACGTGATAAAGGGGCTTAAAATAATGCATGGCATGATGAAAGAGGAAAAGGATACTAGAACCAAGGGTTATTCAATGAAGCTGGTTGGTTGGAGATTCAGGACAGATAAAAAGAAGTACCTCTTCATACAATGCATACTTTAACTGAAATTCACTCCCACAGGAAGTAGTGATGGCCCCGGATTTGGATGGCTTTAAAAGAGGATTGGACAAATTCATAGAAAGTCAATTAAAATATGGCATAAAAACAGAAATGTCAAAGAGTAAAAACAGTTTGAAGCAAATTTCCTTGCCTGGGGAAATGAAATGTCCTTCTCTTGGTGCATTCCACAAGCAGGATGCTGCTATCCCAAAGACTCCTCCTTCCTTTAGTCTTCTGAACATTGTCAAAGATGCATGCTTGTGTTGTCACTCATTACATGCTAATGTTTGAATACATTATAGGTCAGTAACAAGAACAGCTATCTGCTGGATAAGGCATTACTATTGCTGGGGGTATTGGACTTCAACACCCAACAGCCCTGGCCAGCATGTCTAGTGGTCAAGAATGCTGGGAGTTCAAGATTCTGGAGGGAATCATATGGAAAAGGTTGCGGTAATATATCTTTACACAGTGGCACAGCTTCATGCAGAGCCACATTTACTCCTTCATGAATGAAGCCAGTATTGTTTAAGGGCACTATAGCCAGTACAGGCTGAACTGCATCAAACAGCAGCCCCATTCCAGGAACTGTGTAAACACTCCCCCTTGTAGAGTTACTGTGAGCTGTGCATTGACTGGCCTTGGACCACTTGTAGGAAGTTTGCCATTCAGTTTGTGTCATTGCAACAGCAGCTGTCAAGACCTAAACAGTAAAAGCAATTTTTTTCAGACTTTTTTTTTCTTTAGAGTATGTTGGCTATGTCTTTTCTTAATCTTTTTTAGACTAAACAAATCTTTCCTTGGCTCATCCTGTTTCTGTATGTCTTTCTCATAAGTCTATAACAGGGAAGGAAATAGATTACAAAAGTCCAAAATAAGTAACATTCCCTCTTACTCCAACCCAGCCAAAACTCAGAATGTTTCCTGGATTCTCCATTGCATAATGAGGCCTATTGGAATGCAGAATTTGCCTTCTAATGTAGAAGTGGGTGGGTGAGGGGAATCTGCTCCAGAAGGAAAAGTTGTGGAGGAAACAATTAAATTTTGACTCTACTCTCATTCCTGTTACATTTTGAAACTTGGGGAAATTAGATGTGTAATTTAAAGGTGTGTCCAGGCAGCTCGAATCTTTTCAGTAAGCATGTGGGTGATAAATGATTGTAGGGCACAGTACACATTTGAGTCAAGTTTCTGAACTACTTTTCTTAAATATCAGCCTTATTGATGGACAGAGTTTTACCATGAAGTAATGTGAGTGAAGGTATTACAAACAAATGCAAAGATAATGATGTCGGGGTAGGCTAGTAGCCTAATCCTGTTCCACAAGAGAATAAGGCCCATGAGATTGGGGCTTGTATCCAGTGATGACTTTGTCTTAGCACACTCTTCTACAGTGCAGTACCTTCCAGATGTTATGGACTTCAGTCTTATCGGGCCCAGCCAGTGGTCAGGAGCGCAAAGCATCTGGAAGGCCTCAGATTGGGAAAAACTGGCTTAGAAGAAAGCATTTCTGATTATGCAACTTGCAACACCTGAGTTTCAAAAATCCCTCTAACTCACTTAAGCCTCTTGCCTTTCCTAAAAACTGCTTCTGAAGATTGGGTAACCTCCTGGAACTCAAAAGTTGGTGTAATGCTGAGGTTGCGTTTGTTAGCTGGGGCCTGGCAAGAATCAGGTGCGCCAATTTGTGTAAGTGGTAGAGTGCTAGATTGTGATTCATGAGATCTGGGTGTTGTTCCCCCCTACTCCCCCAGCTTGTTGTGTCACTGAGCCAATCACAGATTTTCAGCCTAGCCTGCCTCATAGAGTTGTTGTCAGGATAAAATGGAGAGAATAATAAAAACCACTTGGATTATTTGTAAGAGTAAGAATGCTTGGATATAAATGAAATATGATACAATAATAGAGCAAACTCATTGAAGACAGCCTTGGGAATGTAGTTCTCAGTACTGCCATGAAGAATCAACTCTTAAACTGCCACAAGCATAGGGAACCAGCTCTTCTCATGGGGGCCCTAAGCTGTGCTGCATAAATAGTCTTTCTTGTCCCCATGTCCTGTGCTAGACTGTGGTCCACTAGCCAGGAAAAGAGACAAAGGTTCCTGCTGCAGCAGAGCTGAGGTGCTAGAAACCAAGAATGATAGTCTGGACCTTACCACTTCATACTGCATGTATGGGGGTGGGGATATCATTTTTGAATACTCACCTACATAAGCATTCCCTGTAAGTAGAAAATCAGCCTCTCAAGGAAAGAGTTTCTTTCTCAGCTTTTCTCCACTCTGCTAATTTTCTATGAGCAGGAGGCGTTTTAAAAGTAGGGAAGCCTTCCAACTTGTAGTCTGAAGTAGAACAGTGTTTTATAGCTCCATTCTATTCTGTGCAGATTTTGCCTTTGGTTTATACTCAGAGGAAAGTGACTTGAGATGCATGTCAATTCCTGTTTTAATCACATGAGATTCAAGCAGTATATAATGTTGGCTGGTGTATGTCTGCACAACTCATATATAAACTAGCAGGCGGGGGCTGATTTTCAGAGCATAATGGTTGTGTGGGTGAAGGGAGTTTCCTTAGTCCACTGTCTGATCTTCTTCTCCTCCTATTTGGACTCTGATATCAGAAGTGGATCCAAGAACCTGTGACAAAAGGCTGTGAAGGAATGCTGCAGTGTTTTGCCTGTGTCTTGGTTCTATAAGGGAGAAAGCAGCATAAGTGAAATGAAGAAGGGTGCCTTTGGCATAAAAGGACTACTCTGATGAGAAATTCTTAGATCAGCCTTCCCTAACTGTGCCCCTCCAGGTATCTTACACTGCAATGACCATTATGCCTAACAAGCTGAGGAAGATTTTCCCAGATTGAGCCATAGAGTAGCTGGAAGCAGATTTCTAGTGTATATGCTCACTAGATGTGGGCGGAGGTGTTTTTGCCTACAGCTTCCCTTAGCTCTACCCAGCACAGCTGATGGTGTGAAGACTGATGTGAGTTATAGGCCAAAACATCTAGAAGACCCCAAGTTACCCACCCCTGAGCAAACGCTGTTTTACAAGTTTATGTAATACCAAACAGATTCTGTTTAATTCTTGCCAAAGAACAGACTTACTTCAGTTGCACAATGTTTCTCAGCTACCATGGTGACCAAGGTTGTGTTCCTATTTGTGCTGCGTGCAACAAGTTTCTTCCGGGTTTGAGCAGGGAATCCTGCAAAACTGTGACTCATTGCATTGTGTCAGCGTTTATTCTTTTCCTTAAATGAGGCATTTTTCTCCACGACTTCACCTCACCCTTAGCCCTGTGCTCTTGAATTATTGCTCCACTGCAGGGACACCTCTCACCTAGCAGCAGTAAACCCAAGATAGAACTGTCCATGGAAGCATTTAAAGACAGAAATTAGTTGCGTAAGTCCAGACTAGTATGTCCTGCCATTCTAGGAAACATCTCATACTTTAGAATAATGCCAAGGACAGGATAGCAGAGAGGGAGGGTGTGTGGTTATGAAACCCAGAAGGATGTTCACTTTGGTTTCACTTGTTTACCTAACATGGTTCATTTCACTGTCCTTTGTCAATGGACAAAATAATTATGTTTAAGTGTGACCCTAACTACTGGCAGATTTTTGCAGCCATTAACTTCTGAAGACTCTGGAGGCTTTCAGTACTCTACAAAAAAGGACTGCAGAAGCTTAGGCACATAAAGAAGGGTCCACCCTTCCTGACTGTGACTTCGTATGGGGAATTCCAGGTACTTGCTGTTTGCAGGTACTTGGATAAGCTGACCATTTTTGATCAAATACCTTGATAGGGTATTTTGTATGGGGCTTCATGAGTGTCTCCTCTGTAAAAGCCTTGTGGTTTTGTCTGGGAAAATGTACTAGTTTAAATGTTTAGTTTACAGCTTGTAGTGCAATGTCTTCAGTTGGATATACTGGCATAAAAACAAATATTCAGAGTAGGAAATACCTTTTTAATGGGAAAGTTCCATTTACATTTCTCTTTTGCATCAGCATTTTTTCTTTGTCACTGAAAGCATCATTCTTATTATCTCCAAATTAAGTAAATGTTTGGAACCAGCTATCAAGTTGAGAAGTATTTTGAATTTGGAGGATACTGAATGTTTTTTGTATTATGATTCTTGAGTACTTTAGGGGCTTTTAAAGTAGTTAATTCTCTGAAGGTGGACCTGGGTATCATAAACATCAGTGTATAAGAAGCAATAAAAGTCATGGGATGCAATGTGGTCACCCAGGGCCAGTGTACAGAGTAGGGTTGGGGAATCTCACTCTACCCTGATCTTACAACTCTTGTCACTGTTAACCATTAGCTTAACTGGCTAGAACTGATAGGAGTTGTAGTTTAGCAGCTTCTGGAAGGCCATTCTTTACCTCTTGTGGAGAGAAAATGACCAGTGAATGAACATGAGGTACACATGTGGGAGGAGGAAAGCAGAAGATAACATTTCTCATATGGAAACGTTGAAAGAAAAGTTCTAGAGGAAAGCAGACATTCAGCTTGAGGACAGGAAATTTATATTCTTTAAATGCATAGCATTTCACATGTTCACAACCCATTGCAGGCCCAGTTTTTGGGTGACTATTCAGCCTCGGAACTTCCCCTTAAAATATGTGGTAAGAGAGAAGCAAATCATATGCAGAGATGTGCACTCACTTAGGAATGGACCACACTGAAAACTGTCATGGAGATGCCTTGGCCCTTTTGCTTACTTGCTCAGCTACTCTCATTGTATAAAGAGAGATTAAGTGTTTAGGTTTGTAGAATCAGGAAAGAGAGAGTAAACTACCAAATAGTGGAACAGTAACATAACTGAGAATAATAAGAAACAGTGCTCAAAGTTTGGAGTTCCTGAGAAGACAGAGTGTCATTGTCAGTGCCATTGAC
The DNA here is from genome assembly GCF_004798865.1 of Varanus komodoensis. Lineage (NCBI taxonomy): Eukaryota > Metazoa > Chordata > Lepidosauria > Squamata > Varanidae > Varanus > Varanus komodoensis. The sequence continues at coordinate 31,878,153 of NW_025335761.1, forward strand.
TGGAAATATTTGAAATTTATATCTGCCCAGAATTTCTTTTCAGAAGCTTGACACAGTAAGTTCTTGCAGCTTCTTCCAGCTTCCTTTAAACCTTTTTTTTGCCCTGAGATTTTGAAAGCTGGTTGTCATGTTTGCGTTTACAATCCTTGTTTGGACAGTTACAGACAGTCTTTTCAAACTGCCCAGAGACAGCTTGGAGGGTCTGCCTTTGGTCACCTAATTGTTGTTGTTTTTGTTCACAGTGATTTTCATAAATATTTACAAAATTATTTTAATATTTTCTTTTACCCACACTTGCCCAGCTATGAAGAAACAGGTGCAGGAATGGGGAGACTGAGGTAGACAATCTGCAATGGGGGTGCCTGTTGGGAAAGTCCAGCATGTACCTTCTCTGGACACTGCTTCATAGAGACTGCAGTTAAGTGTATTTTTCCCCTTGGTTATATTTGTCAGCTGTCAAAAGACAAGCTGTCAAATGCAACTGGAGGCACAAACATGATATTAGCAGTAGGGCTTAGGCCCATTCCTCTGTAATGCAGTCTTCTAAGTTTGTTGACTCTGGAGAGGATGGAATTCACAGCTGATTTGCCAAGCCAGCAGACTGAGACATAAGCAGGGAGTTGGTGAGAATCAGACAATTCCAAGTTCTGTGGGAAAGTCTAATGAGCTACCCGATACAGAAAGGAGTAGACCTAACATCATTAGTCTGATCATATGGCATTAGCTTAACAGGGCAGACAAAATGTGAAGTGTCAGATGCTCCAAGTGATTGGTCCTTAAGCAGCATGATCCACCCTGAAGGTGGAGTCAGCTCATTTTGGTTTGGAAGAAAGGAATGAGGTATTTGGTTTGGAATCAGCTTTATATCATTGCTGTATTAACCTAATGGCCAGTATTCTAACTTTGCCTCAGTCTTTAAAAAAAATTTCTGCAATGCTGCCCTATTTTATAAAGACAGACTAGGTAGCCAGCTTTAACATAATAAAGATTTGTAAATACAAAGCCTGAACCCTGATCTGCTTGGAAGAAGTAGTAGGAACCTGTTCAGGACATCAGCTTGCAAAAAGATAATGGTGGCATGTTCATCCTCTTTGTGGCAAGATCATTGTTGGGGTAGGGGTATGCATGTATTCCAAGGGTGCCTTCACTTCTTGCTCTTGTTCCTGAGATTCTGCCATCTTGGGAGCAAGGAAAAGTGCAAGCTACTCCATTTACAGGAGTAAATCACAACAACTCTACACCAAGCTGCTATTGTCTCATGTTTCTGATAACATAGGTTCATACTCCAGGCCAACCTACATATTTGGCATTCAAGACTGAGAATCTGAGAAACATCAAGGAAGCCCTACAGAAATCCTAAAAGAGAATAAAGTCAGCCCAGATGTAATACAGAAGCCATGGCTCAGAGAACGTTCACTGCAACTTTGCAAAGTTTATAGGCAATCCAGTTTTGAAACCAAAGAATCACCCTCCTCAAGAAACATATTGTGACATCAGGTCTCTTATTCAGTGTCGGTATTCCCACTGGTTGCAAACTTTGGGCATGCCTGAATTAGTTCTTCAGATCGCATGTAGACTTTTATGTAATACAGGGGTGTTGGGTACATGCCAGTATCTTCATATCTTAGCTGCTTGTCCAAAGTACATTTGCATGTACAAAGAAACTTAATCAGGTCAGCATATCTCATTTTTCAGTTTACACTTACAACAGCGAGTTACACAAGAGACTGGGCAGGGTTTTTGCACTTTCACATAAAGAGAAGAGTACATGCTTGGTAGATTGTTGTAGAATTGAACATCCTGAGTAGTTTCATGTAACAGATGAGCCACACTGCATAGCAAGCTATAAAATATTGCTTTTAAGCCAGTGTACCTGTGCTCAAGAGATGATCTGGTACACCATTAGTAGTGGGCCTCCCCCTCAGAGCTTCCACTGGTACACCAAGGTGGCTCTTTTCCCCTTAAAAATATTTCTTCAGGAATTATGAAAGGCAGCTGTTAAGCCACCTTTTATGATCCCCATTTTGGCAGCTGCAAGCATTCTCTTCAAGGTGTCCCAGCAGCTTCTTGTTGCTCATCTTACTTACTTACTTACTTACTTATTTATTTATTTGAGAGTGCATATGGAATTGTGTACAGAAATGATTTAAACACTTTAGCACAGTCGCATAAGGGAGGGCAGGGGTTGAAGCTTTCACTGGGGCAATGCTCAGATGGGTGCCTGCTGCCATGGGACACCTGGCACCCTCCCTGGATGCTTCCCCAGCTGGGGCTACAAAACATTCCCCCCATCAACTTTAGATCCTCTTTACAGCTCCCAGATGGCGATGACAAAAGAAATACAAGGTGTCAGGGATTTTTTTCTGGGAAGCAGGTGTTTCTGGGGATTCATACTTACTTCACAGGGAGATCTCATCTCCCTCCCACATATCAGCTGCCCTTTTGGCACTCCGTCTCAGTTCTCTAGGGCCCTGGGAAAGTGCAACAGGGAGTTTCTTCCCTTTTCTTTGGGAAAAGGAGATTTGATACTCCAAAACTGTCAGTTCCCACTCACCCCCCCCTTTTTTTTAAAGGGACCAGGAGTTTGATAGCTAACTAGGCTCAAAACAACTATTCCCAAGTAAATAGGAGGGGGATCCCCTTCTGCTTTTTTTCTGAGCCCCTAGAATCTAGGGCCTAGATGCTTAGTGCAAAATTTGTATTCTAAAGGGAACTAAAGTGTGTGGGAGTGAAAATGAGGACCTTGCTGCAGAGGAGGTATAAATCCCCCCAAACATCCCTTTCTTAGCAAAAGTTCCTTCATGCCTTGGGCTGTCAACAGGAAACAGGTGAAGAATGAATGGAGCCACAGCTCTAGCAATGTCTGGGGCGGCTACCTGTTGCCCCTTGATATTGAGTATCTCCCTAGGTATTTCCCCAACCAAGACCTCAAACCCATGAAGTCTGAAGGACCCCTGCAGTAATTGCAGGTGAGTGCACTAAAGTAATTAAAAATTAATATTTTATGTTCACAAAGTCCCAAGTGCTTAAATTGTGCACAAGCTTGTGTGCAAAAATCATTTTAAAAAAGGGAGGACAATTATACGCAGTCCTTCGAAGACACTTTGGAAAGACTGCTTATAGCTGCCAAAACAGGCGTCTTGAAAGGTGGCTTGACAACTTTACTCATTTTCACTTGGGTGTTTTGGGGACAACCAGCACAGGTGCTAGCCTGATAGCCACTTTGCTGCTCTTGCCAAATAGCTTGCTGGAGCTTTGGGTAAACCATGGGTCACATCCAGGTCCAGATGACACAATGACCCCATTGTGGCTGGAACAAGCCATGGCTTCCTAGGATGCTTTATAACCTAGACTTAAGCGCTGACAAAATCATGCTGGGTTTGCATTTCATGGTAATCCATTGTGGTTTATAAGCCATTGTGGCTTTAGCATGTGCAAACTAGGTCAGAGACTCATAAGTTCCATTGATTAAGATCATGACCCTAAGACATCAGACCCATTAAAATTTACTGTGGATTTACTCAACAGATAACCTCATGAAGTAAGGTACCCTGTATTACATTCCCTTATACAGATATAAGGTGATTATGGATATAGGCAAAGAAATGTGCTAATACATTGCATTGCTTGTCTTCAGAGGTACTATTACTGGAAGCACCTGATGGCCGTCATTGTCATCACATAAGCACTGGAAGCATGGTCTTCAATCTTTTCTACTTTTAAAAAATAACTAAACAAATCAACTTTTTCCCACGTTTTTGGTGATTCCCGGTCAGCCATACTTTTTCTAAAATGCAGATTGACTGCATGTCCTATGTTTATAAATTAATGAGTTGTATCCACCAGTGACTTTGCACTAGCAATTTGTACTTCGAATTGCCCAAGCAAGGACCCTTGATTTTTTTTCTTTTTGTCCATCCTTGACAAGGTCCTGTGAGTTGGAGGACTCTCAAGAACAGCATGAGATATGGCACTAGGTGATGAGATCAGTGAAATGCAGGTACTTTACATTAACAGAAATACCTACCAGTGGTGCGAAGGACTATTGGATATAGACCACCATATAGGTTTTTGTGTAAGACTGTTGGATTTTTTGCATGTAAAAAGAATTCATTCCTTTTCACTGTCCTATACTTATGTAAAAAGAAAAAAGAAGTAAAGCAAACCCAAAACCAAATATTTTCATGTTTGTTCCCCAGCAATCCACAGTGCCAGGTTTGCTGATCTTGCCTCTGTACAGGTGTTTTGTGAAACTGGATACAAAATGGAAGCAGCAAACTGGTGGTGTTCACTTGCATGCCAACCAACCATGGGATATCATTGAATTTATTATTATTTAAATATTTAAAAATTCTTGGCTGCCTTTCAGTATAGATGCCTTGGCAAGGCAGTGTACAACAATAGAATTCACAAACTGCAAGCTTTTTGCTGTAATAAAACAGCAAAAAAACAGCAACAGCAGCACATATTAACACAAGGTTTCATGAAAAGAGGGTCATAAACTTGTCAATACATTTTATTTCCTAGTAGTGAATGGTATTTTTTGGAAATGCATGGATGTATTTCCCCTTTACATATTACCTTTATATGGTTCCAGTGAGTAATGAAATCCTCAAATCACCAAAAAATAAAAAAGACTGAGCAAGGATTGCTTTTGCTTTCATTTATCAGACTTCTATTGGTTGGGACTCCAAAAGCGTAGGACAGCAAAACAGAAGGAAATACTGTTTTCCACTGTAAATGTTGCAGTGCAATTCTTGTATACATCTATTCAAAAGTAAGTTCCACTGAGGTTGGTGAGATTTTTGTCTAAAGCATTGATAGGGCATTGAGTCTAAGTGAATGGTGAACTTTGTTGATGCCAGTACCATAGTATGGCCACAAGAAGGAAGCATAGGTTATGAAATGTGCTGAAAGAGATTCAATCATAGCTCATGTGATGCTTTTGTTAAATGACCTTGCTCATAGTAAAATTAAGACTGTGCTTATACTCCCCTTCCCAAATGGCTTCCCCCAGACTAACCAGAAAAGTGTGAAATTATGCAAAGAAAGCATGCATATCAGTGCAAGAATCTATAAAACCATGAGTGGTTTGGAAAAAGTGAATGGAAAACATTTGCCTGTCATTTCACCTGGTATTCGAACTAGAAGACATCTGATGAAATTTAGCACACAGGTTTAAAATGAGTCAAGGAAAATTATTTCCCCCCACGCAGAACATCACTGCTTGTGCATTCTCTGTCACTCAAATAACAGTTGGATGTGTGTAACTGTAAACCATATAAATTTATTTTAAAAATTACCAAGATGTGAGTATGAGCAGCTACTAATAATTAATCTGTTGCTTAACCTCTCTGTGCTGAGAACCTGCATCTAATCCTGTGAATGTGATTTTCCTAAGATAAGTTGAAGGGTAAATATAAGGAGAAGCAAATACTGGCTACAGTCCTACACCCATTCACCTTGTAAATCCTGTTGAACTTAATGGATCAAAGTATAGGCTTCTCCTATTACTAGGCTAAGATCCTTCTATCTCCCAGTTTCTGCACACTGATATTTTCAAAACAGCAGGTGCAAAATAGGACTAGAGGATCAGATGTACTTTTTGAAACTAATTCCCATGCTAATATAAACCTTTCATAATTGGGAGATGGCTGTTTAAAAGCCAGAAAACCACCAAAGATTGGTGTTCAGGGGAAGGAGGCACAACCATAGGGGAAACCTCCAGGCCTAGGATTCTGCGCCCTTGGAATAGAGGCATCATGGACAAGAAGATCATTCTTGCTTTAGTAAAAAGGAAAATTGGATCAAGGTCATATTACCTAATTTTAAGAGTCAGGGAGAGTGCTTTGCAATGCGGTCTTGCAGCAAGATTTGAAAGTGACCAAAGTATTCTGTTAATGCAGTAATAGCAATGTATTAAACATGTAAGCTGCCTGTGCATTGTTCTCAACTAAATGTGGCACACAACCCACTGCAAGTTGGGCCATCTTTCCACTTCAAAAGAAACACCACTGGGTTTCCCCTCCTTAGTAGATGTGGAACATATACTTTGAAGAAGTGGGTTTGGGGTAACCATTCATCTAATAGGAAATTCCCTGTCAGTACATCTCATAGAGGAGTAAAATTGTCCAGTCCAAGCCTAAATATACTAAAGAAAAGTAAAAATAATTGAAAATTGAATTGAAAGGCACTCCAGGCCTATGTTCATTCCACAATATCCAAATATAGCAAAGCTCCAGAATTTGGTATTAAATGGAATAAAATCAGCATTCCAAGGCTGTCATCCTGTGTCCTCCTTGAGACTTTCTTCTGAGTAAACTTGGATAGGATTGGGCTCTGTGAATCTCAGCTATTTTAAAGCCCTTTTTGAACTTTTGTGTGGGGTATAATGCACACACATGACTTTGCCACTGACCTTTGGACCACTCAGTTAAGAGAGCCTGAAGAGAGATTGATCAAGACTGATCACATGGCAAGACATTCTATTGAAGGTGGTTCAGTGAATCAGGGTAGTGTGCTGCTGTAATATTGTACATTCATCCATGTGACTTCATTCCTGCCTAAGACTGCAATGACACAGAAGCTGTCAAGTTTCCAGCAAATTATAATATATGGTTGTCTGCTCAGGTCACAAGTTGTGCAGAAATTAATTGTACCTGGGTTCCTTTGAAATCAAGGGCTAATGTTTCACTTTTCTTTCAATGGAATCCGAGGGCTCTGAATTCAACCTACTGGTTGAATGTGTGTGTGAATGCTTCATTTTTTTCTGCATGGGATTGCATTGAACTCTTTAGCTTGAAGTTTTTATAGAAGAGGAGTTGGCAAAGGGTAGGTCTTCAGATGTTTTGGACTTCAACTCCCAGAAGCCCCTGCCAGCATGGCTAACGGTCAGGAATGCTAGAAGCTGAAATTCAACATTTTTAGAGATCTGCTTTCTTTGTAATGGCCCTGCCATAGACTTTCCAGTGGGTTCAGTCAACTTCAGTACCCCTATAGCTAAGTGCTCCTCCCTGTAACTAGCAAAAGCTGAATAACCTATATAGATTACTAATTATGTATGTACATGTGTATAAATGTTGGGTCATTCTGTATTAAAATCTCAGAACTTTAAAGGCTTGGGGAAGACTCCCAATAAGCATTCAGGTGGGCACCATGGGAGTACAACTGGCCACTTTGCCCTTCATGGCTCATCACACTCTTCAGGAAGAGAGTGACAGGTTGGGTCCAGGATATGCCTGATGTTTCTGTAAAAGAAAGCATCGTCCCTGCTGCCTTAAAGGAATATTGTTCTGTAAGAAACTTCCAGTCACTTATACTATTTCTTAGGCAAGATTAGAACATTAAAAAAGCCATGCTGGATCTGACCAAAGGTCTGTCTAATCCAGCACTCTGTACACGCAGTGGCAAAGCAACTGCCCACAGGATTCCTCAAGCAGGATGGGTGCAAGACCTCTTCCTCTCCAAGATGCTCAGCAACTGGTATACACAGGCATGCCACCTCTGGTAAAGGAGGTAGCAAACAGCCAGGAAGGCTAATTTTATATTGTTAATTTGTTTTATATTTTTAGTGTATTATATTTTAATTGATGTTTTGTGAGCCGCCCTGAGGCTTCGGCGAATGGGGCGGCATAGAAACTTTCTAAATAAATAAATAAATAATAGCTGCTGATAGCCTCCTCTTTCAGCAGGGAGCTTCTGGACAACTTCAGTCACTCAAGGACAGGAAACTTGGTGGCCTCCAAGATAGTTTGGAAGACAATTTCTATAATCCCTGAACAGTGACCATGTTGACTGTGTCTGATGGGATTTCGAGACCAAAACATTGGGATGGTCTCAGGTTGCCTATCTTATATCTTATTCTCTTTGTCTGGTTTCACAGGCTTCATTTCATCATGAAAATTACTTTGGGCACTGAAGAAGAAAAGACAAATTGTAACACTGCTTGTTCTTCTGGTTAACATCAGTGTGTCTTTGGCCAAAGATAATTTTATTTGCCTAGGCTTCCAATGGTGAATGGGAACTGGCTGATTTTTTTATTGCAGCTATCCTGTTTTATTTCTGTTTAATTACAGTTTTATGCTGATGTTTTTACTAGTGTCACACACTCCTTACTACTTCTTCATGGTCTCTGTGGATCACACATATGGGCTCTGTGCTTGTGTGGGGCCTGTTGTTGGAGAGATTTCCTAACTAAGTATTTTGGTGGAAGCACTGCCTTTATATACCCACATTGCCAAGCTTTTACAAATCAGGCAAGAAAGAATGTGCAGGGTGCCTTTGACAGGAGATGTGAACCAGCACTCTGTGGGCTGCCAACACAGTCACTTCCAGTCCTTCTATCTCATGGGAAATTCCAGGCTCTTGTCCCCATCAGCAGGTGCTGGGGTTCTGCCTGCTGAGAAGGCTAAAAACAGGCTGTCCTAAACTGAAAAATAGCCAGAAAAGAGGCCCAAATATGGCCTCAAAATGGCAACTGAAAGCGATGCCAAAATGGCTGGAAAAAAGACCATGGGGAAACCTGAGAAAAAGACTCAGTGTCATTCACCTGCATGGGACTGATCACCCATTTGCTCCACAGTATGATTGGTGGAACTTGGACCAGCTGCAGCCCCACCATTGGGATTGATGGCCTGAGTAGAGGAGACAACTACATGCTCATTTCCAGAGGGCAAAATATGGGATTCTCCACCAACAAGTCCACTGCAATCACCTAGACTAGTCTGAGAACCAATCCCTAGACCATCTTATGAGCCAATTTCCTTGGCAGTTTCTCACAGCTCTAGCCATCACTCAAGCAGAATACCTATGCCTACTTGGGGGAAGGAACCCTGACAGATGCCACCGGAAGCAGTGCATGGACACCACCTATGGGAACTGAGATCGAGGGAGATGCCATACTAATACTGGAATCCCCCCGTCTTTGTGCAAGAGAACTCATGGGCCACCACACCATCGATCCGAGTACTTGCACAACCATTGCACTCTATACTTCCAATTCCTGCTGGTCAATGGCCAGAGACCTACCATGCACCATGGCAATGTATACCATCTGATGGTGCCAGACTGGGTGCCAGACTGGATGCCATTCCTCCTCTCCATCCTGACTCCACATACTACGTATCAGACTTGGACCAACTGATATTTGAATACCTGATGTCCACATCACCAGAAGATGAGATAACAACACAAGGATCCCCCTCTGAGAACCTAGGAAGATTCTCTGAAGCCTCTGGATGGCAGCATCTTTCAGGTTGGAGATGCAACAGCTAGTCAAGCCACCGATTGATCTCATAGATGACGTCATCTGAACAGAGGTTACTATGCCAGTGTTCTGATTCCATGTGTACTGATCCTCCTTAACGCTAAAGGCTTCAGCACAACATTGGCCAACATCACACTGCCTAGACAGCCTATACTGAGTCCAGGAAAGGGACATCCCATTCCTCTTGCACCATCCATGTCCAAACTCAGTGATGGTGGAATCAGCTCAAGACCGATCGCAGCAAGGACGTGATTCAGTCCCTGTGAATCACGAGCAGCAGCGACTGGATTTGATGGCCTGGATTTGGTCTCTGTATATCCAATTATGAAGCAACAATGGCATGCTACCAAGTATTTCTGTGGGAAAAGATGTGGGTCCTAGCACAGTTTATTCCAGAGCAACAGTGACATCTTGCTAGTGTCTTCCAATTGGAAGCTCTGCAGCTCTCTGAACAAATTAACCCCGTGCATCATCACCTGGACCGCGATTCAAGAGTGCTAGTCTGGGCTGTAGCTATCCGCTGTTATGCATAGCTTAGAGCATCCAGCCTCCCACAAGGAACTTGAGCCTGGATAGAGGAGATGCCATTCAATGACAAGGGTCCCTTCAGTGCCCAAACTGACAAGAATTTGGATAGTGTGCAAAAGGCAAGAGTGCTGACAAGAAGAATGGGCTTCTCACTATTCCAAACAGCAAGAACTGAATTGAATTTGTGTCCCTTTCACTGCTTGGGACCATATGCACCACCTCTCTGTCAGCCACCCTAGAAAAAGAGGTAGCAATGTTTCAAGCAAAGGGAGTGATTTTATCTGTCCCACCATCCAATCTCCAATGGAGTTCTCCTCTTGGTATTTTACCATCCTGAAGAAGGACAGCAGCCTTCATCCCCCTTAGGTCTTAGAGGCATGAACTTCTAAATGCCACATAAGAAGTTCTGCATACTTTCTCTATATACTGCTTTTGTTAAGGCAAGGGAACTGGTTCACCTCAGTAGACTTATAGGATGCATGTGTCTATCCATCTGGAATGCAGACAGTTCTTCGTCATGGCCTCTGTGCATCACACATATGGGTTGCTGCGCCTGTGCAGTGCCTAGGCCAGAAGATTAGAAAGCTAACAGTTTTTTGGCGGGAAAACTCCGCTCCCCTCCCCCTTTGTGGTATAAATAGAGCGGAGTGTCCGCCATTTTGCTCAGTCTTTGCGACCGCCGTTCGCTGTGCCTCGTGCCTGTTCGTCTCTTGCTATAGATCTGTGCCTCTTCGTTGTTTTTTCTCAAAAAGTTTAAACTGCTCTTGCTCCAAGTTTGTTCTTCTCCCCGATTCTGTCTGTTTTCTTCTTGAATTCTTTCTCTCTGCATAAAAACAAAAACAAAAATATTATTTTACCCTCTATACTGTCCTCTTTTCTTCATTTTTCTGCGATGGTGCAGCGGGCAGCATTCCGCAAATGTATTGAATGTGGATCTAAAATGTCGCCGGCCGATCCACATGATCTCTGCCTCCTCTGCCTCGGCGAGGGGCATAGGACCGACAAGTGCGGTCATTGCTTGGCGTTTACCAAGCAGGCGTGGAAAAATAGGGAGAATCGTCTCAGAAAGCTCCTATGGGATCAGGCATTAATGCAGTCCGACCAACTGCTCCTACGGCCTGCTTCCTCTTCGTCCACGCCTCCTCAGTGCTCCTCCTCCACCATGAGCGCTCCGGCGAAGCGTCATTCCTCGACCTCTGCTGACCCTCCTCAGCGTCCTTCGGACGAGGGCGCCATTTCTATGGGGGCTCAGTCACTGCCTTCTCCCCTGACTAAGAAATGGGAGAAGTGCAAGCATACCAGTCTGGATAAAACTTCCACCCATAAGAAGTTGAGGAAGGAAAGGTGGATAAGCCCGCTCACAAGAGCAAGAAACCTGACCGCCCAAAACAACGAGGCTCAGGTTCATTGGGCTTTTCGGTACCGATGGCCACCACGGTACCAACCCCCTCGTTATGCAGGTGACACCACCGGGATCCCCCAGGCCAACGGCTCGGCCTGAGAGTGTGCCTTCCCAGCAACAGGAGGAGCCACTTCAGGAGTCCATCTCTGATGGCGAAATCAGAGACTCCCCACCGAGGGAATGCTCACCAACACCCATGCCACTGACTGAATCTCATGTGGCCTCACCATTACCTCCCAGAGGTCGCAGCCATTCATCCGAGCGTCGAGATGAAAATTGGTTGATTCCAGGATATGGTGCTCCCCCCAGTTGGGGTGGGTACCAGCCATATCCCTATTTCCCTCGTGAACATAGATCATCATCGGTCCTGAGGGATGTGCCATCCACCTCCAGGCGTACAGAAACGAGGCGCCCAGCCTCCCCTGAAACCTCCTCCTCAAACGACGACCGGCCGCACTACGTGGAAGACTCGGAGGACTCAGAGGTCGACTCCACATCCCCTGATGTGGCTGTCGCATATCAAGGGCCTGCTTCACCCGATGAACCTCATGTCTCATTCACAGAGCTCATGTCCCGCTTGGTTCATTCGCTTGAAATCGAAGCCCATCAACAGCCAGGCCCTTTGACAGATCGCTTCTATGACGTCGCTCGGGGAGAGCAGTCCGCATCCATAGCTCTGCCACTTATAACTACACTGCACCAGACTATGGTCCAACCCTGGGACCAACCGGCCCAACCACAAGCGACCTCCCGCAGATATGAGGCTATGTATAGAGTTCGGGACGATGACATTCCCTTCCTGCTCCATCACCCAAAACCGAACTCTCTTGTGGGTGAATCCTCCCAGGGCAGGGAGTCCAGGGGACATACTGCTCCTTGGGACAAGGAAGGGAGGAAAATCGATATGCTTACGCGCCAAGTCTATGCGGCCTCTGGACTCGGCGTGCACATATTGAACTACGAAGCGACACTGGCACGTTACCAGTACTTTATCATGCAGAAACTGGATAACGTCGCTTCCTCCCTTCCAGACCACCAAGCGGACCTTGCCAGGGTTTTTATTAAGGAGGCGATCCAGGTGGCGGTACAACAGCTGTCTACCGCTCGTCACCATGTAGACACCGATTCAAGGGCCCTCGTCAACGCCATCTCGATACGCCGACATGCGTGGCTGCGCAATTGTAATTTCCCCGATGAGATGAAGTGCAGAATCAAGGAAATGCCTTTTGATGGTACCGGTCTGTTCCACCAGAAGACTGACCGAAAATTAAAGGCGATTCATGAATCACGCCTAACCGCATGCCGCATGGAGCTCCCACAAAAATGTAAGTGGCAGTGGCCCCGGTCGTCCTACCGGAATCAACCATATTATCCACGCCAGCAAAACTACCCTCGAACCCAGCAATACCAACAACGGCAGCGTCGGAGGCAGCAAGCACAACAGCGTTTTTCCCAAGGCCGTAGGTGATTCGATACCAATAAACGCCCACGTTGACGGCTTGCGCAAACCATCCTTTCTATTCCAGCACCACCTTCCCTTCTCCCTTTTGGGGACCGGCTCCAGGGCCGACTCCCCAACTGGGAGTCCATTACATCTGATAGGTGGGTGTTATCTATCATCTCGTTCGGATATAGGATAGAATTCGATGTTATCCCTCCTTCGAGCCCGATTCGCTTCACACCTTCTTCATCGGTGCTACGCGATGAAGTCTCACAGCTATTTCTCAAGGGAGCGATTCAAAAATTGTCCTGCTCGGAAGGATTGCATGGATTCTATTCCAGATATTTTACAGTCCTGAAAAGGGACGGTGGTCTCCGTCCGATCCTGGACTTACGAACTCTTAACAAGTACATCAAACCAAGGAAGTTCCAGATGACCGCTTTACAGAACATTCTTCCATTATTGAAAAGAGAGGATTGGTTCGCCTCACTGGATTTGAAGGATGCTTATTTTCATATTTCCATACATCCTTCACACAGACGCTTTCTACGTTTTACTGTCGGATCCGACCTGTTCGAGTTTAACGTCCTACCCTTTGGCTTGGCCACAGCCCCTCGAATCTTTACAAAGTGTATGGCACCAGTATGCGCACACTTGCGGACTCGCGGAGTACAGGTTTACCCATACTTGGACGACTGGCTGATCGTCTCGCAATCCAAACAAGCTCTCTTGTCTGATTTACAAATGACCTGCGCTTTGCTCGATGCTCTCGGCCTCTGCATTAACCGCGACAAATCGACCCTTATTCCCACGCAGGTCATCGATTTCATCGGGGCACGACTCGACTCGACACGGGAAAAAGCTTTCCTCCCGCCGGAACGTCAGAATGCTTTATGCAGCCATATTCATCGGATTCGACTACACGGAACGGTTCCAGCCTTGTCCGTTCAGAGACTACTGGGGCATATGGCTGCTGCTATTGCCATTGTCCCGTATGCCAGGCTACATATGTGACCCATTCAACTGTTCTTCAACGCTGCCTTTCAACCACAACAAGATCCTGCCACCAAGCAGATTCGGATCCCGCCTGCATTCGGATCCCGCCTGCAGTCCTTCACACTTTAACGTGGTGGACCATCACAGACAACCTGTCGATCGGCACCCCGTTTCGACTACCTCGGCCAACGACGACTCTGTACACTGACGCATCCCTCCTGGGATGGGGTGCGGCGTGTTCGGGACTTCGGGTCCAAGGTACTTGGAACCGACAAGAGGTGAGGAAACACATCAACTTCCTGGAACTTCTGGAGATTTTCAACACCCTCAAGGCTTTCGAGACTGTGTTATGCCGTCAAATTGTCCAAATTGCATCAGACAATATAGCGGCAGTTTTCTACATCAACAAGCAGGGGGGGCACAAAATCTCCAGCCTTAGCACGCCTATCGATGGACATTTGGGACTGGTGCATACCGAGAAACATCACGCTTATGGCGGTTCACCTGGCTGGAACCGACAACGTCGAAGCAGATACATTAAGCAGACAGATGTCGACAACCCACGAATGGGAGTTGGACAAACAACTTTGCAAGGAACTCTTCCGCTTGTGGGGTTATCCGGATGTGGACCTGTTCACCACGTGACAGAACAGCCTGTGTGCCCTTTACTGTTCCAGAGCGGGCGTCGGGCCGGGATCGATGGGAGATGCTCTCATGGTCCCTTGGAGCAACATGACTTTTTATGCATTTCCTCCAATCCCACTTCTGACGAGAGTGGTAACAAAAATAGCCCAGGACAGGGCCACAGGGATACTAGTGACTCCGTGGCGGCCAAGACAACCATGGTTTACCACTCTCTTGCTGCTGTCCAGAAGAACGTTCCTTCATCTACCAACTCTCCCGCACCTCTTAACACAACAAGGAGGAGCAATCCGCCATCCGGATATATTCTCTCTGAAGCTGACGGCATGGCAAATCACCTGACTCACGTCACCGAGTTGGTACCGGGGACACCTCACGCTACGGGTGACCTCACTCAACACATGGTATATGCAGCCCCGACTTCAAATTCGACAGCAAATATCACGATACCGATGCCTACCAACAGAGAAATTCAGGCGATTATCGAATCTGCATTAAGACCGTCCACTCGTCATTCCTATATGGAGGAGAAGATTCTCTTCTTTTGCAGAGTGCCATTCGTTCTCCCCTGCAACGGCTTCAGTCACCAATATCTTACAATTTCTTTTACATTTGCATCATGAGGGACTTAAACCGTCATCCATCAAAGTTTATGCAGCCGCTATATCCCATTATCGTGGCACTATACACGGGTTATCGGTCTTCTCACAACTGCTGGTTCGGCGCTTCATTAAGGGACTACAAAATTTACATCCGTCTATTCGCCCTGCCATGCCGACGTGGAGTCTTTCTGTAGTACTCCAAGCGCTTACCAAACCCTGTTTGAGCCTTTAGCAACTGCGGACTTACGCCTGGTGTCATGGAAGACTGCCTTTCTAGTAGCGGTTACATCAGCACGAAGAGCTAGCAAACTTTGTGCTCTCTGCATAGACCCACCATTTCTGAACTTCCATAAGGAAAAAGTTGTCCTTCGAATGGATTTCTCCTTTTTACCCAAGGTGGCCACATCGTTCCACCTGAATCAGGATATCGTTCTACTGACTTTCTTTCCGTCACCGTCAACCCCGATAGAACGTGCTCTACACACGCTTGATGTTCACCGCTGCTTGGCTTTTTACAGATCCTGCACTGAATCTTTTCGTACTACTAATAGACTTTTAGTTAAATACTTCGAGCAAAAAAGGGGATCACCGATATCATCTCAGAGACTCTCTAATTGGATCACCCAGACTATTGTCCTGGCTTATCAGCTATCGAAAATAGACTTACCTGTCTCTCCAACTGGCCATTCTACACGAGCAGTAGCGACCTCGTCCGCTTTTGCCGCAGGGGTTCCGTTGCAAGACATCTGCAGAGCTGTGATCTGGGCTGGTCCATGTACTTTCACCAAGCATTATCGGCTTGATGTACATGCCAGACGGGACTGCTCTTTTGGTAGAGCTGTTCTCTCATCCATTCTTCGATGATGACACCTCCCTCCGCTGAGTCTGGTAAGCTTGCGAATCACCCATATGTGTGATGCACAGAGGTCACGACGAAGAAAAGCAGGTTGCTTACCTGTTATTGATGTTCTTCGAGTGGCCATCTGTCCATTCACACAACCCACCCGCCGGCCCCACTTGGTGTCGGTGAGTGGATATCATGTTTTTTCTCGGCACCATACTATAATTTGCATCGGTACCATTTGGATTATGTCGCTGGGTGTATTTTTTTTTTTTTGGTACCGAAATATTAATGGCATCGGTACTGGGGGGGTTATATCGCTGACTAGAGATTGTTCTCGGTACCGTACTATAATTCACATTGGTACCGTGGGAATATAATTGTGTCTTATTATTTTTAACCTCTAGAGGGCGAACGTGCGGTCTTCAAGACTGAGCAAAATGGCGGACACTTCGCTCTATTTATACCACAAAGGGGGAGGGGAGCGGAGTTTTCTTGCCAAAAAACCGTTAGCTTTCTAATCTTCTGGCCTAGGCACTGCGCAGGCGCAGCAACCCATATGTGTGAATGCACAGATGGCCACTCGAAGAACATCAGTTACAGGTAAGCAACCTGCTTTTGCTGCTGTTCCATATCAGCACCTAAAGCTTTGAATTTTGTGTATTCCCATTTGGTCTCACCACAGCCCCATGGATATTCATGAAATGCATGGCAGTCTGTGCACACCTTCGGGTTCAAGTGATTCAAATATACCCATACTTAGACAATTGCCTCCTGACCACCGCATCCAAAATGGACTTAAGGGCTTCAATCCACACTACATGTTGTCTCCTACAGAAACTAGGACTGTGCAGAAAAATCTATAATTTCTCTCTCCTAGTCTATCCTATCTATTGGTACCAGACTGGATTCTGTGGATGCCCAGGCATACCTGTCCCTAGACAGAGCAACAACTCTATCTGGATTGGCCCTATGCCTCCAACTAGAAGACAGATCTACAGCACACCATATACACTGACTTCTGGGACTAATGGCAGCTATGATCTCAGTCATATAATATACTCACCTGTGAATGAGACCTCTCTGCTTTCTTCATGTGTACCAGTCACACAGAGACTCCAAATGGAAACGTTTGGCACTCCCTCATTCAGTGCGGTCCTGTCTCACTTGGTGGACTATACATTGCAAACTCTCTAGGAGAGTTGCCTTTACCCTCAAGAAACCAGACTTGACCATAACAACAGACAGTCCCTCATGAGAATGGAGAGCACATTGCATCAGCAAAGAAGCCCATGGACTATGGAGCAATCAAGAATGCAGCAAGCATATCAACCTCTTGGAGATTGCAGTACATAAAGCTTTACTGTCGTTCCAACAGTTACTCAAGGACAAACATATTCAGTAGCATCAGACAATATCACAGTAGTGTATTATCTAAACAAAGAAGGCGAGGCACAATCCATATCACTGACCTGACTTGCACTACAAATTTGGGACTGATCCTTGGAATGGAACACAATGGTTGTGGCAGTTCACTTAGCTGGGATTTACAACAAACTAACCAACAGTCTGAGCAGAAGGCTAGACCTGACTAATGAATGGGAATTACATCCAGAAGTTGTAAAATACCTCTTCACAACTGGGGAACTCCATCTGTTGACCTCTTTGCAACACTGAACAATGCAATGTGCAAACATTTCTGTTCTCAAGCTGGAGCCGGCAATGAATCCATGGGAGATACTTTCCTCACACGTTGCAACAGGACACTATTTTCTGTTCTCCCCACTTGCACTGATTACAAATAATGAAAATTTAAGGGACCAAACAAACTGCATTGTAGTGACTCCATGATGGGCTGCACAGGCATGGTTTACAGACCTTCTCCTGTCCAACCAACCCATCAACCCAACTCATCTTATGTTTGGATGGAGGATTAGTCTTTCACCTAGATATCAAGATCCTGCATCTAACAGTGTGGAGTATCATTGGGTAGACAAGGGAGTCCCCTTGCAAACCAAGATACAGCCAGTCCTTGACACTGTGCTCAAACCAAACACCAGTTGATCATAGAAAACAAAATGGAAGGAATTTGAACATTTCTCTGAAGAACGTGGCCTTGAAACCAACCTTGATTAAGATATACTTTGCAGCTATAGCTGCTTTTCATGGAATGGTTGAAGGGCACTCAGTCTTTTCGTATCCTTTCACCAGACTTAAAGGGTTCCTTAGAGGGTTGCACAACCTTGTATCTCTGATCCAATTGATTGTGTCAAGATGGAGCCTTTTCGTGGTTCTGCAAGCTCTCACAAAGCACCCCTTCAGAACTTTAGCTACCATTTACTTCCACTTTCTCTCCTGGAAGGTGGCATTTTTAGTAGCAATCACATCAGCTGGACAGGCTAATGAGCTATGGACTCTCCGAATTGACCCATCCTTTCTTATTTTCCATAAGCCAGACCAATCTTTCCTGCCTAAGGTTGTTTCAAGCTTCCTCTTAAACCAAGGCATAATCTTATAAGCTTTCTTCTCAATGCCATCTAGTCCAGTAGAAACAGCTCTCCACACACTGAACATTCAAAGGACCCTAGCTTTCTCTCGCTCCTACACATAACCATTCTGCTTATCCAAAGGACTTTTTATCTTGTATGTGGAACAATCAAAAGGCAACTCCATGTTAACATGAAGACTAGCTCACTGGATTGTAGAAACCATCAAGATAGCCTACCAGCTTGCCAGTCTGAGACTCCCAGAAAAATTGAAAGCACACTCTAGCAGAGCAGTGGTTACATCCACAGCACTACATACTGGTAGACTGGTGGAGGACTTATGCAAAGCAGCAACACGGTCCAGTCCATCAATGTTCATTCAGCACTGATAGCTCAATGTCAGGATCAAACAAAACTTTTCCTTTGGACAAGCGATCCTGACAGCAGTTCTATGATGACACCATCCCACCTCCATTCCAAAGTAAGCTCACTATTCACCCATATGTGCAATGCACATAGACCACAAAGAAGAAGGTAAGGCTGCTTACATGCAACCAACATTCTTTGAGTGGTCATCTGTGCACCCAGCCACTGGTCCCACGTCGATGTCAATAGCCATATTATATTCAACCAATGCATTCTTTCCCTTTCCCTTACCTTTCCATCTGTGCCTTACTGGTGCAGAGAGACCTGGAAATGGCTACCCCTTCTCCAGTTGTGAGGCCAAAGCGACAGTTTCATGTAAGCTGGAGAAAATGGCAGGAGCCCCATCTTTATATACCACAGGAAAAAGAGGGTAGAGCTCTGACCAAAACACTTAGCAAGGGAATCTCTCTCTCTGATAACAGGCCCTGTGCAGGCACAGAGCCCATATGTGTGAATGTACATATGACCACTCGAAAAACGTCAGTTATAAGTAAGCAACCTTACTTTTCCTGAGCTGCCTGTAGTTCAGTGGCTAGCACTCAAGCATTCATAACACTGTTTTGCATTATGACCACATACTTTATTGAAGGGTGCCCTAAAAATCTTTAATATTTTTTATTTATTTGCCTGAGAAAAATGCTGTGCATATGTTTAGCTTAACATGCAAGGACTTGATTATTTGCAGAATGGGGAAAGAAGTGGGCTGGTCAAATGCTGAGGCTCCTTTAATGGAGGCCTTGTAGGGCTTCCTTGACATGGAAAGCCTGTGTGCACTGAAATGACAACTTAGGAGAATCCTTCCTGTTATTTCGGATCTGTGAGGGCTTCACTCCCCACCTTCATCCTGAACTTTATGGAGCAGATGGAGCAAATCCTGGCATAGAAAATGTAGGCAATACATACTGGGTTTACCTTGAATCCCCATTCCCTCCAACCTCATAACTCAGGGATCCCAGTCACAGAATGTCTTATAAGTGTGTTCAATTGAACAGATCTAGAATATGACTTTGCACCTTCCAGATCCTCACAGAAAAGTTCAGACTAGAGTGGACAGGACTGGAGTATTCCCTACCCCCTGTACTATCTTTCCCTAACCTGGTTGACTGGAGAATGTTGGGAGCTGTGATACAACACAGCTGGAGAGAACCAGGATGGGGAAGTCTTCCCCTATATATGGTTAAGCTGAACACTTGTTAACAGCATGATTTTCAACAGATATAATTGGTATACAGATTACTTTAACATCCCAGGAATTCCTTTATTCAAACAAAAGGATGCTTACAATTTTTTCATTTGCTTTGAAGTAACAGTTATACTACTACTCTGAAATAATAACAAGGATACATGTATTAATTAGATGTGAAGCAACAACTGAATTTGAACTGGAGGTTTAAGATAAGCAGAAGACATTAGGAAGGTACATTCCACATTGGATAAAAACTCTAGGTAGCAAAGCACTGATAATACAGTATTTTTCAATATATAATACTGTACACTTAAATAAAGGAATTTCTGACACTGTAATGAAATTAGACTTACAACTGAGATGATTCACAAATCTTTCCTGACTTTTGAAATTATTACCTATTTGTCTAGAACATCCTACACTGGCAAGTCAAGATTTGCATAGGTGTATAGCTTGACTAAGGAAAAAGATGATGTAACATTTAGAAATATTGCCTATGAGATGCTAAGCTTAATGAACAGAAAACAAATGAACGGGATTATACATGGTAAAGAAGGGACAGATACCTAACAAACAGAGAAGAAATTTTCTTCATGGGTGGTTCATCTATTCCAGGATGGTTTTGCTTACCATGTTCTAGATAAGGCTGTACTTCCCTTCGGATCACTTTATTGTATGGTAATGTTCGCCGATCTGGCTTTACTGGGTTTGTTCCAGATCACAAAAAGCTGGGTCGCAATTACTTATATTCTGGTAGTCTGGGGCTGTCTTCAAAGAGGGCCCAGTTTATTCAGCATACAGCAGTCAAATGGCTAACAAGAGTCAGGGCCATGAGGTCAAATCTCACCTGTTTTGGCCAAGTTGCCTTGGCTTCCAATCTGTTTTTTAAAGCTCAGCTCAAAGCATGGGCACTCCCTTTCTAAAGATGTTAATGTCCTAGAATGAAGATAATCATCTGAAATGCTCTTCCTCCTCCTCCTGTGGTGCATCAGATTGTGGTTAGGGGAATTCTGCACCAGGAAAAGGCCTTTTGGATCTTCAAGTTCTAGATCTGTTGAGATGTTTTTCTTTGTTTTAAACCATTGTGAAATTGTAGCTCTCCCTTAGTTATTCAGGTTGTTTGACTTGCTTTTGTTGCTGCTGTTCTATTATATTATTTAACTTTATATTGATTAAATATTTTTATTTTTTATTTTTAAATATTAAAAAAGAAACAGAAAGAAAAATACAGAACAAAAAGAAAAAGAAAAGAAAAAGTTATCAAGAGGTCTTGTACAAAAATTGCTTATAAAACTAGATGCAAGACGTTTCACAAAAAATCAGCAATAATCATTACATCACCTAGACTTACAACTACAATTTTACATGATACTACATAATTATAAATAATGCTTGTTAAGTTGGTAAATAGCCAAATACAACTATTTCAGGAAAAAATGTCATGATTTCATGAAAAATTGCTTTAACATAGACAACAGTAAGATATAATTCATCCCACATTGTATCCATAAACCCAATCGCACTTTAAAATATTTTCCCTTCTTCTCTCCCTCTCCTCCTCTACTTCTTCCCTTCCTTATTTCTGAAAACAATTATACTAATCTAATCATTGTATACATTACGTGTTAATGATGTTCAAAGATTCCTTTTTTCCTTCAGATATGAATAGAATAAAAATTAATAGGCATTCATCACTTTAACTGGATTTCGTTTTTATGATTTAAAATATGTATAATAAGCATCCAATTTATTATTAAATTCTTTAATCTGTCTTTTATTTACATAGTTGGTTAATTTTGCCATCACTGTATATTCAGCTAGCTTATTTATCCAATATTTGTTGGTTGGGTGGTCTTCTGTTTTCCAGTTTGTTGCAATTGTAACTCTGGCTGCAGTTATCATATATTCTAATAATTCTCACAGTTTCTTGGGAGGGTATCTGGTAAAATACTTAATAAGATTTTTCAAATTCACTGGAAAGTTAATTTTGAAATTTTTCTGTATTTCAGCATGTATTTCTTTCCAAAAAGTTTTGATCTTATTACACCACCATTACATTTGATAAAAAAAAGTTCCTTCCACTTCTTTACATTTTTAACAATTTCCATTATACTTCTTGTCCATTTTTTGAATACCTTTGGGGTGATAAACCAACGAAAGAACATCTTGAACCAGTTCTCTCTTAATGCTTGGCCAGCCATGAATTTTATTCCTTTCGTTCATAAAGTTTCCCATTGATGGAACTATATTTCTTCTCCAAGGTTCTGCATCCAATTTATCATACATCTTTTAACTTGTTTTGTATCATATTGCAATAATAGCTTGTAAATACATCCTAGTAGAAGGTCTTTCCACTGTGAAATCAACTTCTCAAATTCTGTTAGAGGATCTCTTATGGATCTTGTTGAATGTCCCTTCTCAGTCTGGCGACCAGTTGAATTTAAAGAAGCCATTCTATCTTTTTCCTTCCTCTTTTAATGTTTGCCAGGACTTGATTCTTCCTTGTTAATCTGTCATATCTCTATATGCTATAAAATATTTATTTTTCCTTGAAAATTTGTCATATCTTTCTGTTGGACACATCAAAGGAGATACTGAAGGGCTAATCCTTCTTTGTAATTCCAGGTCCTTTTTAGGCCATCTCTAATTACATGACTTTTTTTTTGTTGGATCTTTTTTAATTGATTCCTTGTCCCACAAACATGTATTCCTTCTTCTAGATCTGCTATTTCCAACTTTATCAGCCTTTCATCAGTATTTTTAATCCAAACCAATCCAGCTGGATAATAATATAATTTAATATTAGGTGATGCTAGAACTCTTATTTCATCTTGTAGTAGTTAGTTTTACCCTTGTTTTTTCCCGTTCCAAGTAGAGGTATTCAGTTGTCTTTATAATTCTTGTAAAAAAATTTCTTGTATGAACATTGGTGTTGTCTGAATTAAAAAGCTCAACTTTGTTAGGACATTCATTTTTATAAAAGGGATTCTTCCCAGCCATGACATTTTTAATTGGACCATCCCTGTAGAACTGTTTTGATCTTCAGCCACATTATTATATAATTGTCTTGGAATAATTTATTATTTTGTCCAGGCACATTTATTCCCAGATATTTAACTGAAGTTATTTCACATACTGAGATTTTTCTAAAATAGTCTCCTTGTTTCATTAGAAACTTTAAAATAATTCTCATGTTCTTATTAATTTTATATTATTTTCTGTTGTTTATTAGACAACCAAAGAGCCCAGATTTCAGAAATAAAATTAATTTCCTATCACTCTTTAGGCCACTTGGACTGCTATCCTCCAAGGGAATAAGTCCCATTGAGTTTATGTAAAGTGTGGTTAATATTTTTTGATTCCTCTGCAATTAGTTCTGTTCTGGTGCATGTTTAAAATGGGATGACAGAGACTGAATGCAGCATTCTAGGTTTGTGGGCATATGTCTGTAATTTTCCCTTAACATCACTGATGAAATTGTATATACTTACCATGTGTGGATAATACCACCTGCTAAACTCTTTTTTAATAGGAAGCAATATTTTGATTTATGATATTGTTTACCAAGTGCTCTGAAGATGAAAAGTGCTCTCTAAGTGTTCCCATTTAATCTAATTGCTGCTTGATCTTGGTAAGGAT
This sequence comes from Varanus komodoensis, assembly GCF_004798865.1. Classification (NCBI taxonomy): domain Eukaryota; kingdom Metazoa; phylum Chordata; class Lepidosauria; order Squamata; family Varanidae; genus Varanus; species Varanus komodoensis. The sequence continues at coordinate 31,901,607 of NW_025335761.1, forward strand.
TTTCCCTAGTGATTTCATTGCAGTCATAACATGTGTGTCCTGGGGTGCGGCTGGAAGACATGTTAGATGTCACATTCTCCACTGATCCAGTTCCAATAATAGCTTTGTTTATGTAATTGTGTTTTGTTTCTTTGCTTTTAAAGAGAACACCCATAAGCTGTCCCTAATTGAAGGCAAGTCCAAATAAATAAGGAATACTCCAAGTTTGTGCTTAAATTAACTCTTTTTCAAAGCTTCATTTACTTTCAGTAAATATTCCTTCATGTTATTCCTAATGTTTATGCATATACATACAGAGGAATTTTTTTCATTAAAAATCTGTGCAGGTACAGACCCTATTGTCGGAGAGAGAGATTCCCTAGCTAAGTGTTTTGGTGGGAGCTCCGCCCCCTTTTCCCTGTGGTATATAAAGGCAGCCCTCCTCCCATTTTCTCCAGTTTTCACAAGACCATCACTTTGACCTCAGAACTGGAGAAGGGGTGGCCATTTCTAGCCCTCGCTGCACCAGTATAAATCTCAAACCTCATGGCTGTGATGCTCAAGGATGCATCTTGACACAGGGATCCAGTCTGTGTTTTTCACTTATTATGGGTAGTCTGCTACCAGTCATTTGCATCCTGGTCCCAGATCAAAAGAAGCTTTAAGAAGAATATGATATTGTGGGAATAATTCTTCAGGCATCGAAACCAGTCTGGACCCTGTCAGATGTAGACTTGGTGGTTCTGCCTTCTTTCCTCTTTCCTTGCTTCACCCTTACAGTAGAGCAGAATGGCCACCCACACAAGGGAAAATCCTGAATCAGTCAAAGCAAAGATCCAAACTACATATTTATGTATTTTATTTATTTATTTAGAATATATATACTCCGTCCTTTTGCAAAAGCCTCAGGACAGCTTACATAAATATTAACTAGAAAGCAATTCTATGGTCTTAAAACAGTATCTCAGGGGTGATAGGAATTGTGGGGTTTTTTTCATACTTCCAAGTCTTAGATGGAGCTCTGACCTCAGAGAGGTGTTTCCATTGTCACATTATCTCTGCAGGCTCTGCCCACCCATCGCAGAAAGGGTTCTGTCCTGCTTTCAATGAAAGTATTCTGTCAGAGCAACCAGGCTGACTTGGTTGCATAACCAGGTTGAAGCATGGACTGGAATGGATCTAAATGGTCACTGTCCTCCATGAATTTATTTTACTTATTTTATTTAGGAAGCTTCTATGCCGCCCCATTCGCCAAAGCCTCGGGGCGGCTCACAATAAATAACAACATAATAACAATATAAAACAATATAATATAATTGGAGATGTCCTGGCCAAAGATGTAAAATCAATAAATAATATTAACAATTAAAATGATGTTTAAATAAAAAGGTCTTGGCCTGGTGCCGAAAAACAAATAACGACAGCGCCAGACGGACCTCTCTGGGGAGCACATTCCATAGATTGGGCACCACCGCAGAGAAAGCCCTCCTCCAGGTACTTACCCTCCTAATATCCTTCACAGAGGGTTCCCGGAGAAGGGTCTCTCCCGCTGATCTCAAGGGGTGGGTGGGCATATATGGACGTAAGCGCTCCTTTAGGTAACCAGGACCCAAGATGTTAAGGGCTTTATAGGTAATAACCAACAGCTTGAATTGGGCCCGGACTTCAGTGGGGAGCCAGTGAAGCTGACGGAGGACTGGAGTCATGTGAACATAACGCCCAGTCCCCGTCAGCAGCCTGGCAGCTCTATTTTGAACCAATTGAAGTATCCGGACCGTCTTCAAGGGCAGCCCCACATAGAGCGTGTTACAGAAGTCTAGTCAGGAAGTTACCAACACGTGTGTCACTGTTGCCAGGCAGTCGTTCTCCAGGTAGGGACACAGCTGATAGATCAGCCAAAGCTGAAAGAAAGCGCTCCTCACCACCACTGTCACCTGAGCTTCCAGTGAAAGCTCTGGGTTGAGGAGCACTCCCAAGCTGTGGACCTTGTCCCTAAGAGGGAGTGCAACCCCATTCAGGACAAGGTCAAGGTCTCCTTCCCTGAAGTTCGATCCGCCTACCAACAAGACCTCCATCTTGTCTGGATTGAGCTTCAGTTTATTGGCCCTCATCCAGCCCATTACCTCGGCCAGGCACTGGTTCAATACAGCCACTGCCTCACCTGTAAACGAGAGGTAGAGCTGGGTATCATCAACGTACTGATGATTCCGCAGCCCACATCTCCTCATAACCTCTCCCAGTGGTTTCATGTAGATGTTGAATAGCAAAGGGGACAAAATGGATCCCTGCGGTATTCAATGGCATAGCTGCCATGGCGCAGAGCCATAGTCCCCCAGCATCACCTTCTGGAATCGGCCATTGAGATAGGAGTGGAACCACTGCAAAGCAGTGCCTCCAACCCCCAATCCCGCTAGTCTATCCAGAAGGATACCATGGTTGACGGTATCGAAAGCCGCTGAGAGGTCCAGGAGAATCAACAGGGATGCACTCCCCCTGTCTTTCTCCCTGCACATGTCATCGTACAGGGTGACCAAGGCAGATTCAGCACCGTACCCGGGTCTGAAGCCGGACTGAAATGGGTCCAGATAATCAGTTTCATCGAAGAGTGCTTGGAGTTGTCCCGCCACCACCCGCTCCAACACCTTGCCCAAAAACGGGATGTTGGCCACTGGTCTATAATTAGTGGCCATCTCTGGATCCAGTGACGCCTTCTTCAGGACTGGTCGGACTACCACCTCCTTTAAAGGGGCAGGTACCCGGCCATCCCTCAGAGATGCGTTAACCACTTCCAAGATCCAGGTCCCTATCCCTTGCTTGGCGTTGTTAATTAGCTAAGATGGGCAAGGGTCCAGTAGGCAAGTGGTGGGACATACTCGTCCAAGCACCTTGTCCACATCATCAGGCCACAGTAACTGAAACTCATCCATCAATTTTGGACCAGACGGCGACATTGGTTACTCCCCAGAAGCCTCTGGGTCACTAGTGGAGTCCAGCTCGTGACGAATCTGAGCAATTTTCTCCTTAAAATGCTTGGCAAAGTTGTCACAGCGGGCCTTCGAGGGTGGTACCATATCTTTCTTAGGGCCAGGATGAACCAGCCCTTGTACCACCTGAAAAAGCTCCTCCGGATGGCATTTTGAGGAGGCAGTGGAAACGGAGAAGAATTTCTTTTTCGCCTCCCTCACCGCCACAGCATAGGCCCGATAATGGGCTCTTAAGTGTGTTCAGTCAGATTCATCCCGTGATTTCCTCCACCTACGTTCTAGCCGTCTCCCAGCCTGCTTCATCCCCCGCAATTCAGATGTATACCAAGGGAAAGAGTGGGCTCTGCCCGGCGGGAGAGGACACTTGGGGAGATCGTGTCAATAGCCCTGGTCATTTCCCCATTCTATAGTTTGACCAGAGCATCGACAGGAGCACCAGTCTTGTCAACCGAAAACTCCCCCAGGGCCTTCAGAAATCCACCCGGATCCATCCGGCTCTGGGGGCGGACCCACACAATCGGGTCCACACCCTTACAGAGGGAAAGGCTGCTCTCGAGCACAAACCTCACGAGGAAGTGATCTGACCATGACAGGGGTGTTAGACACAAATTTCTCACCCTCAGACCACCCTCTTCCTGCCCCATCGAGAAAACCAGGTCCAAAGTATGCCCACATTCATGGGTCGGGCCTGTGGCATGTTGAGACAGCCCCATGGCTATCATGGAGGCCATGAAATCCTGAGCTGCTCCGGTCAGACCAGTCCAACTGAATGTCTGCAGTTGCTCTACCCACTGAAGTACCTTCCCTAAGAAAGGGGAATTTACAGCTGGACTGTAGTTGTCAAGTACCATTGGGTCCAGAATGGGTTTCTTCAGGAGAGGTTGCACTACTGTCTCCTTAAGGATCTCAGGGAGCAGTCCTTCATGCAGATATGCATTTACCACTGGCTGGACTTACCCAGTTCTACCCTCTCAGCTAGTTTTTATTAACCAGTAGGGGCAAGAAGCAAGGGAACACATGGTTGGTCACATTACTCTAAACACCTTGTCATTATCAGGCTGTTGCACCAACAATTGATCTCATGAGATTGGACATAGGGTGGCATCAGACATTAGAACTGGAGCTGTACTAGAAACAGCTTGCAGATGCAATTTTGTCCTTAAGGAGACCAGGGCCCCACTTGCTGCTGAATGTGTTAACAACCCACAGACCATCCAAAATTGCTCCATTTAGATGACTACTTGAGGTCACAATGGATGCAGCAAAATAAAGGTTCCTTGCTACTTATACTGCTGCTTATTATGTGCTTTAGTGTGCTCGCTTGTCTGCACCTCAAGTCTTAGGCAGTTTGCACTGTAACTGACATCTGGCCTGTTTTCCTGGCCACAATTGCTTTGCACTCCAAGAAGCAGAGTGGGCTCCACAGCATCAGAGAGAGCACTCTGGTGTAATTGAGTTGATGGACCTCTACATTTCAATGGCCTACAGTGAGATTAGAGTTTCAGCTGGATCCAGCCGCTTTTGCTGAAAAATCCTGACATACCCAGAAATTTGTCAGTCTCCTAGGACAGACCATCCGAGTAGGACCCCAACCAACTATACTGGATTATTTTACACAACAAAAATGAGAAAGGGGGTTCAGACAGCATAAAAGAAGCAAAATTGATCTATTAATACTTTCCATAATTTGATAAACTGATAGGTTCGAAGGGAAAATCACCTCAAATTTGAAAAATGCAACAACCTTCTAGGGACAAGGGGCTCCAGTCAGTTCTTAGGAGTTGGAACTAGGGTAGTCTTTATGGAAACAGGGCAAAAGTGGAAGCACTTCTGATACTTTAGCAGGAGCAATTAATTATCAGATCAAAAAGACAAAGATTTGGGATCTTTCCTACTACCGGGAAGGATAATTAACCCTTGTGTTAGAAAAGAGAGTTTCTCTCTTGCTGTCTTAGCTATGCACATTTCACACCTTCTGTTTGTGTGGGAGCAGATCATAATGGGATCTGGCCATCACAATGGGGCAATTTCAGCCCTCCCAATGTATACACTATTCGTCTCACATCCAGAGGGAAAGACTAAATTGAGAGCTTATCTTACCCTATAAATTGATTACAAGTGGTTTTCATAGAGACCATGAAGGAGATGATATTTCCTGACAGAATTTAATGGGACTATTCACCATTATTGAGAATTATGTCCTATTTTTTGTATAGAGAATCAGGAAATGCCATTAAAGGCTGAGGTTTAAAGTCAGGGAATCCCTGGTCATGGTCTGGACTACTGGAATCTCCCAATTTCATACTTACTAACCCAGAGAAAACTGAACAGTTTTGGAACTTTTTTAGTCTACTTAATGGAAAATGAATCTATCACTATCAGGCATAGATTTATAATCTACAATTTTGAGTTTCAGTCTTATAAAGAGAGTTTTTAAGTGAGCTGGAAAAAAAACTATACCTCAGATGAAATCTTTATCTTATCCTCACCCCCAAAGTGAAATGGAATTTGAATTGCTTTTTGAACATCTCAGTTGAAGGGGAAAAAACCCAAATTACTTTAGTGGCTCAAAAAATAAAAAGATTTCTTAAAATGACCCAGAGGCTTGTGTAGTACAGTCATTGGTTCCCTGTGCAATGAACTACTACTTCCCTATATTTGTACAATGGAATTTCTGGGTGCAGATATTCTGAAGACTACAAAGGGAGGGGTAAATAGATATTGTAGTGCATTGCCCCTGCAAACCTTCAACACTGGAAATTCCCATCACTGGCTTCGAGTTACTACAAGTGCCCTTCATAATGCATTCGCTATCCATGGAATCTGAAGGGTGGGCTTCTCCTGGTGCTCTGTCAAACAAGAAGGGTTTAAACGGTAGCTGCTAAGTGGTGCTTCTGCAGTTGCAGAATGCCCTCCTGAGACTGGCAAACTTTTCAGTGCCAAGTGACGACCATTTTATTTTCCCAGGATTCTATAAAACCTGTCCAAATGTTTTTAGATTAGATCTGAATGTTTTTAGATATTGGACGCTGCTTTATTTTGTTGCTGTTTAAAACTTGTTTATACCCTTGTGTGTGTGTTTCTTTTTTGCATTGCATGGTTCTTTGTGGTCTCTGACTCACACATATGGGTTAATGTGCCTGTGCAGAGCAGTTTTTGGAACATTCCAGAGCTAAGTAGAGCTTTTGGGTGGAAGCTCCACCCCCTTCTTCTGCACACATTCTAAGTGTAGCTCCAGTCTGCATCTCAGCCCTTTTCTTTCCACCACAGTGAAAGCAGTACAAAAAAACCAGGAGATTTTTTGTCTTCCTCCTCCCATCATGTTTTCTCTGAGCTCTTGATCTCTTTTTTCCTTAGCCCTCTCAGGGGCTCATAGTCTTCAAGGTGTTCTTCAAAAAGTGTTCCTTCTGCAGCTGGAAGATCCTGTTATCGAATGGACATTCAGAGTTCCTTCAGTGTCTTGGAGGGGCCTGTAGAGAAGACCCTTCCTCCATTGCAAGGCCTTTACTAAATGGGCCAGGAGGAATAGACCAACATACCTCCATGTTCTTGTTTGGTAACAACCCCTGCAAGCAGCAGACCTCTTTGCACAAAACTGGCCCTAACCACTTTAGCGTTTGTCTGTAAGAGATTATCTCCCTCTTTCTACTCCAACCTGCAGACAGCAGGGAACAATCACATGCTCCACACTGACCTACTGGAAAAGCTGCCAAGCATTCAAAACTACCTTTATGGAGCATCCCTATCCCTAAAACCAAAGGGCTTAGCATCTGTCAGAGAATGTGCATATGAATCCAGCAGCAATATTGGTGTACCACAATAGCATCAATGGATTGGCTGTCTCATCCCACCTGTTTTACACAAAGCAGTTCCTCAATAGCTTGGGAAATTTATATCCTCCCACAAAGACTCCAACTCCCCCAAGGAGTCTCTGTGGTATGCTCTCTAACTCAAAAATGCATACATAATAAATGTTGCATACACAAGCACAGTAACAACATCGTGTGGAAACTATGTAAGAAAATACATGCAAGGTTTTTACAGAATTTTAAAAAAAATGTACTCTGAAGTGAAATCAGGCCAAAACAATGTTCAGTTTGGGAAAATGCTTCAGAATAGAGGGAAATCTTAGCTTGGTGATGGAAGTTGGCACCCATAGTTTTCAATGAGGAGACTGTTCCAAAACTGGGGGACCACCACTAAAAGAACCTCCCACCAGTTGTCACCCATTGAGCCTTCCTCGCAGTTGGTATTTGGAGAAAGGCCTTGGATGTTGAACATAGTTTCTGGGTAAATTTAACTCAGGAGACGTGTTCCCAAACCACCACTAATGTGCTATGGTGGTTAGAGTGTTGGACTGGGGACCTGGGGAATTCTGATCCTAGACACTCAACCATGGAGCCCACTGGGTGATTTTAAGCCAGGCACTCAGTCTCAGCCTAACTTACCTCACAGGGTTGTTGTGAAGATAAAATGGAGGTCTATGTAAGTGACCTTGGGTTCCTCAGGAGAGGAAAAAAGGCAGGATATAAATGCAATAATACTAAAATATTAATGCTAGTACTAATACCACTACTAAAAAAATTGCTCCTAGAATTTAGTTTGGAAACATTTAGGGCCAGAATCAGTATTATGCTCTCATATCTTCTGTTTCTACTTACTAGTCTGACTGTTGTATTTGGCACAAGATGAAGAATCTGACTTTTCTTCAAGAGTATCCCCAGGTGCATTATAGTAATATTACTTAGAAAAAAGCAGTTTTAAGCCTTTCTGCTACTGTTGGCATACGAAAGTTTTTAAAGTGTTTGCCACACATCTGGTTGCTACATGAAAAGGTAGATTTCAAGTTGTGTTTAATCTTAAGTGGTAAAAATTCCAGGGAAAAACTGTTGTACTTGAAGTATATTTTAAATCCCCCACCCACCATTTTTTCCATAGAATTGCAAATAGTTGAGGACGTCACACTCCTATTTTAACCTCTTTTTCGTATATGGAACTGACTCTGATTACTATTACTGATCATCATACATTAAAAGTTAGAATGTTATGTAAATAGTGACTTAGTTATTAGAAGGAAATACTGCATATTCAGCTAAGGAAGCAACAGAAAATGTTTGTTAGATGCCGAGGAACATTTTGGGAAAGTTGCCCTGTACAAGAGTTTAAAAAGCATGAAGATCAGTTACCAATTCTTAGGGTTGCAGCTATATAAGAATTCACTTTTCCTTGCAAATTGCTTCTGAAAAACAGGAGCAACCCAAAAGAGTTTGCTTAGTGGCAGCAACCCATTAAGATCGTGTCTATTGGGACAATGCAGGAGAGTTCCTTCCTAAATTTTCTCAGCTGTACAAGTTTCCCAAAAGAGGATCCCAGACTAGCTCACAGCCCATGTATGTGATTTTGAGTCTGTACATGTTGCAAAAGAAACAAGTTTCCCCATCACAAGATGCTGCAAAATAGTTTTTATATATAGAATTCATATAACTGTATGGATTCTGACTTTTTACTGCTAATGTATATCACTGTTTAGCAAGGGTAATTTGCAGAAATTTTGCAGATGAGAAAAAACCTGTGGCTTATGGTGATAAAGTTTTGGGATATGGGAAAACTGTACTGCTAAGCTTCAGAACAGGTTGACTTTGCTTTCAGTTTAAAACTTCAGTTCTTTCCAGTTGTCTACTGCAAGATAATAAAAGTAAGGCTTTTAGCATCTTGAAGCTTAAGGCTTAAAGACTAACAGATATATTAATGGGATAAATTTTTGATAAGGAGCCACAGGCCTCTTTGTCTTTGCTGCTATAGCCTAATATGGATTCTTTGGGAGAGGTGCTTTTTGTACTTGTGCTTTGGTGGTATTGAGCTGACTCAAATTGCTCAAAGTTTAAATCCCCTTGCAAAAGCAAACAAGAAAACAACATATCCAGAGCTTATTTTCCTCCTGAAACCCAGACAAAATATAGTTGCAAATATTGTTATAAAGTAGGTAGTTATGAGTTGTTTTACACAGGCACAATCCCCACCACCAAACAAGCACTGTTCTGCCTTTATTTGACAGAACACCTCAGAAGCATTTGAGCCATTCTCTCACCAGGAAAGGTGAATCCACCTGAAGTTGACTTCCTTTTATCTGACTGAGCTGCAGCAGGTGAATAGCTGTTTAGCTGAGTCATAATTCATTGTGCTGTCTTACAAAAGCATTCAGGGAATCCAGGGAATTCCCATCTGAGAAATGCTTTTATGATCTGAGGAGGAAGACTGTTGTATGAAAAGCGTGACCTTTAAAAAAGCATGACACACACTGTACACTATGTGAACCAGTAATGAAGAGTCCATGACTGGGAATTGAGGCTCTTGGATGTTGTTTTTGCTTATATAGTGGCTTGAAACAGTTCAGATTTTATTGATTGTTAATTTCACATTACAATTGGTGATATAATCATGTGGTTTTCTTATGTCTACACAGGCATTTGAGTGTAGAAGATACATCTGTGCACCTGAGTTGTAATCATGTGAATGTTTCTGTTTCTCCATCAGTCATAGGACATGACTATGCACTCTCTCACCTATGTGACTCCTTGAGTCACATCTCATTTTTGTCTGTGGGAGTACTGGCTCCCAAAATCAAATTCTCAAGTTTGTGGTGGAGCCGTTTCATGCTCTATCCATCTGTCAGGATAGCCTTCCGACAAAGGCCTTCCTTATGCTCAGCTTGCAAATATGACTTAAACTATTTTAGAATTCCTGTCATTACTACTGATGGTTTTGAGAGACTGTGGTGAATGTGGTAACTGTAGGGCAGCACATGGGCATTGTTTTGAATAACCCCATGTGACAGCTGTCATATTGTGGCAAGTGATTTTAAGAAATTCACCAAGAAATTCTCCTGGCATCACTGGAAGGGGCTGTGACTCAGTGGTGGAACACATGCTTTGCATGCAGAAGTTCCTGAGATCAGTTCCTGGCTTCTCCAACGCACCACAGGAAGGGTTGGAAAACCTCCTGTTTGAAACCCTGGAGAACCGCTCCCAGTCAGCAGCCTTATTTAGACATCACCACAGTCTATCATGGTTGGTGGCTGTTATGAATATTCAAACTGTGGTGGGCAGTTCCTCCAATTTATCATGATGTGCAAACCAAGCAAGGGTTGTCTCTTGTCACAGCTGAAGGTGTTTTCTTAACCCTGACAAATATTGTTGTAAAGTAGGTAAATAGTTCTGAGTTGTTTTATACAGGCACAAGTACAGACCTGTGAAATTTTGCATGTTCCACCCTACTTTGGGTTCATACATCATGCTAAGCCTCAGTAACTGCCTGCTGAGGTCTGCACATTCACAGTGGCCACTGGTATGCATTGAGCGAAGCTATGGAGCCTGCCATGGTGTACCCCTAAAGTACCTTAAAGGAAGATTTAATCTATTTCATTTGTCTGGAGGGATTGCTACACACGGGGGAAGTAACAGGTATTCTGTCCTACTGGTCTGCTAATGTCCCATAATGTTGCAGTATGGACTACAACATTATGTGCCAGTTGGGAAATCCTTTCTGTAGTGGATGACAATAATACTATTAGTCTCAAATGGACACATTTAAAAGTAATGCATTTGAAGAACAGAATAGCCCAGAAGACACAGCCCTTGCACACTTTAAGTGTGCATACCAAGCGTCAGTTCTCCATGTTTCTTGGTCTTGATGCTGATAGATGGAAAGACAAACACAAAACCTCTTTTATTATTATAGATGTGTTTGTTGGCTAGCATATCCTGTTGTACAAGTTCCCTTAGATTCTGTCTTCTTCAATATTCCATGTGGCCAGAGCTCATTGCCATCACCTGTATTTTTCCACACAGTCTTATGTTCCAGGCATATCTTAGGGGGTCTTTACAGTTGAAAATGAACTTCCTTTTTTCCATATAAAGAAATGATCCTTTTGAAAAGTCTGCCCCCCTCCCACTTTGTGGTTTGTTGCTTTTGTAAAATGATGGCCGTTACATGTAAGTTTCTGCCATTTCAATAAGTTATCTTTGATTCAGACCTTGGAAGATTATGCCATTAAGTGGATGGAAGCTTTCACACATTCTCAGATGACTATTAAGAAATGCTGCTATACAGGGAAATACTGTTATCTTTTACTGTAGGCTTTTCTGCTTTTCTTTCTCTAAGATTTTAGCAGAGACCTGCTTGCACTGTGCAAGAACTTGAACTTGATGGCCTAAATTATTCTTTCCAGCTCTATGGTTCTGTGATTACCCCCCAATCTTATTAAGAAATCTGTGGTATATTAGCACCTAAACGTATCATTTTTGCCTTCAGAAAATAATCACCATTGATTGGGGTGGGGGAAAATAAATGCAGTTGTAAAGAGAGAAACCTTTGCCTTCAATCTAACAATTTGAGCTACATTCCATTTCCTTTATGACTAAAAGAAAGTGGCTTGTCTCATGCGCTCCTTTTCTAAGAAGCAGTTATGTGTGGGAGGAATACTAGACAGGAAATCCCCCTGTAGCTATGTATAGACCACCACAGTAATATCCAGAGCTTAAATTAGATGAAGTAGACCATCAGGAAGAGCAGCAAGTAGAAGGAGGTATTTAACATTTCCGCAACATAAAGTATTTCCTATTTTTTTCAATACAGATAGCTTTGTAAAAGCATGCATGTTGTTGCAATTCTTTTCCATTAGTACTCAAGCTTTTGCTTAATGCCTTCAAGGCTTAGGAAGGTTTCTCTGAACAGGACTTTTCCGTTGCATGAGGTCAGTTCAAACATACTATGCCATACTGGACAGCCAGTGTGGTGTGGTTAAAGGAATGGAGGCAAACACTAAGACCTGGGTTCTAATCCCCACTTACCCATGAAGAGCAGTGGATGACTTTAGGCCTGTCACTGACTCAGCCTAACTTACTTCACAGGGCTGTTGCAGTGACTGCATGGAGAGGAGCAGAATCATACACATGGTCTTGGACACCATGGAGGAAAAGCAGAATAAAAATGCTGTGACAAATAATTATTGGTAGACTAGACTGCTGACTGAAGGAACACAGTTCAAGCAACCCGTTAGAGAAACAGTGCACAATTGCTGTGTGCTGTCTCAGGGGGGCTCTGGGGTTTACTCTCACTTCATGCAAGGACAACTTCATTTTGACCATGGCAGAAAGAGATCCTGAGCTGACCTAGGCTTTGTGCCCATTGTTGCAGCAATTCAGCTTCTTACACTCCAAATCCTAATCAGGCTACAACTTCAATGCAGTCTACTTCCCTATTCCCAAGAGGTTGAGGATAAATCATAATAGGAATGAATTGGAAAGGGGAAGTTAAAACTATGGGAGTGGTGGAGGGTAAACCGTAGTTTAAGAGAGAAAAAGAAGTATCTAGGTTCCCACATAGGTTTTCTTATTTTGCAGCCAAGCTTCTGATGTTTGTTAAATTATCTTTACCTTCAGCAGAAGCTTGCAGTGTTTTCATGGTTCAAGTATGTCCTTCACAGATGTTGCAGGATGTTCTTTAGAATTAAATTAGAATGATAATATCAGAAAGGGTATTAGAAACTTGCTTCTGTGTTCAGTGTTCTAAGCTGTTGGCGACATACAGGTATGTGAGGGGATGTCACATGGAGATGGGTAGAGACCTGTTCTCCCCTGCAGAGGAAGGCAGAACGTGCTCCAACGGAGCAAAGCTCAGGGAGCCAAGGTTCCATTTGGATGCCAGGAAGCACTTCCTGACAGTCAGGACCCGGAGGGTGTGGAATGGGCTTCCCCGGGAGGTAGTAGAGGCCCCATCGGTGCAGATGTTCAAGGATAGGCTGGACATCCACATGGTGGGCATGTCGTGAGTGGAGCCGGCTGGTGCCGGAGGTCAGACTAGATGGCCCGGGAGGCCCCTTCTGACTCGCTCTGTTTTCTATGTTTCTAAGCTTTGAAATTTTATTCTTCTCTCATTGCTTCTCATAGCTACGGGATGTTGTTACCTACTTAGCACAGCAAAAGCCAAGGATACTTGTGCTGGGGCGTAAACATATGCTGAACGGAACTCAGCAATGGAAAAGAAATAATATGGCTGCTATACAGAAGATAGCGGACTTCTTCTTTACTGAGGACATGTATGTATTTTTCTTTAATGGGCTTATTCAGAGACACTAGGAACAGATTGTAGCTGAAGACACTTTGATAAGTAGCCATTATATCACTTGATGTAATTTTAAGTATACAAAGTTGTACATTCTTTATCTACTGGAGGGATGATGAATGAATCTTTTCTTTAGGCCCAGAGCTGAATTTCAGTTTGAAAGAATTCTCAGAGTTGGGCAGAGCTAAAGAAATACATCTGAAAATACCAGATACCATTATGAAGTGTTTATAGACACAAACTACAACATTCTAACCTTTTGGAATGCGGGAAAAATCCTAAAGCCATGAAACCATAAAACAATGAACAGTGGGAAGAAGAATGAGGATGACAGTGGTCATCTTGGAAATCCATGCTCACAGGCTTGAGGTTCCCCACTGCTGATCTCTCATTATCTCTTCCTTACTTTTGAACTTTTCTGTTACACTTTTCAGTCATTTCACTACGGTAATGCAAAATGAATACAGTTCTTTCCTTGTTGTGCAGTATTATAGCCTTGTTTTATGTATATTTAACAAGTAATTGGCTGTTTTGTATTCAAAATCATATTCGAACACAGTAAGTGTACCAACCAGCCATTAGGCCTGAGCAAATGATGAGGTATTTACCAACACAAAGCAGAATTATTTGATGCATGGCTTTCTTATCCAAGAAAGCAAACTGGTGTCAGCAGCACTGCCCAGAACTGTTAGATGAGCTGTCTGTAATACAGAAATGAAGTTGACGAGAGCTTTGCAGGCATTCGGCTGAAAGATTAACTACCTCTTGTTACCCATTTAATTTCCACATCAGACTTTTTCCTCCTCACATCCATGTGCAATAACTATTGAATGCCAAATGAAGACAGTATATCTTCATTTGGCATTCTTGTTCTAGAACTTGTTCTAGAAGTTCACTTGTTCTAGAACTTCACTTTTATTTATGATCAAGCACTGGCAGAATTGATGTTAGGAAAAATCACATTTTTTATCATGCACAAATTCCTGTCAGAACAAAGAGAAGCAGATAAAAGAACAACTGGAATATCATGGCATACTTAAATAACATTTCTCATAGCTTTACCTATTTCAGTTATCATTGATAAATAACACTGTTATTTTTGCAGCTATGAATTATGGTCTGCCAGTTTAATGCAATTGAATGTGCTTCTACTGCAACGTAGTGGAAATAAAACAATGAAATTGAGGGACACAGTCCTGGTGAACACTTGAATTTTTAAAGCTAGTTCTTAGGTGCCTTAAATTTTCGGTGCCTTAAGGTTTGGCACTCAAAGTTTGAAACATATTGAGTCTGCATTTTCACAGAACTAGGCTTAAATATTGGCTGCTAGGACCTAGGTCTTTGAAAGCTGCAACAGATGTTAAGCATTCATGTTCACGGAACACAGTAAGCTGTAAATAAGCTATAAAATGTGAGTTTTTCTGGAACAACTCATGGAACACCAGAGGATGAGACTCATTCTGTAGGTATTGCAGGGGATTCATGGGAAGATCCATGTTTTCTTCCTATTGTGGTCACCATGGCTTGTGTGGGTGTGTATCAGGGCAGAGGAGATCACCTTTTGTGATCTTCAGAATCTGATAGTCCCTTCAGAGTGCTTCAGTAACACATCTGAATAGCTATCACTGATTCACCACCTTTTCTTTCCCTTTTGCACCTGAGATTTGTGCAAATAGTCTTGTTTGATTTTTTAAAGTGTTTGCTTGATTTTCTCAGAAATCTGCATAGGTCCATGTCAACCCCCACCTGTTGGCTGGCCCTGTCAAAGTATCTGTTTTAAACATAAGCCTGAGTTTTGACAGCTATCAAAATTCTGTGCTCCCATAAATGGGGTGGCTTGTACTTTTCCACTTCCCCAAGCATTCAGAGTCTTGGGAAGGGGTTGAAGTTGGAGAACACTGAGAACAGTCAGGTCCATACCATCATCACCTAAAGGATCTCATTGGGAAGAGAGTGATCTGCACACCACCTCCTTCCACAGAAAAGCTCTCCAACAGCTTCACTTACATGCTTGCTTGCTTGCTTGCTTGCTTACTTACTTAAAACTTTTGTATGCTGTCACCATATGCCTTGGCATCTCGTGATGGCTCACAATACATACAGTTAAAAACAATAAAATGATCTTTATAAATAACAAATTCAGTAAAAGATTACATAAAGACAAAAAAACCAAAACCAAAAGAGTGACTGTTCAACAATAAAATATTAGTTTTTAAAATAGCAATTAAATAAAAATGTTTTAACCTGGCGCCAAAAAGAATATAAACTCGGTGCCAGGTGCACCTCTCCAGGGAGTGAGTTCCATAATCTGGGCGCCATCGCAGAGAAGGCTCCAGGTAGATGTTCTTCTTATCTCCATTAAAGAGGGTTCCTGGAGCGGATCCTCTCCGGCAGATCTTAAGGGGCATGAGGGCATGTATGGGAAGAGGTGCTCCTTCAGGTATCCTGGTTCCAAGCCATTCAGGGCTTTATAGGTTAAAACCAGCACCTTGAATTGGACCTGGACTTCAACTGGAAGCCAGTGTAGCTGGTAGAGGACCAGCGTTATATGAGAATAATGGCCGGTCCCCAGCAGCCTGGCAGCTCTGTTCTGTATCAGCTGAAGTATCCAGACCATTTTGACAGCTTGCCATTTGACAACAAAGCAACAATTGATCTGTGTTTAGCCTTGCTTTGTCCATGTCCATGAATGCTGCCTCCTGTATTGTGATAGGAGATAACTTCCAGATCATTGACAAGTCAAGGCTGGAAGAGTTGGGGTTGTGCACTTGCAGATCTGACAAAAAGAAAAAAAAAGAATGAAAATAATTGTACAAAATCACAAAATGAAAAGGGGGGAGAGGCCAACCAGTAACTTTGGGCCCTTTAAAGAAGCTATCACTGACTGTCAATTCAGAGATCACAAAAAGCAATCTTCAGCAGAATGGGGAAGGGAGAACAAGCCATGGTAACCACAAAACAGGTCACAATCAGCAGTGAGGAAACCAAGCCAGGGATGGCTTCTCTAAAGAGACATTTGGGCACTTCATCAAGTGGCTGGAGTGGCTGTCACTGGCGATGCTTTGGCAAGAACAACAAGGTTTTTTGCTACTCTTGTGAGATGGCTCACTCACTGTTTTCCTATACCAATGATGTGATCTATTGTCTGGGCTCTCTAACCCCTAGAACTAGCCATGGGTGGTTAGGGTGACTTCTTATGTAAAAATAAGCCAACCTGTGGGAAGCAGTCCATGTTTGCATGACCTAACAACCCACTGCGGTTGTTAGGTTACACAGGATGGGTCATCATGTCCATGTCCTAGATTATGGTCTGAACGTACATAAGGCATCTACCATGTTGAAGCTAAGCAAGTCTGGGGCTGGTCTAAGCTTGGCGGAGAGGCCACCTGGGAACCATATGTAGCCACCTTGAGTTCCATAAAGGGAGAAATGTGGGATATAAATGAATAAATGTTAATAATAATAAATGTTATGCAAACTCAGGCATTGTTTCTTGTTTGAATTGTCAACATTTAAATATCTGATGTGGATAGATTTGCTACATTTCAATTAAGCTAAATAGTACATTGTCTTTTGTTACTATACCATGAGATTATATTGGAAGACAAGTACTTTTCTAATACCAAAAAAGAAAAAAGAAAGAAATTGGGGTTCCCTAAAATGTGGATGTTATAGAAATAGATAGAAAAAGATCAGCTGACCTTACTAGCTTCATAACTGGAATGAATAAACTTTAAATTAATGCCTGAGTAATTTCTATAACCCTGATATTTGTCTTTGCTTTTTCATGGTTCAAGATCTGAAGATGATCCCTTCCTGCTCTATGCGACTCTTCACTCGGGCAATCACTGTAGATTTGTCACTGGAGATCTGTTACGTGATCACAAAGCTTGTCTCTCTGATAGTCATACTCAACGCTTGTTCTTTAAATGGCAGCGTGGACATCAGATGGTGCTTTCTCGCTACAGACCAGAAAAAATTATAAAGTTTGAGGTATTACAGGTTATATTCAAGCTCATTTTGTCATGAGCAGAGCTGGCTGGAGCCAGGGGTCAGACTAGATAGCCCAGGAGGCCACTTCTGACTTGCTCAATTTCTGTGTTTCTATGTCATTCTGTATAGCATTTATTCAGTTCAATATGTATTTAGTTCCAGCAGTAGTAAATCTTAATGAAGGAATGAAGAACCAGATATTGACCTCAAAGGACTGAGTTAACAGTCTGGAATAAGTTTAATACTTACTGATAGCTTTTTTCTTAAGTAATTGCTCTGGAATTTTATCCCTTTAGTAATTGCTTTGCGTATTCATGCTGTCGTTGTTTCATATTGGAAAAGTGAGGAAACATAAGCTAGGAGATATGCAATATTTCTATTTTTGTAACACTGTATAAAAATACTGTTCGTTCTTTCTTTAACAGCCTGTCTTGGAGTACGACACAATTGTGCAGACTACTGGTAACACATGGCATATTCCCTATGATGACAACTTCTTGGAAAGAGCTTCTTATGAAGTACCAATAAGATGGCTGTGTCTTCAACAGAAATAATAAATAAAACCAAGTGTTGAAAATGAAGTGCTCCTCCACACTATCAGTTCTTCAATAGGCAAGGATCTTCCTGCCCTTTCTATATTCAATATGTAGCATACAATGGGAAGCAGTTTTTGACTGTATTGTCCATCACACATTAATATGTATGGAACATGTTATCCCATCAGCCAATCATCCCAACTATAATGAACATACAATCCCTTCTTTCCATAAGAGAGATTTTGTTTTTTCTCTATGATGTATAGCTTTTAGACAATGGTGAATTCTTGTGTTTTCTGTCCCTCCAAAGATTCTTCCAGCTGGTTAGCATATGCCATAGCATGCAGCAACAGATACTGGGAGAATTAGGTAAAATGTTGAACTGCACCCACTCATATAGCCAAAGTATTGAAATAACACGTGTACAGAAAGTACAGAAAAAAATGCTCCTCTATAGCATGTATTATCTACACATGAACCCCTCCCTCTCCAAGTGTGTTTTCTGGCAAGTGATTCCCAAACCAGGAAGCAGAAAACATGCTGGGAAAAAGCTTGTTGCAGATGAGGTGGTTAACTTGCAGCCCTCTAAATAGCGTTGGATTAAAACTGTCATGAGCCACGATAGGAGTAGCGGCTCCTCTATGCCAGGAAGCCCGCAGGTCATCCACGCCTAGGGTGGAGGCAACACAAGCTGATACCTGCAGGGGCTTGAATCGGCAAACACAGCAATGAGGAGATTCCATTTGCTCTTGGCAGTTGCACTTACACTCCGCAGACATTCTGGAGAGGGGTTTTTCCCCTTTCAGTTGTACATACTGCTGTAGGGACCACTGTGCCTTTGAATATTTCACCTTCTTGCAAAAGCCATGCAAAAAACGGAAAAAAACCCCCGTGGCAATCCCCCCTCAGTGACATGATTTAGGAAGTGAGGGCGGCCTCCGCTCGTTAGTGGCTCCCCCAAAAGACATACAATTCTTTTGAGGGAGTTCCTTTAAGGCGCAATCCTGTGCATGTTTAGAGAGAAAAACCTCAAGTCCCAGGATTTCCTGCCAGCATGTCACATTTTTCAATCTTAACGTGTAAGACTAAATTCGAGCATTTAATCATTTGCACTTCCTTGCAACGTACACAAGCTAACCGTGCTGCGAGTGATGACAATCTCCCTGTAGATTTACGTCTGTGCCACCAATTACGCCGGTTCTTTCGAGACTCAGGAAACGGAAGAAGCCCTGTCTTTGCGCATGTTCAGAAAGAAAACGCCCGCGCTAGAGAAAGGCTTTATTTCATGCGCTGCGAAACACAAGCAACGATTCCTAGTGCGCCTGCGCATTATCTAGAATGACTAAGGAGCAAAAGGAACCGGTGGTTCTTTCGCTTCCCGTGGCCAGAGAGGGTAACTGCGCCTGCGCGGTGGCAGGCGACCCCGGAAGTTCTCCCAGTGTGAGTTGCACTCTTGCTGCTGGAAGTAGCCCGTGCATGCTCTGTCTACAAACAGGTCTTAATTCCGTCGCCCCCGTGCTTTCTTTTCCTACGGCACCATGTCCCGAGGCTCCAGCGCCGGATTCGACCGGCATATCACTATCTTCTCCCCGGAAGGACGCCTCTACCAAGTAGGTGAGTGTCTGGCAAGAACGGCCCTGTCATGGCCCACGGCCCCTCCTTCCCTCCTCACCATGGAGTTGGGGTTGGCGAGATGAAAAATGCACTGAAATAAGGAGGAGCCTCCTATGCTTTCTTTTCTAAAGTTAGGTGTAAAGGAGCCGCGCTTTCCCTTTTACTTTAATCATTTTTAGGGAGAGGAGAGAACCTTTCAGTATTACAACAGCTTCGATCCTTCAGTATGTTTCTTCGTATCGGATAGGTTGCACTAGGTATTTTGCTGTGAAAGTATAGGCAGCATTACTCAACAAAAATGTCTTCGTTAAAAGTGAAACTGAAACAGATGAGCCCCAGTGCAAGCCAGGATGTTCTCTGACATAAGTAGATGGGAAGGGCTAACATCCTTAATGTTTTTTTTAATAAACTTTTTCATAACTAAATTGGACCTACTGGGATTTCTTCTCGTGTACAAACGTTGCATGTTCAGTATCTTAAACCTTATTTGCTCTGTACAGTGCAGGTCACATTGACCTGCAGGGGTAATTGCTTACAAAATGTTGTATGATGCTGCTTTGGTAAACTTTTATAAAACTAGGCTGAGATCATAATAAGTACCAGACTGCTTTAGAACAACTAAGAACTCAGAAATAAAAGCTTTTGGTCAGCTGAGATGGAGTGGCAACTTCTCACCATCCACATGTATTGGATTACAATTCCCATCAGCCATAGTTAGCATAACAGTTGTGAGGGCTAATAAGAGTTGTAGGCCACATGTGAAAGGCTACAAGTTGCCCACTTCTTAGCAGATATTCAGCTTAAATATGTATAGTGACATCTCGAACATACCACTGCTGCTGTTGTGATGAAGAAGAAACCTTTTACATGACAGTGCTACCCAATGAATTTTTTAGTGCTTAACATTTTACTAAGTTTCGTAGCAATTTCCTTGAGAATGACAAGGTTTTGCATATACCTTCTTCCTAGATAGAGAAGCTTTAGAGTAAGATGTAGAAGATGTTCATTTTGCCTGTGGCATTTGCTGGGGATTCCCTTTTCCTTTTTAATTAGAGGTTTTAGGAATGAACTTTATTTCCAGGATGTTCCTAAAGGTCAGATGTCCATGTTGTGAATAGAAATGTGGATGATAACAGAGCCACAATAATGGATCCATGTGATCCAAGGGAAGAAGAATTTTCTTTAAGAAAATAAAAATAATTTCAGTGCCCAAAATACATCCTGTAAGCATGGAATTGGAAAAATTTAAATTGTAATTATCAGACTATCTCAGATGTTATTTACATGGAATTATGAAAGCCTATCACATGATTGCATTGATTTCAAGTTGTGTAAAATGCTGTTTATGTAAACTGTCATTGCAAACATAATTAATTTACTATCAGTGAGTGTCTAGGAATATATATATGCTATTGTTGCCAAGTAACTGACTATATTTATTGTACTATTAGAATATGCATTTAAGGCCATAAACCAAGGGGGCCTTACTTCAGTAGCTGTTCGTGGAAAGGACTGTGCAGTTGTTGTTACACAGAAGAAAGTACCAGTAAGTAATATCTTGGCAAAATCTGCAGTGTCCCACTTGATTTTTTTTTCCTGATAATAAGCTACACTATATTGTATCTTTGTTGATCTTGTATCTTGTGTCTATCTTGTATCTTATAACTGCACTACTCTTTGATCTTGAAATGTACTGGAGTTCTTCAGATTGACACGTTAAGAACCAACCTTGGAAATTCTAGGGCAATACATTTGAGTAGGTAAATCTAGTCATTTTGTACAGTACTGCTGCTTTTGCAGATGTACCAACGGAAAAAGGATAGTTATAATTGTTCTGATAAAACTGCATGGTGAGTTAATGTCCCCAAATTTAAAGATTTAGCTGCTCTTTCATTCTTGTCCCTTAAAAGTGTGCATGGGATCACTGGTGAATGCATACTGAATTAAAGCAGAATAAGTTTCTTCCAAGACTGTGATCCAGTGCTAATGTCACTTGAAACTATAGCTTGGTGTGATGAGGACAAGCCACAGCATGTGCTGTCCTTCTCTAGTGCAACAACAAGGAAATCATAAAAAGCTTTTGCTTCTATTCTTGCTTACCCACTGCTTGTTCTGTTGTCTAAACTGTTTTGAATGATAAGTATGCATTATTTGAAAGATACCAACTTGAAACCATGCTGACGTGGGGAAAGCGTACAAGCCTCAGGCTGTTCAGACATGGTTATTTGAAAAGTTGTTGATTTCAGATAATTTGCACAGTACCATCTTACTTCTATACTAATAATTACATGTTGCAGTGTTATTAGAAGGCAGTGTTGGCTGTTTAAAAGATACGATTTAAATATTTCTAATGAAGTAGTAATATAGTGTTTACAATTATTTTTGTCTTATTCATTAGGACAAGCTACTGGATTCTAGCACAGTGACTCACTTATTCAGAATAACTGAAAATATTGGATGTGTAATGACAGGAATGACAGGTATAAACATTACTTCTATAGCAAATGGCTGGATGGCTATAACATTGATCTAATGCTGCTGTCTCAGACTTCATTTTTGTTTCATATACAATTAATCTTACTGTTTCATGGCCAAGAATATGACCCAGAGGTATTGGATGTACTTCCACCTCTGTAGTTCCTGACTGGGAAATTTGCTAATAGCCCTGTGCATACGGTCCAAAGTGCCTTGGGAAGAGAAAAGGTGGGGTTAATATTAATTCATCCCCAGGGAAGGGTTTGGCTATATTATTCTTTTTACATAAAATAAATCAGCTTTTGTATTTAGATTAAAGTGGCTTTTTTCTTGAGAATGATTTCAGTTTTTGTTTACTGACAGCTGACAGCAGGTCCCAGGTGCAAAGAGCCCGTTACGAGGCTGCAAATTGGAAATATAAGTACGGGTATGACATTCCAGTGGATATGCTGTGTAAAAGGATTGCAGACATTTCTCAGGTCTACACGCAAAATGCTGAAATGAGACCTCTTGGTTGCTGTAAGTATATTAACATGCTGATTGAAGGGAACATTTCCAAACTTTGAGAACCTATGGCTGTGTTCCTGTAAGGATTGGGCTGTAAATGGATAGTTTCTCATCCTGAGTTCAGTGAAATGGTATAGCTAGCATAAGATATGTTTTAACAACTAAGCAAACACTCGTAGGATTCATTTTATTGTTGGTACTGTGTCTGGCTCATGGAACTATAATGTAGCAATAGAGGCCTACTTTCTGTAATTTATCAGAAGCAGCAATAGCCTACTTCCTGCTTTTCTGCAGCTCCCATGCTTTCCTGGGGGGAGTATCTCAAGAATGGTTACATATGCTGTCTGTATTCTCAGTTATCTGCATGCAAAATGCATGGCCATTTTGTTTTCAGGCTACAAAGGCAAGAATATGTCTGCTAAATCTGAATAGAAGAGTGGGTATGTCTTAGCAGGTTGATGTTAAAAATTCCAAGTTGCATTTGTGTGTTAATCAAGATTTCTGGGCCTTGTTGATGCGTGTATCTGCTCTAGATTGTGGTATACATCAGTCAACATGATCCGTCTTGCTGGATTAAGAATTGCCTGAGATTATTAGATTGTCCAACACATTTACTTAAGCCTTGTGCCTCTGCTATATGTTTTACTCTATACAACTTTCCAATCTTGACTGATCAGATGTGTATTTGAAAAGTGTCAAATGAAACCTGTGTATGTTATCAAAATGCTGTCTCCAAACTCCATTAGTTTTAATGTTCAGAGCATGGGTCCTCAAACTACGGCCCGTGGGACGGACCCAGCCCACCATGCCCATTTATCCTGCCTGCGGCTGGTTTTGGACTCACTGGGAGATCTCCGAGTGAGCGAGCCGCCGCCGCACACACCCAGCACCACCTCACCGGCTCGTGTGCCCAGGCTCCCCCACCTCACCGGCCCACACAGGTCACCGCTGCCTTTCACTGGCCCCCTGTTGAAAAAGTTTGAGGACCCCTGGTTTAGATGGTATTCTGTATGCCATTCTGCCCTTTGAGAAATGTTGAATGGGACTGAAGTGCTCTGACAATCTTGAGGTCTGCTCATTGGTTGGCAAGACATCTCATGGAAAGGAAGTTACTTCTCGTTAGGGCAAGTCCTATTATTTTCATAAGTTTCCTTTCAGTTGTATGTAGGGCTGTAGTGAAACATATTCATGCAGGATTTTTAGCCATACACCACTTTCAAGTTTGGAAATGGGCTTTTAAAGAAAAGTAGATTTTGAAGAATGGAATGTATTGCAATGGAGACCTGCTTTACATTTGAAATGGAAGGTTGAAGTCTAGCAAAATAACCAATCAAATTGAAGACTGCCTATATTGTATAGGCATATAATGCCCTTGTACAAATTTATGATGCAACTACATTTGAAATACTATGTACATTTCTGTTTACTGGACCTCAGGATATTGTAAAACTAATAATGATGTATAAAAGAAGATAAAAGTGATCAAGAAAAAAAGTATTTTCTGTTACAAGACATAGTAGTTGTCAGCACTTTTGGTGACTTTAAAAGGTAATCCAGTTCATGACAATAAGACTGTCAAGAGTTATTCTTTGTGGTAGCTACTTACTATGTGCAGGAGTGTTGTTACTGCACTCATGTTTTTCTTGTGAACTTCCCATGGGCATTGGGTTGTTCCGTACAGGAAACAGGATGCTAGGCTATGCCTTTGTTTTGATAGAGAATGGCTTTTAAACTCTTTAGGAAGCAGACAGCTCCACTGGTACACTGAACCCACAGTCTAAGGAAATTAACAAATTGTGTGCTGACTAAGGTGACTATTCCATCAGTATGTATATGCACTGGAGTGTATAATCTTTGACTGACTAGGCCAGAAAATGTACTTGTCAGCCCTTTCTCCCTCTTTTCATTGCCTTGCTGCAATTTCCCATGTGAAGGGCTGGTGGTGAACATATATCTTGGATGCAGCAGTGCCCGGCACACACATACGCCCGTCTGGTTGTCCTTTTGGAGGAAGAATGGGAATGGGAAATGTGTATTGTTGGGTGTCACTTGAAGGGCACCCAGCATGCCTTCAGGCAGTGGCATTCAGTCCTCTGTCTCCCTTCCTGCCCAGGAATAAACATTTGTAAGAAGGGTTGCTGGTTAGGCCCTGCCTGGCTAATGTCCTTCAGGAGTTCTGATCACACAGATGCCAAACAATCCCAAAATTCATTGCTCACTTCTGCAGCTTCAAAGTTGATAGAAAGGCTTTTGAGTCATCACAAGTTCCAGAGGGGCCAGTCTCCATAATGAGTACAATAGTTGAAGCCTAGTTATCTGTATTCTGTCTATTGAAGCAGTAATGGGAGAATGTGCAAAGCTTTGACCTGGCATGAGGGTTATAATGAGAGCCATGGTGGTATAGTTGTTAAGAGCACAGGTCTGTGACTCAGGAGATCTGGGTTCTAGTCCCTACTTGGCCAATCACAAACTCTGAGCCCAACCTACCTCACAGGATTGTTGTTGAGGGGATAAGACCAAGAGCAGTAGGAGGAGAATGATGTAAGCTGCTTTGAGTTCTTTAAAAGAAAAAGAAAAGGACAGGATATAAATCTAATAAATAGTGAAAATGCTAAATCTGTTTAAAATATAAAACTATTATTTCCCCAAAGGTGTGATTATGATTGGCATTGATGAAGAAAACAATCCTCAGGTATACAAGTGTGATCCAGCAGGATACTACTGTGGGTTTAAGGCCACAGCTGCCGGAGTCAAACAGACAGAATCCACTAGCTTTCTTGAGAAGAAAGTGAAGAAAAAACTGGACTGGACATTTGAACAGACAGTGGAGGTAAGTCAGTAAGACTGTATCTGACTTGGGTTGTAATCCAAAATTATGGTTAGAGTTTGTTTTCCACCTCTATTGTTCAGTATGGACCTTATCCAAACATTAGGGAAAACAGCAGAACATACAGGCAGGCTATAAGTCCTAATACGTATGTCATGGAATGGGTAGCTTGTGGCCCTCCAGATGTTGTTTGAATGAGGAATTGCCAGAAACAAGTGAAGAGTACAAGATTCATGAGAGCCATTTCCTCTTTTAATCAACAGCCCATGAATGCCCAGTTTCTGCATTGTTTCATGGCATACAAGTCCATACACTCTTCATTGTTTCTTGGTTAAACAAGCCAGTAAATTGAAAGCAGTAATGAACATGTGGAAGACAGACTGCTTGTTGCTCTGCTCATTCCCAGCAACACCTGGATTTCCCAATCCAGAAATCGCTGTCATGATATGCAAACTAGGTGATCGTATCTTTTCTACCTTTAAAAACTGTACAGTTTCATATTAGGCTTGTTTAATTTAGATCAACCTTTGTTCCAAAATTATCTATGATAACTGCGGATACATTCAGCTTTAATTTCTACAGTGCCTGCTGAAACTTGGCAGCAGAGACCACAGAAGATTAATTAGCAATCATAACTTCTGTCCCTGGGGCTGTTCTACAAATTCTAGCCAAATAAATCTTAACCTCTTTTGTATATGTATCTCAAGTGTCTGGGATAGTGGAATGAGAATAAGTAACTTCATGCTTGTTCGTGCATGTCAGTTGTGTTACCCAACTTGTTTTGCCGAAGCAAAGTGGAAGGTTGGTATGAAAAGCTTTGTGGCATGTTATTTTTTAAAGCAGCCTGCATCATTGGAATTGTCATTACTGGTAGCTAACATGTAAAGCTGGCTCTACAAATCCCTATCGCTAGATTGTCCTTGAGTCCTATACTTCTGTGCAGAGCAAATGGAAGACTTCTAATGGAATCCTGTTGTTTTGGCAAAATTTCCACTAGCTCTTACTGAGTTACATTACAGCCTATATATGCTTCAATAACTACTTTTCTATTATAGATCTTTTTATTTACTTATACATTTATTTATAGGCTGCCTATAACTGCTGAGGCCTTCCTAGGCGGCTTACAGTACATAAACCATATTAAACGAAATAAAACACATTAAAACACAATTAGTTAAAACATCTATGAAAGCAATACAATAATTGACATGATCATAATTGAGCAATAAGAGCTTTGATTAAGCTCAGAACAAGCACATTTTTATAATTAATTGAAATGATAGTCCAGACTTCTAGGATTATACTTGTTTTAAATACTTCTGTGTTCTTACTGTTGTAGTATAGGGGACTACTACTATATGAAATATGGTGCTTTCTGGGGAGCCCTTTTTAGTCTGTGCAGAAACATTGGGCTTGAGCCTTAATACAAGATTTTGCTGAACCAAAACTTGGCTGTGTCGGCCGTGGTAATTTCCCATTCATATAGGTGGCAAATCTGTATAGCAGGATAGTTGCAACGATTATGAAAAAAGTATTATTTAATTATAATCAATTGTAGTGTTGTTAGTATTGCCTCCACTGAGTGTCCACATAATTATTTAATTTATTGGTGTTACCTCCACTGAGCTTTTGTTTGGGTTGAACTCTTTAACTTGATTAGTCTGAACAAGAAATGACAGTAACCTTTAGAAAAATGAGTGTTCAGAGAACTTCAAAATGGAAAGAACAGTTACCACAAAAGCCTGTTCATTTCTCCCCCTGAATTGGATTGGCTTCTCCAAACTGAAAACTTACAATTTTAACAAAATTGCTTATTATACAGTGTCTCACTTACAGCTCTCATAGGAATTACAGTACAACTGTCTTTGCAAATCCCAGCAACATGGAATGGCCCTGCAGACTAAGCTTATCTACCGTACTTCTAAACAAAGAAAATTAAAATGTGCCAGAAGATTGCATTTAAATGCTTTTAATTTGCCTTTAAAAGCAAATTAAATCATGGAAGAAGCTTAAATTAACACTAAAGTCATATTCGTATGTTTAATTTAAATGTTACATCCAGTATTTCTAACACATTTTCCTGTATGCCTTCTTTTTAGACAGCAATAACCTGCCTCTCTACTGTTTTGTCCATTGACTTCAAACCTTCTGAAATAGAAATAGGAGTTGTTACAGTTGATAATCCTAAATTCAGGTAAAGAGTGCCTAGAGAACTTTGCTTTTTGTTTATACCCAACTGGGTTCCCTCTTTTTATAGAAATAGTTGAGATATGTCCTCAGTATTTCTATTTACTTGAACTAGAATTCAGAGCATTTTATTTTATGAGGGTTCTTCAAAAAGTTTCCACACTCTTTTTAACTCTTATTTATTAAGAATGTCAAAAACAAATCACTTTTCTACATAGACACTTTCTACACTTTCTTTTCTTCCTTTGCAATGCATTTTTCCCAGCTTCGTACCAACTTTTTAATGCCATCAGCAAAAAATATATAAAATATATTTATAAAATATAAAAGTTCAGAAACTTTTTAAAGACCCTTCATATTATATATTGCTGGTATATTATTATATAATAATAAGTTTATATGTTTCCAATATACATCTATTGGATATGTATATATGCCTATAACTGCTATTCTTATAATATGGAAAGGTACTTATAATTGAATAGTAGAGTTGAAAGGGGCCAGTAAGGCCATCACGTCCAACACCCCACTTACTGTAGGACTCCAGGTTGAAATATTCCTGAGGGATGGCTGTCCAGTTCCATCTTTAATGCCTCCACTGTGGGAGAGCCTACAATCTCCCTAGGTAATTGGTTCCATTTTTGTATTGCTCTAACGGTCAGGAAGTTTTTCCTAATGTTCAGCTAGAATCTGGCTTCCTGTAAGTTGACTGAGATCCTGATCCTCTATGTGAGCTCCTTTCAAGTATTTGAAAATTGCTATCATATTTGCCCTCAGTCTTCTTCTCAAGGCCAAATATGCCTAGTTCTCTGAGCATAACTTCTATGTACTGGGCTTTTAAGGCTCTCAGAAGTTGCCTTTCCTCTGAAGTCCAGCACTAGGTCAGAAACTAAACCTAGTTTCTCTCACTTGTCAAACATGTTTATAATAAAACAAGTTTATTGCCTGTTATTACCTTTATGAATCCCTGCTTTATAAACAGCCTTACATGATTCTGTGCCAAACAGGCTGTCCAGTTCTATCCCAGATGTCATAGATTTTCTAATTATACAGGTAACAGACTGGTATTTTAAGTGAAAAATAAAACATTTCTGTTTTCATTCCTCTTCTAGGATCCTTACAGAAGCAGAGATTGATACACACCTCGTTGCTCTAGCAGAGAGAGATTAGCTGTATTTAGAATTCCTATTCTATGACTTCAGGCCAGATAGTATGGCAAAACCAAACTTGTTAATGGCTCTGAATTATGGGCTAATAACTGAATGCTCCCAATCTGATGTATTTCACTCTGTACAAATAAAACTGAGGTTTTGGAAAGCTTTGTCTTCCTTCATTGCCAAGCATTGAATTACATGACGTGGCTGAAATTTTCAGGTTTTTTATATTTATGAGCATTCCTGCAGTAACCACATGTAACACCTTTGGAATATTACTTTCAAACAATGCAGTTATAATGGACTTTTCTGCTATTTGAAACCAGATAGAAGATGCAGCACCACTCTTGTAACATCTGCATAATCAGGATGTAATAAAAATGCAGCACAATCCTGTGCATGCCTGCTCAAAAGGAAGCCCCATTGAATTCAATTTTATTTACCAGGTAAATCTGTTACAGGATTGTAGTCTTAAGGAAATTATCTGTTTATATTCTAGAGTCCAATGAAGAGATACTAGGATATCAACAAAATTGGTTCTATGCATCTGTTATGGAGTAACAGATTCTGAGCAGTTGTGCAACCTAGTATAGGATTCAGAGAACCATCAGAAAGTAATAAAGAATAGCTCACAGGATAAATTAGCTAAAACAGAGATGGGAATAAAGTAGATCAGGCTTTACTGGTAGTACCTGGTATAATCTGCAATAGAACAGCAAGGATTTGTGACTCCCAGAAATTTAAAAATAGCAAAAACAAAATGATTGTTTTATCTGCTAAAGTGCTGATTATTTTATCTATTAAGGTACCCCAAGAAAGCATGGGGTAACTTAAAGTTTTGTGTGAGGATCTGTGAACTTGGTTCAGTTTTTGTATTGATGATAAGTTCTTTGCTCAGAATATTCTCAAGGGCAATCTTTCTTTTGCACCTGACTCTGACTGATGCATATTTATATTCTAGTAAAAATAAAACAAAAGCAAAGTAGATCTGCTAACCCCTATGTCAGAAGTCTGTAAGCAAGATCCTTTTTTCTTATTTTCAAACATGTTATGGATGTAGTCTTATCTGACCCTCTGGACGATATGGTACATCTTGAGTGCTTGCATTTTATCTGAATTTCTCTTTCGACTAGAGTATCTCACTCTTGTATTTCCCAAGGAAAATGCTTCTTTTTTCGCCCCAGCATGCCTCTGTAATGTTTCTGAAAGCATAGTCCTAACAATTAGGCTTCAAGGTTTTTTCCATTATTACACTGTGGCTGATCCAAACTGCAGACAAAGCATAATACACCTTACTTAAATTCCTTAACTTTTTAAATGATACCTGTTTTTTCCCTCAGACTTTTCTAGGAGGCTTACAATAAATAAACATTAAAAATAAACAGAACATAAAACTTAGCTTCCAAATGGCCAATAAGCTTGAGGAACTTCTGTGTACTTTGAAAACTCAAAACTTTATTATTGCAATGTTGTAAGCCTTGGTCCTAATAAAGGAATTATTTTACTGTCCCCGTGAATGTTTCTCTCAATACACGTGCAGTTCTGATTACCATTTTCATGTTTCTTAACTTTTAGAAGTCGTGTGCTACAAATCTGTCAGTCAGGGTGTGGTTGCCTTAGAATCTTTAGAAATGTGTACTGTTGACTGACAGGCAGGAAGTTGACCAGAATCTGTCCGCAGCTGTATATGCAAGCTAAGTGAGCAGGCCTGCCCTGTAAAAAGACTGTTAAACATAATGCCCCATATCCTGCTTGTGGTGTCATCTGCTCTAGGTTTTGGGGACCTTGGATGAGACACCTTCAACTTGATCCTTTTCTCAGTAAGCCTAGTTCCCCCCCACACCACAATTGACACCAGCCACTGCCGCCACTGCTGCTGCCACCATTATTTTTTGTCCTTGCTGCGACTTGCTTGATAGGTGAACCAGTGAGCAAATAGGCAGGTGACATCTGCTGCTGCTCCTAATTACCAGGGTTGTTCAGGCCACACCAAGTGGCAGGTGAACAAGCAGGTTACGATGAGGAGGAAATGGATATGATGCAGACTTACCTGCTTCATTTCAGGAAGGCAAAATGAAAAACCCCTGGTATTCCATCAAATAACAGCTTTTCAAAATGCTTAGAAGCTTAATTATGCCTGCAGCATATGCATGCCCTGTTTTTGTTACTATCATCTACAGCCTTATGCTTTTGTAGCATATTGTGAGAAGATGATAGAGCAGGCAAGCTAAACTTGTCAAATGGGTAAACCAAGACTGTATAATGTCTCTTGCAACTTCAAGTCTAGCATGGCCTGGTCACAGCTCCTACTGATGAGTTGATTCTTGGCTTTTGTGGCTGAGCAGCCCAGTGACAAGAAGCTACAACTTTGTTTTTTCTCACCAATATAAAGGAGAACAATTTATTACTGTCAGTAGTACACAAAAATAACTTGAATAGCATTTTGTGTACAAATCACAGAATAAGCAAATGTACCCTCTAACTCAAAGGATGAGCAAATGTAGGATGCAGGTTGCCTCCAAGGTGTCCAGACTCTTCCACTGCTGCTGAAAAGAAATGGTTAGAGTCTGGCAGTGTGGAGCATTTGTGGAACACAATTTTTCTTCCGGTTGTGGAAAATAAAGCTGCCCCCTCCCTCACCAGCAACCCACACACAACCTAGGTGCCATCAGTGGTCCAAGCTACTATTGTTGGCCTTAGAATGTTCTGATTACACACCACTGAAAGTTCATTGCTACAATTTATCCATACCTTTTGTTCTAAAGGATAAAATAATCCTCAAAATAATTCCAGCAGTAAATACTTTATCAAATGAGAACTTTCACAATCTAATTTATGTTCCATATTTGGCATTTCTGTTCACATGACAATAGTTCCAACCATATCAAAAACATTTGTCAATATATACAATTTTCCTCAATTGGTGACATTTTCAGTTATTGCTATGATTGCTGTCATTCACTATAGTCCTTGATAGTCAATGCACTGTACAGGAGGTATCGTCTCATCTCACTGATTACATCTAATACAATACAAGTGAAACTATTTTCAGACAAATCTATTTATGAACATATTAATAATAGTTGCCATCTTTAATGTTTTATGTCATGTACTTGTAATTCTCAAATTAGCTGTTATTTATTGCTATCCTAGGGATGTGGTGGCGCAGTGGGTTAAACCGCTGAGCCCCTGGGCTGGTTGATCGAAAGGTCGACAGTTCGAATCCGCAGATGGGGTGAGCTCCCTTACTCTGTCCCAGCTCCTGCCAACCTTACCATTTGAACGCGTACAAACACAAGTAGATAAAAAGGAACCACTTTGGTGGGCAGGTAACAGCGTTCTGTGCACTTCGGTGTTTAGTCATGCTGGCCACACGACCACGGAAACTGTCTGTGGACAAACGCTGGCTCCCTCAGCTAGGAAACGGAGATGAGCACCACCCCCAGAGTCAGGCATGACTGGACTTTAATATCATGGGGAAACCTTTACCTTTATTGCCATCCTACTTAAAATGAAGTCTATTGAAATTAATGAGGATTGCTCCTATGTAACTCTACTGCAGTCACAGTATCACACTACCTAATGAGTTATGGGTATTTGACAGTTGTAAAATGTAAGAAATTATCTTGGCAGCGGGGTAAAGTCCAACTGCAACCATTCAAAAATAGAATGGACTCTGTTGGCAAAATAGCTTGGGAAGTACACATGATTTTCTCAAACATATTCACCCCATCCATAATATTTAAATGAGAGGGTTTAGGGTGCTGCTTATTTATAGTTTTTTTAATTGTATTGTAAACTTGCCTAAGAAGATTTTGCCTTGAATAAAAATATTTTGAATAAATCCTGTTTTGTCCTGCTCCAACAATCAATATTTTTCTCCCCCCCACCACCCCCATTACCAGGGCAGCTGGCTATATTTGTTTTGCTTAAATGCTGGCATTCCCAGAGTGACTCCATCTAGCCACCTCATCCTCTGCCGTCCCCTTCTTCTTTTGCCATCTGTTGTTCCCAGCATTAGGCTCTTCTCCAGGGAGTCCTTCCTTCTCATTAGGTGTCCAAAGTATTTGAGTTTCATCTTCAGTATCTGGCCTTCTAAAGAGCAGTCAGGGTTGATCTCCTCTAGGACTGACCGGTTTGATTGCCTTGCGGTCGCAAGAGTCTCCTCCAGCATCATAAAAGGTAACAAATGCTAAATGCAAAGCTGCCCTTGCATTCCACTAGCAATGCTGACATGCCTGACTTGGTTTGGTCGATGCATGTGGTTCACAAACAACAATTAAATGTTGCTGCTGCCAAGCAAGTTTATCTAGTATGTAGCTTGATGGGTGTAGGGATGAAAGTTGCTCTTGCTGACTGACCAGTTTAGTCTTTATAACTTTGCTCAGAGCAGTTGTTTTTTAAGATGATGGGGAGGGGTGGAGAAAATCCTAGCACTGGAAATGCATTCAGTATTAGGAAAGCCAGGAGTTTGTTTTGCATAAATACCTACCACACTGGATATGGAATTAGGCTATGGTATTACTGCACTATTATGAAATGGTATGGCAAACGGTTTGCCATTTAGGGTTACAGCCTTAGGGAATTCCCACATTCTTTTTGTTCCTACCTCTTTTTCCCACCCTTAAAAAAATAGCATTGAGCTTTGTAAATAATGTCTGGTGCTAAATCAGACTACAACATGTAAGGAAGAATGCAAGATAACAGATTTTAAGCAATTAAATTCTCTATCCAGGAGCCCTGTCAAAGAAAGCGAGCTGAGAGATTAGTAAAAGGGAGAAACGTCGCTGTTATGGGACCCTGGTTGTGGAATGAGTGCTCCAGAGAGGCTCACTTGGCACTAAATTGAGCTCTGTGTTAAGGAGACCTTATGTTCCCGGTGATTTTAGTTCTTCAGTTTCTGTTTCAAGCCCTTTTCTGTGTTATAAATCTTTGCATTGCTGCTAGTTTTTATTTAAGCGTTAACTTTTGTACTGTAGGTTTAAACCTTTGTGATATATTTTATAATTTTAATCACTGAGAAGTGCTCAGAGAACTCTAGCTATTGAACACTTCATAAATGGAAATCAGTCAACCAGTAAATAGCACAAAGTTCTTCAAGAAGTAAAAATGGGATGTAGGGACATTGGGAGCTGCTTTATGCTGGCTGGCTTCATGCATGACACTTAAGGAGTTTTAGCCATGCACTTCAATTAAAATTCTTCTGTCCCTGACAGAAAATCAGGCGCATTAGGGTTGTGTGCTGCTCCCCCCACCCCCACTTTCTCACTCAGTCCTCCTGCTATATCCCAGGGTACTCCATAGGAGCGCCAAAAACTTTTTACTAACTGAGACTGAACTTTTTTTAAAAAAGTGCCTCTATGTAATCTACATTTGGGAAAGTGAGGGCAGTCAAGGGCCACGTTCCCACCCCCTCAATTCTGTTTCAAGGGGTTCTTTCCAAACACCTCATCTGTTAAAAAAAATGAAAAAGCAGCAGCAGACTGCAATGTTTGAATTTGGTACAGACACTTGTCTGCATGGGCACAAAGTACATGACAAATTGCCACTTGGTAGCCCATTGCTAACAGTCTTCTAATTATTATTATTTAATTAAGTAGACATCCACTAACCCCTTGAATAGAGTGACAAGCTTTCCTACGGCTCTTGACGAGGAGCTCTCTGAGTTTTTTACTTGACCATGGCTTATTTTGTTGTATGGATTCAGATAAGACTACAAACCATGATGGGTTAATTAAACCCTACTGCAAGCTATAGTTAGTTGAAAAGGATAGCTTATAAGCTACTCTGTAGGAACAGGAATGGGTACAAGCAACACACAAAAACTCCATGGCTTATAAACCACCATGGCTTAACATGTTGTGGAAACCCAGTTACTGAGTCAGTTCATTGGTCTGTCTAGCCCAGTCCTGTCATCACTGACAGGTGGCTGCTCTCCCAGATTTCCATTGCAATATAAAGCAGAAATCTTCTGTATTAGCTATATTTGGTATCCTGATTAATAGTTTTCTCTTGCAGCATAATAGGAGCTTAACTGGGTTTCAAACCACCTACTGTACAAGCCACAAGGTGTACAATTCATTCTGCAGTACAAATGTAAATATAACACCCATCAAAACTTTAAAAAACTCATTACTCTATATTGAAACATAAATGTATTAATTAATTCAATATGCTTTATTTAGTCAGTGTATTCTAAAATACTTAACTGAAATCTATCCTAATGAATGCTCAGCTTAATTTGGATTTAAAGAAGACAGTGTAAACAGACCATTGTGCTTTTATGTGAATCCAGACTTAAATATGTCTTAGTTCTGCTTATAAAAGCTACATTTCACATTTGGCATAGCCATGTTCAAACAGGGCTTTCAATCTGAACAATAGGAAGCAAAAGATGTGTGCTACAACATTGATTTTTAATCAAGTCAGCATGGTAGAAGGAGAATGAACAAGCATCTTCACAAGATATTGTGCTATTTTTCATTTTGAACATTCATGGAAAGCATGATGGAATGAATTAAGGCACCATAAATTAGGTGTACAACATCCCTTAAGCCATGGTAGATCAATGATACAAAGATTCTCCCTTCTTTCTGTTGTAATTAGGGACTCCATTATGGGTTTTCTTACTTCTTTCCACTCTGGCAGCCATGTCCATAATTACAACAGAAAGAAAAAAGCGCTGTTGTCTTATTCCCCTTTCTCAGTTCTACCCTGATTCAATGGACACGGTGCACTTAATTCACTGTGTCTTGACAGGATAAAAGAAAATATCGAAGAAGCAGCGTGCAGGTCACACTGACACTCTAGAGCAGGGGTAGCCAGAATTGCCCAGTGGAGGAGCCACATCCAGGAAATGTGAGATGTTTGAGAGCTGCAAGTGGGTCCCCAGAGGCAGCAGCAGCAGGTGGTGAGTGGAAAGTGGGTGTCTGGGGAAGGCGGTGGCAGGTGGCAGGTGGCAAGCGGGCGCCTGTGGGAGGAACAGCAGGTGGTGAGTGGGCGCTCGTGGGTGCCCACAGCAGCAAGTGGCAAGCTGCAAATTAAGTTCAAAGAGCTGCATGTGGCTCCCGGGCCTCCATTTGGCCACCCCAGCTCTAGAGAATGCAGCTGCACTCTTATGGCTTAGAGGTATTTTTAAATGATGCCCAGGCCCAACTAAAGTGTCCAGGCAGCTTTTGTGTTTGTGTGCACTTGTTGCAGCTGTCAGAATTAAAATGAGCCATAGCCTGAGAATGTAAGAACACCTTTAAAATTAAGGTGGGATCTGATCAGGACATCTGCTGGAAATCATGTCTCTGAGGAACACCTTATATTCTAATGTATACCTGTCCTAAAGTTTTTCCCTTTTGGTACACCTTAGATATGCAAATGTTTGTCTTAATACAGTCAACCCTTTTGTTTATTCTCATGTGCCTCTAGCAAGCTGTCTATATGATCCCCCACCTGATCCTCCTCTCTCTCCCAAATGCTATATGCAACTGATAGGTTGTAAAAGTATCCTGTAGAGACAGCTTTGGGGGCTACCCACATGCTGCATGTATTTATGTCTGAATATATTGTAAATGTTCTTTTGATTGAACATCCTGAGAAAAACCCATTTTCTTGTTTCTTGGCACAGCGGGATTATAAGCCTGTCCCGAGGCTGCTGGGATATTCCTTGGCACTAGTCGGGAGTCTTGCCTCGAGAACAGGGAGGGCCGGCCTTGCTTTCCCCTCCCAGCTGGTGTGCGTCTCTTTGCTTTTGCCATGCAAGGTGAAATTTGAGGAATAATCAAGTCTGGGTGGTTAGTGGGGAGATGGGGGAGAGGGTGTTGTCTGGTCATTCCCATCTAGCTATCCTTAGGGAGGGTGGGTTAGCTCTGAAGCAAAGCCAGTACATCTTGTGGCAATCTTCTGTTCTCTCTCCCTCCCCCACTCGTAAAATGGGATGCTGGCCTTTGAAGAGTAGAAAACAAATGGCAGCTAAAGTGTTCCCAACTGTGTTTTCCACTCTGGGTGTTTGTTGAGTTACTTTTATGATTCACA
Source organism: Varanus komodoensis (assembly GCF_004798865.1). Taxonomy (NCBI): domain Eukaryota; kingdom Metazoa; phylum Chordata; class Lepidosauria; order Squamata; family Varanidae; genus Varanus; species Varanus komodoensis. Next base: position 31,938,010 of record NW_025335761.1, read on the forward strand.
GCTCTGCTGGATCTGCTTTAATGCCACACTGGGCCCCTGTCCAAGCTGCTTGGTCCTAGCCTTTCAAAACTCTCCATTGTGCTCCATTCCTGCAGGCCCAAGTATCAGTCCCTCTGGCTCTTATTGGTTCAACTGCTGTGATGTCACAGAGGGAGCATGGCACCATCAGCAAGGCCATGTGCTTCTTTCCTAGGAGCATAGTGAGAGCCTTTATTCTGAAGTGAGCACCTGAAACTTTAGGCTACATTAAATTTCACTTGCTTCTATTTACACCCAGGCCTCTCAAAGGACAACTTGTGATTAATTCACCACTTAATGAAATAGCTCTGGAGATGACAAGAGTGAAAAATACACTCTGTTGGGATGTACAATCAAAAGAACATTTAGTTTATTCAGACATGTAGAGAATACATGCAGCATGTAGGTAGCATCAGAAGGGACTACCAAGATGGAGTCTGTACAAGATGCTTCTATATCCTATCAGTTACATACACAGTTTGGAGAAGGGTGGGAGATGAGGTGGGGGATCACATACACAGTTGGCTAGAGGCACATGAGAGTAAAACAACTGAGATTAAGACAGAAGAAAACAACCTTCAGGACAAGTAAACAATTAGCATGCCAAGAGTATGTCTCCAAAGGACAGGCTTATTAGCATTTCTAAGGCATACATGGGAAGTAAGACTTGTAATGCGGATTCCTGATCTCATTCCTGAAGTATAAAACTGTTCTTACACAGTCAGGCTTTTAGCAGCCATATTATAGCAACACTTTTGCTCATTTTGTCCTGGCAGAGCCATATGGTAAGAACGGGATGTTTGCTGCTTACCTTGTGGGATGTTACGTCAGAATGAGCTCTCTGTCTGATGCAATGCTGTGACTATCTTCTTAATTTTCTTCCCAACCACAAAAAAGGCCTTAATTTGTCCCATTGCAGAAACAATTTTGTCCAAAATCACAGCAGTGACAAGCATAACAAAGAGAAAATATAACATTTTGCTTGAAAATATCTTTATTGTTGCATCATGTCAAAGTGATTGCTTTCCTTTAAGAAGCAGAAACAAAGATGAGGAAGGAGGCAATGTCCTGGGATTTCCCCACTTTAGCTAAAGCCTTGTTCTCACAAACAGCAGTGCAGGCTGACAAATCTGTTTCTGGAATATACCACTAGAGATTGTGGATGGTGGCTTGAATGCTTTCCCTGCAGAAAAACAATTTCCTGCACATTTCCAGCTAGCACAACAGGCAAAAGACCAGACTAGGACCTGATTTGCATGAGTGAATTAAGCAATTTAAATATCCCCTTCTAAAGAATGACATGACAAGCTGTGCCCAGGCAGTGGTGATGGAAAGACTGTGAACCAGCCCTAGAACTCTTCGCCCTGCTCTTCTCATCTGTCAGTACACTCAAGATTCTTGTATATCCTTGGCAGCCCTTCCTCCATGGACAAATGTTTGTTGAGCCATCAACATCATAATAGCTATTTTGTTCATTACAGCACCATGTGGTAGCCACAGAACACAGTTCTTCTGAGGCTGTCCTTCCGAGTGTGTGGGCACACGTGCTGCATTATACATGTGCCAGAACAGTTGCATGGAAAATCTCTATGTTAAGCTTTCAGCCCAAGGACTGAGTACCATTTTGAAGACACGCTTGCGGGGTATGTTCCTGCAGCAGGGGGTGCCAACGACAAAAGGGGCAGCATGGTCAAAATACCAGTCTATTTAACTTAAATCTCTTACTATCTGTAACTGTGCCATCGGATGAGCGTTTCAACCTTTTAGAATGGAAGACAGCGGCACGAAAGTCACAAAGCACAAAGATCTTTGGCTGAAGGGAAATGGCTGGACTCAGGGTAGAACATGTGGTCTTCTGGGGACCCTCAGAGGGATAGAGCTAGTCTCTTGGACTGAGGTTCTGCACTCCTGCTCTGCACCAATTCTATACTTTCTGGCTGCTGTTGGTGTTACTAGGGCGTTCCTTCATATAGTGGGCCTGCAAAAGTGGTGCAGGAAATGAACTCCCGCCTGGAAAGCAATGCTGCAGATCTCACACACAGGACATTAAAATGCAGCAGGTTACCAAAACAAAAGCACTGCACAATGAATTAGTATGTGTATGGGGGTGGGTGGCTAAAGTGGGAGGAAATACTGAGCATATTATGTATTTTTGGTCAGTACGGGCTTCCATGTCAGTGGGTTGCAGATTTTGGCCATTTCCCATGAACTTTCTGTGTACATTAACATTTTCTAGGGACTTTTCTTTCTAGTTTCTTTCCCTTTGTTGTGTCATTTCCCAAGGAGGAAGACTGGAAAGAAAGTGAGCTGCAGTTCCTTTCAAGGTTACCCTGAGGCAACCCAACGCAATAAATTGGGACAGGAGATTCCCCACAGGGACTGAGACATTGTTTTCCTGTTTCTCATATCAGTGTCCTGTTTTTTAATGGCCAGAGTAGGACATTTAGATATTTGTTTTGTTTTATTCCAAGTATGAAAATCTCTGAGGGCAGCACTGGATGGGTCTTGTCCTACTAAGCATAGTACGCTGTTTAAATTGACCCATTTTTCATGTTCAATTACCCATGGCATGAGGGGTGTTAGGGGACTGCAACTGGGCATGGGCCCCAAATTTTATGGGCTGTGCTACAGACATTTAGAACTGTCCAAATTGCCATCATCTACTTTATTACAAGCCCGCTCCTTCCCTCTGAATCCAGTAGTCTTGCAGTTATTAGGTGACTTTAGGATTAATTTGTTTAGCAGACTACAGGCAGTCCTCGAGTTACAAACGCCCGAGTTACGGACTGCCAGTACTTACAAACTGCCATAAAGCCTATTAGTAAAAAAAATTACTGCAGGAAATCATCATCACCACAGAGAGAAAGGAAGCGAAAAGGAAGTGAGGAAGGCCTCCAAAGCATCACCATAGAGGGAGAGGAAGTGAAAGGGTAGAGAGAGAGAGGCCTCCAAAAGAGGCCTTCCTGCCCTGCCCATCCAGGGAGGGAAATCTCTCTTTCATTTCCTTCTGCAAAGAGGAGGCCCTGGTGAGGTGTGGGTGGCAGTGCAGCTTCTCGTAGTTTTTGCACCCTCATGGGGGTCCTGTGCCCCAAACCGAATGTGGAAGGGCTGACTATACGTGATTCAACTCACATACAGATTTGACTTAAAGACAAATGTCCCTTTTCTCAGGAATGGAATCGTTCATAACCTGGGGACATGTAGTGTTCATAGCCTGTATTAGGACATGTAGTGTCAGGACAAAATGAATGAAAGTTCTGCCATAATACGGCTTCGGAGAAGAACAGTTTAAAACTGTTAAGATGAACATCCTGATCTGATTATGAAACTTTGTTGCAAGTCTTGTTCCCATACACTTTAGGTATGCTAATGTTTGCATATCCCGAAACTTCTTCCTCTTTTGTCCCCTATCTTAATCCATTCAGTCCCTTTGTTTCCATTCTCATGCCAGCCTGATCCCCCTCCCTCCTGCAAACTGCAGATGTGACTATAGGTTATAAAAGCATCCAACTACAGCATGGGTCCTCAAACTAAGGCCCGGGGGCCAGATCCGGCCCGCCTTGCTCATTTGGTCCCGCTGCGCCTGGGCCCATGTGTGCACCTGTCGCCACCTACTTCGCCCCATGCATGGGGAGGCAGTGGTTTGCTCGCTCAGAGAAAACGATCTTCAAGCGAGCAAGCCGCTGCCTCATGCGCCTGCCTCCCTTCTTCTCACCATGCATGCCCGCCCACCCACATCTCACTTCGCTTCACTTCGCCGCACGCCACACCCCCACCGCAGCGCATGCATGCCCTGCCCCCGCCCCCTCACTGGCCCGCATGCACCACCAGCGCCACCTTTCCAGCCCATGGGTAGCACCGGCACCTTTCAACTGGCCCCCTGCTGAAAAAGTTTGAGGACCCCTGTTGCACATTAGTTTGTAGTTCCTTCTTTGTACATCTTTGTAGTTCCTTCTGGGGGCTCTCTACATGCTGCATGGCTTTCCTGTATTTCTGAATAAACTGTAATGTTCTTCTGATTGTACACCCACAGCGTACCTGCATCCACTTTCACTTCACAGCAGGATTAAGACACCAACCTTTTAAACTGGAAGTGAGACTGCCACAATTCTTTCCACAGGCTGCTCCTTAATTTTCATTAAGTCCGGAGTCCAAAATTCCCTAGCAGTACCATTGTCACCTGGCTTTCTAGTAGTATATTAACACATCCACAGAAAAAATCCTGGAATAAGTTAGCTATTAGACAAGTGCTGTCATTGTATCTGGACAGAACTGCTCCTCAAAGAAAAACAGAGGCCTTGTTTGTTTCTTTACACAAGTCATATTTGGAGTCATCTGTTTCAACTATTTCTGTATGGTTGAAGGGGTGTGTGTTCTGGCATATCAGTCTCTGAGGAAAGTGCTTCCTTTGAGAATTATAGCTTGTTCCTTCACCATAATGGCCACTGCAGCTGTCTTTTGGGGCGGACTTCTTTGGATTAAATCCACAGAGCAGCCACACAGGTTTCTTTGCATACTTTTGCCAAGTGCTACAAGGTTGATGTGTTCTCCTCTGCAGATGTGGTACTTTGTAAAAGGATGTTGCAGAAGATTTATGTGGTTTAATGGTTCCACTGTGGTTCTAAGTGGCGGTGATTTTCTGCACCCCAGTACTTGGCATGTCTTTGAGAAGACAAAGGAGAAAGGGAAATGCATTACCATGAATTCTTGTTCTTGGAACCTCCTGGAGGGTACTCTAGCCACCCCTTTTCTTCTGCAGTGGTTTCTGATCCTCTCTCAGGGTTCAGTTTTCATCATACTGATGTCCTTCACAAGATACAAATAATTGCTGGTCTACTTTTTCCCATTCTGATTTGTGTTCTCAGGTTTGTTTGGCTTGTTTTAATCCCTGGCATGTGATAATGTGTGTCAAATGTCATTTCTGTAATTACCCAACTGGGCATGGATTGCGATGCTGCTGAAACCTGGGCAGCATGGCTTGTTTGAAGGGCAAACAAACCTCAAATAGCCCACAGGTTTTCTGTCTCTTGCCTTTGGAAATGGGAGAAAATTAAGCTTTAGTCCCCCTTGGATTTCTACAAGCTACCCTCTTCCCCTTTTCTGGATCCCAGCTTCTCCTATGATGAGTGGTCAAGTTGAAGTATTTTATATGTTAGTGGCAGCTTTCATGTTTAGGCCTCCTTGAAAAGATGCCTCTTAGTTCACACAGCTCCTTGCCACTGTATTATCCCAAAGAGCTGGTGGTGGTTCCACAAGAACTGTGGTGCACAGGAGGAACAAGGGCAGTCACTGATGACAGGCAAGCAAATGACATCTTACTCCTCACCCACCTCACCACCTCACGTAAGTGAGTAGATAGGCAGTTGGTGAGCAAGCTGTAATGACGACAGGCAGTGATGCCACTAGGGCTATGTTGGGGCCAAAGTCCAGGGGCTTATAGCCCAGAGCCTTGCCAAAGGCTGAAGCAAAACGTGGCAGCTGATCACGGAAGTAGTTGCAAATTCTGTTTTGTTCCTGTATCCGTGATGGTGCTAGAATTTCCATACATTTAAAATGCAAAACTATACACACACAGAGTTTATTTTTAAACTGGATTGACAAACATTTCTTGTTGTTCTAATATACAATGAATGTAGAAGTACAAAAAAGAAGGGAAAAGTTAGTTGTGTTTCACAACTGAAACACCTAACCATCTAAGAATAAGAATAAATAAGCCCAGGGTTGGCTAGGAGACATTGTTCCAGGGGCCTTTGGACCCTTTTGGGATGCCATGCCTTATCCTAGCTCTGTACACTCCAGCATTACATGGGATTTTATAGACATTTCATACTTTACAAATACTTTCCACTGCTAATGTTTTAAAGCATGTATCGTAAATTTGCTGGTCACACATTACCTGTATTAAATGTGCAACTTCCCAACAAGTTTTCTTACCTCATTTCACTAAAGGAATTCCTCCTCCTCCTCCTCCTCCAAGGTCTATGGCCTCACTCCAAATGGCCCAGGGCTGGTTTAATGCCTTTAGTGGTAAGTGAAGTAATACACTTTGCCATCTAAAGAGGGAGCACATGGTAAGACCATTCTGTCTAAAGGCTGCAGTGCTTCCAGATGAGATCTTTACTCAGAAGTGGATAATAATGCAGGGCAACTGGGGGAGGAGAGGTATGCCAAAATCTTGAAAGTAAAGGTGGTTTTTAAGGAGTGATTTGAAGGAAGCAAGAGCAGGTGCTGTGGGAGGCAATTCAAAGCATATGACACAGCAAGGATCAGAAGAGAATATACAAAACAAGGGAGCCAGAAACAGGGTAGCCACTTATAAATTGTCAAAAAGAGAAGAAAACACACAGATAGTTGCACATTAGAATTTAAATAGAAATACAGTATATCTCACAGGAGTGTGGAAGGCTGTGACCAAGGCCTGCCTGTTCAGTCTGATTTCCAGTGCTACCTTCTGGACCTTATGGCTCCTTTTCTTTAAAGCAGACTTTAACTGGGCCACCCTTCAAATAAAGTATTTTTTTCAAATAGAGGATACCTTAAGAGAGATAAAATGGATAAACTTTGTAGCAGAGCATTTTTTGCTATTTTCTTATATACATTTCCTTTAAAATTATCTACCAGTTTCTTGGAAGTTAAACATTGGTCAGTGTAAATTGATTTTCTGTGTCTTTTTGGTAGTTTAAAGACTGATACTGTAACCCCAGAAAAATAAAACTTTATCTCCTATAGGATAATGGATCAAAGACTTAACAGTGCCTTCAGTATCTGAGCAAATGAAATATAGATGCTACTCCCAAATGGGCATATATAAGGAAATTTAGGCTGCCTTTGCTGAAGGTTATGCATAACTCAGGGGTTGGCAACCTGTGGCTTCAGAGCTGCATGTGGCTCTTGAATCCCTCTGCTGCGGTTCTGTTGCTCAAAACATGTGCCAGCAAGGCCGCTGATCTGCAACAGGAGCCGATTTAATGAGCTTTTCATGATTTACTGAGCTTTTTCCCCTGGTAGGCTAACCATGGATAAATCAAAGAAAAGTTTCTGAAGAAAACCAAACGTTTAATGGAACATGGGTAGATTCATTTGCTTTTACTGCTGACGAACTTATGGGGTTTGCTGTTTAATGCATGCAGCCCTTTAGCACTGACTTTCTGCAGGAAGCTGTTCTCCTATTCAAAATATATGAAAGGAGTCCTACTAGTTTATAATGTAAGATTAAAAATTACAGTTTTTAGTGATTGAACAAGAGCTACAGCTAAATCATAATGAAGATATAGATCTACTTCCTTGTTTTAAGAAGATTCTTATAAAAATTCCAGCAACGTCGTTACATTGGAAAAGGGATGTTTGTTCAATATTTCACTGGACTATTATTTATATTTGTTGCATTGCAGAAACTCTACTTACTGTATGAAATTATCAATTAGTCTTTTTTTATTCAGGTTGACAGATGACTGCACCATCCAGTACATGTGATAAAAGGATGAGGGCACACAGAAGCAGATGGCATTTTTGGTTTGCTGCAGGTGGATAATTTAATTTTGGCTTTTTATTTCATAAATATGAGGAGGACTCAAATAGACATTGAGTATTTTATTTGAAAATAACCTTCAACCCAGCATCCTTTTTTCAGAGTTCAAAATGTTTTTGTTGCATGCAGAAATAAAAAATTGTTTTCTTTGTAGCAGTTCATTGATTTCATAAATGCAACACACTATAGTTTTTTTATACATAGCATAAAGGTAAAAAACAATATATGCAGTGTTATCTTCATTTTAGATGTCAAAAGGGTTTTGCGGCTCCCAGTGTTTTCTGTGGGAAACGGGTCCAAATGGCTCTTTGAGTGTTAAAGGTTGCCGACCCCTGGTATAACTAATATATTTGATTCATGCTGTTATTTGGATATTTTCATATTGGTATTTGTTAATTTCAGGACTTTTTCTCATCTTGTTTCTTTTCTTCATTAGATTCTGTTTAATGGAATTCATAATATAAATAAATAAGGTGGAAATGTGGTACCTGAAACAGTAACCAAGTTATTGTGGCCTTACTCTACTGTTTGGCATACCAAAACACAACTGAAGGAGATGCAAAGCAGCGGCAAATGAGCCATTGAACGGAATACCACCAGCAAACGCAAATGGTATGAACTGCTTTGATTATTTCTTAGATTTACGCCAGGTGACACTGGTTAACCCATGTCTTTTTCGCTTCAGTTTGTTTTTAGGGCTAGATATAGCCCTATGATCAAGATTTTAAGAGCATAAGGGAGGCACATCACAGCAGGCATAATTACCCTTTGGACACTCTTCAGCTTTCACTACAGGCATTTAGCCTGAACTAGCTAGAGCTAGATAAGGAGGCAGGCTTGTGAGCGAGCAGCACCCTGGATGCAAATTGCTCCAGTGGCAAAGCATCAGCACACAAGCGAGTTAAGAAATGCGAGAGCTTAGTAAGAAGAAAGGAGGACAGAGCAGGCAGGTGACTCTTTCTCCCTTCTCATAGGAAATAATTTAAATAACCATAAATATCAACAAAACTGAAATACACCCTCCCTCGTTCCTTTTAAACAGCTCAGTTTTTCAGATAATAAGCAAATAATAGTGATACTACTGCTGCTACTACTCCCCCAGTTATGAAGACAGGAATCCAACAGGGATGGAAGTTCTCCAGCATATTACATGGAATGCCACACATATCTGCCAGTTGGACATAAGTTGTGGGAGCGTTTAGTGTGATAAATCCTAATTCTGAGGAAACAAGCTTTTTCCCATGATGTCAAGGCTGATCTGGGGAACCTAAGAGAAGCACCAAAGTTGGTGTATGAGACATCTGGGGATCTAATAATAGGCTTCCGTTCCCTGGATGACAACTACTCTGCTGTCCTGGAAAATGTCCCAGATTTTGGGAAAGGGCATCATTCTAAGAATAAGGCAGGGATCCCTTAGAAGAGCCCTATTCTTTGGAAGATGAGCAAATGCCTTGTGCCAAGGATATGCCTCCGGGGGGGGGGGGGGCTTGTTGTAGTGGAAAATTGGATCATTACACAGTTAGAAGGTTGGGTCTGTGATGTGTGCTTAGACTGCATGGTAAATTGGCTGCCTGGTACCAAGTTTGTTTAATATCACACATCATCTAGCTAGGGCTAGGGTGGAGTCACTGTTTGTGATCCATGCTGCTGCTAATGACATGAGAAAATGTATTAATGAGGTCCTAGAAGCCAAATTCAGGTTGCTAGGTAGGAGGTTGAAATACTGCATCATCAAGATGGCTTTCTCTGAAATGTCACTTGTTCCATCTATGGGACCAGCTAGACAAGCACAGCTGAGGAGTCTAAGTATATATGAGCTGGTCGCATAGAGAGGAAGGATTCAGATTTCTTAGGTACTAAAGAAACTTTTTGAAAGAAGCCGGGCCTGGAAGTAGACTGCTGGCACGTAACATAAAAAATGGCAGAGCAGATTGTAGACTGAATGCTGGTGAAAAGCTGACAGGAGCTGGGAAGCATCTGGTTCATATTGGATCATCCTTAGGGATTAAGATTAAAATGTTTCTGATTGCCTAAAGGAGGTCATTGAGGGGAACATGCAATGAAGCATGATAGCCAGTCATGTATATCGATGTATAGTATAGCCAAAGAGGGAGAGTTTAAATTAGGAACTGTTGTAATAGTGACTGACTTCCATTACCCCCCACATTGATTGGTTCACACAACATGACAACCATCATGTTTTAAACAAATCACAGTAGATCATTGTTTTGTGCAAACCTCAGTTGCTTCCTGTAAGTGGCTTGTTCGTGAACAAGGAGCCAGCCTGACAGCCTGTGGCTGTTTTAGTGGTTGTTGAATCCACAGTGGGTTGTCTTGTTTCTGGACCTGGGCCACCAGTTCCATTGTGGGGCCAAGGAGACAGCTAATGAGTCACTCAGCAAAATCCCCTTTTCACTCTCACTACTGCAGTAGCAGTTGACCCCCAGTGCCCAAGAAGCATGGTAGAGTGACTGTCACTGGCTTCCCATTGGCACCATGATCCCAAAAACCCCTCTTAAAAACAATCGGTGACTTATTAAATCAGAGGGTGGAATATATGGTGAGTTCTCCCAACAGTTGGATTTAAACATGGGGTCCCACAGGTATTTCTAGTGGGATTAATGCTTGCATCTTATTCATAAATGAATTAGGAGCGAGTAGTAGAATAGCCAAGTTTGCTGATGACACCAAAGTATTTAGGGTAGTTAAAAGAACAAAGAGTTCCAGAAGGATATTTCTAAACTAGGAGAATGGCCATCAAAATGGCAAATGTGGGTCAATGTAAGCAAGTGTGAAGTGAAGTGTACTGGAGGGGAAATTCTGACCTCAAGAATAACCTAATAGGATCTGAGTAAGCAATGACGAAGGAAGGAAGGAAGGAAGGAAGGAAGGAAGGAAGGAAGGAAGGAAGGAAGTCTTGCTCCAATGTGCAGCTGCTGCAAAAAAGGCAAACTCTATATTAGATATACAAATCTGTACAATTTTGAAGCGTACAAAATTTTGCATGGTTTGGAGAAAGTGGGTAGGGGGACATTTTGCTCCTTCTCTCATTATAGTGGATCCCCTGAAGCTGCTATGTGGGAGAGCCAGTACAGAATAAAGGAAGTATTTCATCACATAAACAGCACATCACTAAATTATGGAATGTAGCAATTGCTACCAATTTGGATGGCTTTAAAAGAGAATTTGATAATTTCATGGAAGATAACGCTATATATAAATGGCTGCTAGTCCTGAGGGCCACATGCTGCCTCCAGTGTGCCACCAGATGCTGGGGGACATGGGTGGGAGTGTCCTGTTGCAGTCATGTCCTATATGGGGTTTTCCTGCCATCAGCTGATTGGTCACTGTGGGAACCAAATATTGGACTAGATGGGCTCTTGGACTCAGCCAGCAGGGCTCTTCTTATGTTCCTTTAAATGCTCATCTGTTCTTGTAATTTTAGATAAAATATAAAGTATGTTATTTGCAGTGGGCAACTTTGTGGCTTCTAGGTATATAATGGTGGCAGACCATGTTCGTTCACAGAAGACCCTTTGTTTTCTTTGAATTAAAAACAAATTTATCTGTTTATTCAATTTATATGCCGTCCCACTAGCCATAGGTTCTCTGGGCTTACATCCTATTAAAATCCAAATGAGCAAACAAAATCCCACTGGGAAAAAATCCATCCCTGAGAACTGTTGTATCAGGGCATGCAACATATTCAACAGTGGCAGTGTATTCATTACATGGTTACTAAGAATCTCCTGCATTCCTACTTTCCCTTCACAGTTCAACTCCTAGTAGCCCCTGGCAAGGTTCTCAGCACTCCCACCCTCTTTGACAAATTGAGCACTGGTATTGCCAGCTGTGACTTCCTAGTGATGCTTTCTGCAAGCTACCTAAGAGACAGCTTGCCTGAGCCTTCCTCTTCAGCTGAGACTCACCAGCAGCACAAATCCATTCTTTGCTTTCTTCTGGGCCCTCCTCTTGGCAGAATGATCTACCTAACTGTTGCTCTATCAAAGGGGGCTGCAGCAGAATCTTGCACATCAACACACTCAGGTTTGGGGACAAGGCTGAGAGAGAGAGAGTTTGGCTTACATCCATGCTGGCTTACATCCAGCATTCCGGCAGTCAAGTCAGTGGAATTCCAAAGAGAGTAAAACAGGCATTTCTTCGTGCTTCCTCCTGCTTCACTGCAAACAGCTTTAATACAAGTGCCTGACTTAAGTGCTCAAAGTATTACACAGTTGGCTTTAAGATGGGAAAAAACCCCCAAACACCCAAGGGTTTAAAAATAAAAATGTACGTTCTCAGATACCTCTTGTTGTTTGTTTAGACTCAGCGTGCTCTTGGTTGGTCTACGTGAAGTACAAAGAGAGGAGAGGTTGAGTCTTTATAAGCAGAGGGACTAATTTTGAATGCATTTGAATCTCCTGCAAATGAAATATACATATCAGGAGAAAGGTTCTAGAACAACACATTTTTCTTTTGTCCTAGTTTCTGTTGCAGGTAGCTTTTCACACAAAGGAGCATTACAAATGTTAAAACAATTAAGGGTGTGATGGTGGGGACATGCTGGGAATCCTGGACCTTTTCCTGGCTAACCTTGCATAGGATTTCACCTTAAGAATCTTGTGATACCTTAAAGACTAGCAGATATATTCTCACATAAACTTTCATGGACATTGTCTGTTTTCCTGGATGCATGAAGGGTAACACAAATTGGTAGTATCATATACAAATTGTGCACGTTTGTGCACAATCCACAATCCAACCACAAACATGGGTTTGTTATTTATTCATTTGTATACCACCCAATAGCCATAGCTATCTGGACAGTTTACAATAATCCATAAAAACTGTATAATAAAGTACAATAAAATTTCATAAAAGAAACACAAACAAGGAAACAGCTAAAAACATTTTTGAAGTAGAACCATGTAAAAGAAAAACACCTGGGATGGGTAATCCTTTCAGGCTCCTGAATACACCTTTAAAAGCTTCAGCATAAAGGGTTGTCTTAACCTGACACCAAAAAGATGACAAGATTGGTGCTAGACAGGCCAAAGTGGGGATGTCATTCCATACATAGGGGGCCGCTACAGAGAAAGCCCTCCCTCTTATTAATGTCCTCCAAGCAGCCTGGGAAGTTGGCACGTGGAAGAAAGCCCCAATGTTGAGTGTAGTGTCTGGCTAGATTACAGTTGAGTTGTCTTCATGAATTGTTCGTGGTTAGCAAGCCATGGCTTGTTAGTGCAGCTGGGTTCCGATGAGATGAACACCTGCTTTTCAGTAAGAATCCATGATTCAACAACAATCCATACTCAATCCTTGAGTGTAAATTATTGTGTTTCCTGAAGCTAGTCAGTGAGGATTCATTTAACAGGGGCCCTTCACAAACTTGGTTGGGTAATTACACGGGCAATAATGTAATAGTGTGCTGATTAACCTAAGTAATATGGTGAAAAACCTTTGTTCTTAGCTTTGATCCAAGGATGGATCTCTTGAAGAAGTGTACTACAGCAATTTCACACCAATAAACTGAAACAGAATTCATCAAGGGATTCAACTCTATTTCCTGTGGTTGGAACGGGGCATTATTTTAAAAAAAAACCACAGTATGTATGTCAATAGGGTCACCGTTGAAATTATGTCTCTGTTATCATCAACCAACAACATTTTGTGAACGACAGTTGTCAAGGTAATTATAACTGACTATGCTTTTTTAAATGTTAATGTTCTTTGATAAGGCAACTTACATCTTCTCCAGCAGGTATATATCAATCTGCCAATTTCAGGTAAACACTTCATGCATCTGATAAAATGGATAGTGCCCATGAAAGATTCTGCTGAAATAAATAGGTTAGTCTTTAAGGTTGCCACAGCCCTGTTTCTGTCACAGCAGGCTAACATAGTTACCACTTTGGATTTTTGGGGAAAAAAATATTTCCATCCCCACTGGGTTGAATCTGGAATCTCCCTTCTATGAATGGAAGAAAAGTCTCTTAGCCTATTTTTAGGGATTCCCCTTCCCAGAACACTTCAGACCTCATCCCAATGTGTAGAGTTCCTTGACCCGCAGTGTAGTAGTCTCAGGGATCTGTTTCTGGCAGTGGAGTTGTATGAGTCATATGGAAATTTAGAAGAAAGCCACTGAATTTGTGCCCACTCCTCCTATTTTTTCTTCTTCTTAAAAGACACTGTATTTGGGACCTTCTGGATCCAAAGCACGTTTACTACCACTGAGCCATAGCCCCTGCCCCATGAGAAGAGCATGGAGGAGAAACAGTAACCTTCATATGCCAGAACTTTCTCTTTCTGGAGAGTGGAGAAAATTAGGCCTACAAAGAGAAACAAGCACATAGACAGAAACATTAGTGATGAAGAAAGGGAAGAGGGCTCCACTCAGGGACAGGGTCCCTCTGAAAATATCTTGTTCCAAGGCCTTCCAAAACATATTAGCACTGATTATATATTGGCAGTCATCCGAGAACTGGGATCAACAGTGACTTCCTGCTGGTGACTTCCAGGCTGGTCTTGTTGTTTTGCAGGCGAAATGGTCCTAGTCACATTGCCAAATCACTTTTTAATGGTACAACTGCAGCTAACAGGATCGGACTGTTAAATTGTTCTAGCAATGATAAAGAAAATGAATATGATACCAAGTGCTTCACATTCTTTGGTGTACCATTATCTTGATACAGAGATATTGTTTAAGACTCCGTTGTCTTAATACATTTGAGGAAGAATTAAAAGTTACCAGAAAATATATGTGGCATTTCCAAATGTATCTTCTTATTTGTAATGATGACCTAACACTGAAATGGAAAAAACCCTAACACTTGGGGTTCTGTGTTATCAATGCCATTGAAGTGATATTTATTGATTTGGGCATTCTTGCTAGGAAGGAAATGATGTGTACATGTATATTTTGGTGGTTCTTCGATGACATTGCAATTGCATTAATGGGGAATTGATAGCGTAGGGGTGAAGGAGAGTACAACAATCAGGATTTTCCGGGCAACATTTGTTAATCTGTATTTTCCCCCATTTGATCTCTCTCTCTCTCCCTCTCCCTCCCTCCCTCCCTCCCTCCCTCCCTCCAGATGTACACACCGCCGTGTCTAGTATCCAGCAAATTGGATACCAATATGGACCATGTAGTGGATGTACCAAGTCAATGATTAAGTCAGATTGTTCCCATTATGCCAGATCTGATCACATGTGAAACAAAAGGTTTGGCACTCTTATGTGGGAGCCAGCATGCTAATTATCCTAGTCTGGGTTTGGTAGATGCCTTTAACATTACAGTAGAGCATTAACTGGCAGATGTTCAACGAGACTGTCAGTTCCCTCCTAGGAAGCAAAGAGTGCCAAAGAAATAGTCTAGCAATTAAATTCAGGGAGCAAGAGATGCTTGGTGCTTGGGGATACTTAGCCGCCATGAACTGAATTTTTGTATACAGCGAAAGTTCAATGTGTTGATTGTATTAGGCAGTCTCTAATTTGGAATTGGTCAATTGACTTATCAAATGTTGTTCACATTGGTCATGCATTTTGAAAAACAATGAATGTAATGAGAATAACAAAGATAAATTTAGACTAATTACAAAACACGCACATGCAATTTAGATAGAAACAACAATACTGAGTTTTAAAATGATTTCATAAGGTTCCATTGCTTTTTATTATACTTTTCCTAAAGAGCTTGTGGTGGCAGACCTAGGGCAGTATTTGCTAATAAAGATGGGAGTTGCATTCAAACACATTGGATGCATTCATCCTTGGAAGGTGCCCAAGAAATAAAGCTGGACACTGACAGGAAGAAAATGGACACATTCAAACACTGTGCTGGAGCAGAGCTTTGTGAATTCCGTGGACCAAAAGAAAGGCGGACAAGTGGGACCTAGATCAGATCTTGACCTAGAAGCAAAAATGATGAAACAGAGGCTATCATACTTTGGGCACATCACGAGAAGGCAAGATTCACTGGAGAAGACAAGCATGCTAGGGAAAGGGAAGACCAACTATAAGATGGATTGAAGGCATCAAGGGAGCCATAGCCTTGAGTTACAAGAGCTGAGCGGGGCTGTGAAGCACAGGGCATGCTGCGGAGCACTCAGTCTTGGGGCTGCATGTGACAACCAAAGTAGTGCTGCTAGTTTAGCCCTTGATTTGGGCAAGGCTGGAAACAAGCAGCTGTCATACATACTTTTGCTAACAAGTGACAACCTATATTTTTTTTAAATGAGAATTTCACCAAAACAAGTAAGAAAAGAAAAATAATATGTATGTATATATAGAGAATGGGATGCAGGTGGTGCAGTGGTTTAAACCGCTGTGCTGCTGGGCTGGTTGATCTAAAGCTTGCTGGTTCAAATCTGCACAACGGGGGTGAGTTCCTGTTGCTCCGTCCCAGCTTCT
This sequence comes from Varanus komodoensis, assembly GCF_004798865.1. NCBI lineage: Eukaryota > Metazoa > Chordata > Lepidosauria > Squamata > Varanidae > Varanus > Varanus komodoensis. The sequence goes on from NW_025335761.1 coordinate 31,953,968, forward strand.
GCCAACCTTGCAGTTTGAAAGCATGCAAATGCAAGTAGATAAAAAGGTACCACTTCGGTGGGAAGATAACAGTTCCGTGCACCTCGGTGTTTAGTCATGCCGGCCACATGACCACGGAGACTGTCTGTGGACAAACGCTGGCTCCCTCGGCTAGGAAACAGAGATGAGCACTGCCCCCAGAGTCAGGCAAGACTGGACTTCACATCAAGGGGAAACCTTTACTTTATATATAGAGAGAGAATACATGAAAGAAATCACTTACAGTAGGTGCATATGACATGTATCCTATTAAGTATATGAAAACCTAGGACAACACAACCGTCGATAAAAATTATGTATAAACTTCCATAATGGTGGACCAAATTTCCATTCTCAGGTGGCCTCTATAGAACACCTATTAGAATAATGAAATTATGCTTAGGTGCTCGATTCATTGTGTTGTAGGAGGCAGGTGTTTATTATAATATGAGCCTTTCCATGGTCAAAAGGGTATAGTAAATTCTCTTAAATCCATTGTCCTTGTCATAAGAGCCAGTGTAATGTGGTGGCTATAGTGCTGGACAGTGGACACAGGAGATGTGAGTTATAGTCCCCGCTTGGCCCTGAAGCTCACACTGGGTGACTTTGGGCCAGTCAGAGACTTTCAGCCCATTCTACCTCACAGGGTTGGTGTTGTAAGGATAAATGGAGCTATGTAAGCCATTTTGGGTTCCTCACAAGAGGGAAAAAGGAAGGATATAAGTGCAATGTAATAATAAGTTTCATGTAGCAGGTAAATCATTATAATGTTCTTTAATATTTACTATTGCATGTGTTCTTTTACATTTACATAATTATAAGAAATTATGCTATAATACTATTAATAACAATAAACATACTGTAATCTATACAGTACTATTTTGCAATATTTGGCAGTATTTTATTACAGTCAAATATTTTATTATGATCAAATAATACGCATCCCATTGACTGGTACACCAGTGTTATTTTTGACAGCCTGATCCTTGACCTTCTATGAAAGACAAAGTAACAGAGGGTGAAATAAAAAAAACCTCTTCCCTAATGAAAGGTTGCCCTGGGAGACTGCTATCCTGAGCAGTAATCAGCAGAAAGAAAATGCTGCTTAACCCAGTGATACTGATGGGACAAGTCCAAAACCCTATTTAGAAAAAGTAGCTGGATAGCCCCCAAATGCAGCAGAGCTGGCTTGCCACTTTTTGAGCAAGGAGAAATAGCATCAACACCTTCCTCCTCCTCCTCCTCCTCCTCATCATCATCATCATCATCATCATCATATCCTCTACATTAACAAGAGCTGAGCAGGGCAGTTAAGGACAAGACATTTTGGAGAAATTTCATTTACAGGGTTGTCATATGTTGGAAATTATTTGATGGCATGGAACAACATCTCATTTCAACACTGCCAGAGCTCTCCAAGCACTTTACAGTAGGTCCAAGAACAGGATCATAATACAATAAAACACCATAACATTTTCCAGAGTTCAAAATTTAAAGAAGAATTTAACAGCTAAAATAACATTTGATACAAAATAGACTGGTTACAAACACTTTATTGGACTATTGCAGCCATTTAATATCCTTAGATGTCTTTACATTCCTCAGCATAAAAGGCCATCTTAACTTGGGGGAGAAGAAAGACCCAGGATAACTAGTTCACCCTTAATGGGAAGATCAATCCACAGTTAGGGTGGGGGCACCACTGAGAAAGCCCTCTGCCTTGCATGCAGTGCTTGGAGGAAGGTTTCAGGTATTGTTTGTAGTGTTCAAGCATATTGCAGTTGGAAGACCAACTTCCAAGCCATGCAAGGCTTTATAGATTAAAACCAGCAAGCACCTTGAACTAGGCTCAGGAGTGCATGGGCAGCCAATGAAAGTGGACCAAACAGACATCGCCATTAAAGGAAATGAGTCTGAAATCATCTGCACGCACCACTTTCCTTTCTAGTCATGCTCCTGCTCAAAATGCTGCCTCTCAGGCAGCTTTCCCATTTGCAAAACCTGGAAGGGGAAGTAAGAGTTGAACATGAGCTTAGCCTGTGTGTCAATAGGAAAAAGTCGCATTTTGGCATCTCCCAGACCAAATTCAAAATTCAATTCCATGTCAAGCCATCTTTTCGCTCACAATTTCATTGGGCTGTTATGAATTTATCCTACAATTTCTCTCTTCTCTCCCTCCATCTTCATCTCCACTCAAGTAAAATCAATGAGACATCTTCCAATCACAGCAGCACAATTCTATTATGAAAGCCTGGCTTTCCTATTCTTTCTATTTATTGCTCAAGTGCAGTACAGCTCCTTATCCCTTCAGGAGATGGGAAAGGCGCTAGGCAATCTCGAAGCCACAATGAAAAGACACAATAAAGAATTGGCGTGTTTCTGGCAGCAGCATTTTTTGTGACCAGCTGCTGGTCTTTGCAAGAGGAAGTGCACAGTTTGCACCACATCACCCTTGCTGTTTCCTGGTTTCTTCATGTGACGTGAGTTCCTCTTAAGGGAGAAGAAGCATTTTGCGTGGCAGGTGAGCACAGATTCTTACATTGTGCAGCCATAGTTCAGTGACAGAAAATGTGCTGTGCATCCAGAAGCTCCCAGCTTCAGCCCTTGACGTCAGGGTCAACGCTATCTTGAAAAGCGAGGCAGTCAGCTGAGACATCAAATGCTGGGAGGTGGCAGCAAGGTGTTGGAGGAGAGACCTGTGTGCCACACAGTCTGTTCCTTGCCCCCTAAAAACACTGTTGCCTTGAGAACTGCTTCAGACACCAGCTAGTTGCCATAGAATATGGAATTCAGAGGGCATCTTGTCTTCAGCTGCTGAATCAGTGCAAGGCAGGAGTTTTTAGCCAGTCTCCTGGCTCTTGTCTCACCTTCTTTCAATGCCAAGATACCCTGGTGCAGACTATCCTCCATTGATCTACAGGACACTTTAAAAAGTTGAACATTCTGGTAGCCATTGCAAACCCTGCAGAGAGGAATTCCACACATTGTCTTTTTAGTTAATTTTGTGTGGTGTGAATAAGTCTTTTTATTGTTTTAAACTTCCTACCAATGAATGGTTTAAGGGAGTGAATACTTGTTATTCACCCTCCCTGCACTGTATACATTTAAATTATGCCTTCTTTTTTCTAATTTTTTAATAAATAAAAACCATATTATATATTTCTATGAGACATTCCTTGAAAAATTTAGTCTGTCTTTTCTGTATATGTTCTTCAGCTTATTGAGACTGAATTATCAGAATATACAGAAGTAACTCCCACCTCAGGTTGAATGGAACTTAGTTCTTGGTGTGCATATGCTGAAGCCTAGCAATACAATGTGATCCAGAACTGCTCCAAAGCAAGTCCCCTTGAGTTCAGCCTATGGGCACAATGCTGTCCTTATCCACTTGGGAATGAGCTCTACTCAACTCAGTGGGGTTTACGTCTGCATATATATGGATAAGAATGCACTAGTCAGTGCCAGAATACAAGACTAACTGAAGGATCCATACACAGCAAAAGGAATTTTGGCCTTGCATTTCTCATACAACAACCACTAAAGCTGTATGACAAATGTCTTTCAAAATTATAAGGAGTTTCAAAAGCCTTTTGTAATAGGATGTGTGGGTGTACTTTCCTATTTATCATAAAATTATAGAATAATAGAGTTGAAAGGGGCCATCAAGTCCAACTCCCTGCTCAATGCAGGACTACAAGTTCAAGCATCCCTGACAAGTGGTTGTCCAACTGCCTCTTGAATGCCTCCAGTGTGATGGAATGCATGACTTCCCTTCCTTTAACACTCAGGAAGTTTTTCTGGAAGCGTTTTTCCTTTAACACTCAGGAAGTCCAGCCAGAATTTGGATTCCTGTAACTTAAACCTATTATCCAATGTCCTGTACTCCGGAATGATTGAGATCCTGACTCCCCTCTGTGTCATGGCCTTTGAAATATTGGAAAAGTGCTATCATATTATTTAAATAAGGAGAAGACAGGGGGGTTCCTATTGGACATGTGCCTGTCTTTGGTCTTATGCCTCAAGCTTTATTTTAGAAGTTGGACCTAATTAAATGAGCACATGAGTATTCCTATAGTTAAAGTGAATTGCAAAAAAGGTTTCTACCATGATAATCTCCCAAATTCTACAACTTAAAAAGATCACACCTGTTTAGCTAATAATGTGAAACTTGGCATCTGTGATCTACCCAATAAGGTCTATAGCTGGGTAAAATTTCAAAGTGATATGATAAATATTGCCACAAGTGCAACAAATGTTTAAATGCTGACAATTGATACAGTTGTATTATTTACTCCAAGTTCTGCCTGGCATATCATATATTTCATTCATATTTTGGTAGAAACTGTTGATGAACTTTACTTAGGTTTGTTGAGAAAATGTTCCTTTCATTGAAATTCTAAAGCTATTAGAGGCTTGGTTTGATTTGGTTTGGGTTTTGCCCCATGAAAGCCCATGGGAGCAACTGCTGGCAAAGATCTTGGACATGCTCACTCTTCTTAAACTACTGAATCCATTCCAGTCTTTTGAGAATTACAGTGTTGCTTACACTATTGCCCTCCATGCATCTACACTCTTCCTTGGTCTTTCAGGTCCAGCTCTAGATGGGGAGGAGGGAGTGTCCATCCCTCCTGCCCAAAGATGCCCCATATCCTGGTCCTGTGTGCGAGTTGTAATCAAGCATAGTTTGTGACATTTACAACTGCTTTTGTGGTTTCTCCCCCAATCCCATTCTAAAAACGGAAAGTTCTATCCTATAACACAGCTACTGGCAAGAACAGCTTTAAGATAAAATATGCTGGTATTTTTGCCCCATTGCTTTTCGGCCCTGACCACGACTGGAATCCAGTTCCCAAGTGTTTCTCCAGCCTGTGGGTTGAAACAAGTTTGATGACCCAGTCTTAAAAGAATAGCCTACATTGGAGTGCAAATGGTTTTAATAATGGCACATTTCCAGACATGGAATTTTCAAAGTTCCCTAGTGCCAGGTGATTCTAGTGCATTGTCAATAATCTAGAAAAATTATTCCAAAATAACCTACTTGGGGCATTAGGGATTTTTAAAAAGGAAGTTCTCACGCTGCTGTGTGGTGTGACAACCTCTAGTCATTTCAGCTGGACCATTCATGCAAATGTAGTGAGTAAGAGTCCCTTTCCCCCTTAATAATAGCAAACTTTTTTACTTTTTGCAGTTATGGACTCAGAACTTTCTGGTTTCAGGTGACAGAAAGGAAGCAGGAAGACAATTGTGCACTTTAAACTAAAGTATCTAAATCTAGCATTATCAATCTGCATTTCCTTTTTATTGAATGGGCAAGGGTGAATCATTCCTGAGCTGAGCCCAGTCATTTGCCTCCGTAGCAAAGTCCCCAATATATGTTCTCCTCTCACCCAGGGATTGGACTTGAATGAACAGGGGACTTCTGTGAACCAAGAATAAATAAAGTATCTTTCTGCATGTTGGGTAAAATGATTTGAGGGGCTGCCAGACAATGCAATCTTCCGACACCCACCACCATTATGATGTCATAGGAGCTATTCTGTACTCCATCCCACATACAAGGTTCAGACAGGATGCCAGAAACAGCTCTTGGGAACTTGCTGAGTGAGACGTCTGTCTACTGATGCTCAGGAGGCATGCATGTATAACCAATTTACTTCCCACATGCCCAGGAGGAGGGCTTTGAGCTCCCTGCCCCCACAAGCGATGTTTTCCGCAATGTCTTCTCTGTGATGAGAAAGCATTTTGGTGGGAAGGAGGATAGACAGGGGATCATCAGACCAAAATGGCATGGTTTGTAGAGCCAGCACTATGATCCGACTGCTAGTTTATAGGCAAGATCAAGGCAGTGGACATGTTTAATTGAAATTGGCTTTGTTGCAATTTCCACCCATTAGTCCTAGACCTGAGCTCTGGAGCAACAGAAAACATCCCAGCATAGGCTGCTTGTCTTGGTACATGGGGTGTATGCCAACATTAAGGCATGTTTATTTCTGAAGATGCCCACAGCCAGCTATTGACTAAGGTGGAGCCTCGCCTTCAAACATGTGCAGGCCAGCCAGAGGGTAGGTGGTGTCAGGCCTAAATGTTGTGAGGATGGAGCCAAACTGTAAACGGATTTTATTTGAACCTTAGTTTTTCTGCCACACTGCTGTTTTAATACATTCAAAATTGTTGTGGTTCTTGGCACCAATTAACACAGTAGTTTAAAAAAAATCAAGGATAACCTACTTGTTAAATATCAGGGAGAAAGCTGGGATGGGAGTATTCTTTTAAAACCATAGAACTGGAAGGAGCCATTTAGGCCATTGTATTCAATCCCTTCTCTACTTAGAGCTCCAGTATAAAGTACCCAGGTAAATGGCTGCCCAGTCTTTGCTTGAATACCTCAAGTGAGGAAGACCCGCCACCTCCAGAGGCAGTTATGCCCTCCTGCGATTACTTCTGTTGATGCAGCCTAAAACTGCATTTGCCCATTTTTGCAGCCGTGTCACTGCTGAGTCATATTCTGATTGTGGTTACTACAACTCTAAGACCTTTTTACACATACTATTGCCAAGCCAGTTATCCCCCACCTTATTCTGTGCATTTAATTTTTTCCGTTAATGAAGAATTTTCTTCTTATTTCAATTGAATTTCTTTCTGTTATTTTTCTGTCCAGTCTTCTAACCTATCAAGATCATTATGAATTTTGTTTCTGTCTTTTGAGGTATCTGCAGATTAGATAAGCATTCTTTCCCAATCTTGAATTCCTCTTTTTGTTGGATTTTCCTACACTAGAATCCTGTTCCTATAATAGAATCCTGCTCTAAAGTTATTAAAGTCAGCTTTCCAAAAGTCCATGAAAGTTTATAAAGAGGTTTCGATGCAGCTTTTTGGACAGTGAATTTACATTCTTTGTTACCTGCTTCAGAAGTATTGCTGAAAATATATCATTTCAGGAAATGCAAAATGATACAACACAGTAAGTCTCAGTGCAGCCTTGATGTCTAGATTCTTCTGTTGTAGCAGTGATGTTACAGGTTTGAGAAAACCCCGTATTTGTGGCATAATTTCAGTAAGAAAGGGGAATTAAAGCCTTTTGTATTTTTCCTCCCATTCACCACAGTATTAACTATAGCTTCAAGGTGGTATAGTTACAAGATCCAGTCCTGGGACATCTGGTAGAGCAGTGCGGCTTGGGATTTGGTGGATCTAAGGCAGGCCCTGATATTCCTCTGTGGTCTTCTACTACTGGTGGAAAAAAATGCCTAGAGTGGTGAACTTGCACTCCGAGAGTTTTTGCTGATGTGCCAGAGGCCTCCAAGAAAAACATACTGCTTGACTGAAGGTGCTCCTCTCCACTAGCATAGGAGCACTTCTGCCTCATCCTAAAACCCACCTGCGAATCTTCAGCAGCAGTTCAAATTGCCTCATAAAAGGTCAAAAACCACCAATCAGGGTGGAGAAATTGAAGCCTGACATTTCTATCTGGCCTCCACGTGGCCACACACACTTTTTCTCCACCCTTTTGCCCCATCCATTTTTTAACTGCAAATTCTATGGTGGTTTCTGAGCTTTTTGTGCAGAGTTTTTAAGCATTGCAAAATCCCCTTCCTAAGGCTGAGTTGCTGGGAGTGAGAACATTATGCCCAAGTATGCTGGTATTTTGTTGTTGCTTGTAAACTTTGCTCCAGTCCACTTGCCTTGGACTGCCCTGATCTGCAATATTCCCCCTCATGAGCTCCCCCAAAATGGAATTCAGCCCTTGGACTGAAAGCAGTTCCCTGCCTATCATGGCTGTTAAAAGCATGTCAAGATAAAACCACATGCGATATTACATTTGTACATTACCACTAAAAAAGGGGACACTTCTCATCATTACTGAAAACTATACTAGCAGCTTCTTCAGGGCTCTGATATCTAAGGCTCTGGAGCATTCTGGCAGCTACTGAAAACTGACTAACTTGAGCTTAAATAATCCACACGTGCCCTTCACGACGGATGTGGTAGTCATGCCTTTTGTATTTGCACACAAATAATTTCATCATCAGCTGTTGCACTAAGTTTACTGAAGAAATAAGATTTAGAAGGCCAGGTGACTGTGCACACACCCTTCTGTTCTTTGCCAGGCCTCAGCAGTGTGGAAGGCCTATCCTGCCCTCCCCAGCGTGGCCTTGGCCATGTCAAAGGATCTGGGGATAGAGGGAAAGGAATCCTTTCCTCAAGACATTGCCATGACTCAATGTTTATTTCAAGTCTCTGGTGGCAAATGTTAGTTTACCTCCAGTCAAAGGCACAAGTGTTCCACCCTCCATCATCCCCAGCTCCCAGTGTTTTGATCCTGGGCTTCAGAAAGCCCTAATTAGCCAAGTGGCCTCAATGCTAATGTTGACTTGCATAGTTGCTTTAGGTAAGCATGTTGTCCTCTAAACCTTCATTTCCTAATGTGCGATAGAACAAAAAGCAATTACAGCTTGTACGTCATGAGCTGCTGCAGTTATTACCAGACCACAGTGTTGGTTTTGCAGGTGAGCACCCAAGGCAAATTCCTTTCTAATGGAGCATGGCTGCGTTCCTCCTTGCAGTGGTTCTTGGTGCTGTGAAAGCATCCTATGCCCAGGGCAGCAAGCAGATTCCATCATAATTGCTGGTTTCAGCCTCCACAATGGGGAAGAAGGTTGGTGCAGTGGAGAGGGAGGCACCCAGGCCTCTTGATCCACAATTCAGAAGATTGCATTGCTGCCAACCAATACTATGGTTAAAGTTCACTGTGAGTTCCAGTGAACACAGGAAGTTCTAGTCACCTGCTGTCCCTTTAATGGAGGAGGATAACTCTTCATGCAGAAAAAGGGTATTGGTTATGTGTGTAGCTGTTTTTAAATGCTTCTGAAACCCTATTACCAATGAGGGAGTGCTGTGGATGCATCAGAAGTAGGATGTCAGAATTAGCAGGATTAGAATACGAGTATCTTGTAAACCTGTAAACCATTCCCCCCCCCCCCCCCGCCCCGGGTCATGTGTCATCCTTCTGCAGGGCACAACTTGTGATAGAGAGCAGGCATCCTGCAGCAAATACCTTCTGTACAAGATGCTGCAGCTCTTGAAACTTTTACCACACCTCCCAAAGCCTGAAGCCTAGGTGTGCTTCTAGAGGAGCCTCTTGTGGCACCAGTGCCCTACCTCGTTCGTGGAAGTTCAAAGGGGTTCACAGATTGTAATTTTCTATTCATGAGCCTCCTACATTTTCTTTCATCTTCCTTCATTCTTTTTAATGCAGAAAATCCATCCAGGAGAGAAAGAAGATCAGATGCATCATGCCTTCTGGTTGCCACTGTAGGAATCCTCCATCGAGATGCACCCTTCGCCTTAAAAACAATGAGGCAACCAACTTAAGACTTGCAGATAGGGCTCATGCAATTAAATGCTCTTCCATGCATAAACAATATATCCTTATATCTGCATATCCTTATATATCTGCATATCCTTATGCAGAACAAGGCTGATCTGTGGGCCATTTCTGCCCCTTGTGGATCACCATCCATGGGGTGCTGTGCAGTCTGAAAAAGCTGAAAGGCTTGAAAGGCTGTCACAGAGAGGAGGGACAGGATCTCTTCTTGATTATCCCAGTGTGGGACATGGAATAATGGGCTCAAGTTACAGGAAGCCAGATCCCAGCTAGGTATCAGGAAAAATTTCCACACTGTTCCAGCAGTATGACAATGGAACCAATTATCTAGGAAGGTTGTGGGCTCTCTCACACCAGAGACATTCAAAAAGAAACTGGGCAGCCATCTGAGAGGGATGGTTTAACTGGGAGTCCTGCACTGAGCAGGGGACTGGAACTGATGGCCTTCTGGCCCCTTCCTGCTCTACTATTCTATGAAAAGCTCTCCAGGACACTACAGCATGCGACAGTGGTTAAACAGAGCTTATTAACAAGCTCTGTTTAATCCTTCTGGTGTTCTTTACCAGCTACACAGTGCCAGAGGAGGCAAACATAGCTTACAAACCTCTTAAATTTGACTCTTGTGGCACTCTGTAGCACTTCAGACATTCTTCTTCTGCAAAAGATTTTTTTCAGGACACGAGGGAGGTGGCAGTGGCAGGGGCCACATAGAGCATGAAATTGTATACTGTCTTCCTTTGTTTTAGACTATGAATATGGAGGTAGGTTGAATCACTTGAGCCCTCAGGCACAGTATTAGACAAGGGAGTCCCAGAATGGAAGTAGGTCTTTGGCTGTCCTAACTATGGAGTTTAGGTGGGCTATCAAACCCGCAGAACTTGTGTGCGTAAACTCTAGGAAGCAATTAGATCTTACCAACAAACATGCTGTCAAGGTAGAAAAATATATATATTTACCACTTTCATATCTACTTGAAGTTAATGTATACTTGTTCTTGTTTATGTGGGTAACTATTCATTACATTCTCAAATTCTGAAAAATATGCACCTACTGTTTGTTTTGTAAACCATTTCTTTACCATGTGTATTGCCCCTCGTTAGCTCCCTGCGGTGGGCTGCGAGAGTTCTTTGAGCATCAAGATCCAGGTTTCCTTACAAGGAGGAAAGCTTTTTATTGTGCACTAAATACAAGTTACTAGTTTTCAAAAGAGCTTAGCAGCAAGTTACTTACAACACACAGTGAGCTGGACTGTAAGGCAGGCTGCAATCAACTGAAATGGATAGTCAGCAAAGCCTGCAGGAAGTCAGTGTCCAAACAAAGGGGACTGGGCACTCTTTGCTGCTGATGCCAAACAACCGGAGCGTTTCCCACCCTGGCAAGCCCAGCTGTAGCTCAGCAACTTACTGATAAGGGAGGGAGAGAGGAATACAGGGAGGGCTGGCAGATTCCCACAGGCACACAAGCTAGTTAGGTCTAGGAATGCTGGCCTTGTTTTGCGCTTTGGTAGCAAACAGCTGCTCTTTAATTGATTTTGGTGCTCTGAAGTGTCGGTCTATCTTCTGTGCTGAGCCAGGCTTTTTGGCTGAGCCAAATAAGATGGAGGTTTGGCTCACAAAATGGAGGACACGCAGAGCCAACAAAGGAATGTGTTCATTCTTTGATGCATCTACAATCACTGAGCCAAAGAAGCAGGTAGCAAAAAAGATGGAAGTTACAGATTCAATATAGAAGACACAAACACAAGTATACCAGAGCAGAGAATGCCAAATAGAGAGGCCCACACCATGGTTGATTAGCAGATCACAGGGTGATACACAAAATTCTGCTGAAAGTAGCCAAGCAAAATGCAGCCTTGATCCACAGAAAAGTATGTGAAGAAGTGTATTGCCCTATTCTGTGTGGTTTTCCACCCTAAGTTTGGTCAGTCCTGACAGTTCTGACTCCCTGCTTTCTTTTTTCTTTATTTTATTCAATTCAAATTAGTTTTAGACCACATTCAATAGAGGAATACTCTCAAAGCAGAATACAGGAAAAAGCCACACCAAGTGCTTACAAACAATCAAAAGGAGCATATTTAATAAAATCCATAAAAACAGAAATGAGAAAACCAGTAGTTAGGGATTGCAGGAAGTGAAAACAGGTGTGTCTTCAAAGCATTCCTACTAAGAAGGGGCCTGATGAACCCCTGATGAAACTGATGCCAAGCAGTGTTTGACAAAACCCTTTCTTCCCTGCAAAACACTAAGATGTTTGGTTTTGGCCATAGGAATGTTTTGTCCCAGAATGTCGGGAGAGGAGGCAGAGGCATCACCAAGATGCTGGTGGCACTTGTCCCCTCCCCTCACACTTAGAGTCCTCTCCCTCTGGGGTCGCTTTTGAGACCTTGGCTTCATAGGCAGTGCAGTTCTTTCCATGCCAGCTGCAAGGGCAGAAGAAGAACCCTTGAAGTTGGAGTCCCAGGTTTGACCTGAGAGCGAGCTTATAAAGTTGGAACTGAGACTCTGAATAACGTATGGCCACAGGATTGCAGCCTTAGTTATGTCCATGTATTGTACTATTTGAGGTTTTGGTATATCTAAACTTTCCGTAGAGGTTTGGGTATTTGGTGGTATAAAAATATAATAAATAAAATTCTTTTAACATACTCATTCTGAAGTGCAGATGCTTATGTAGCCCAAAGCAAGAGGGAGATATCAACTGGCATGGATGAGTCTCAGATTTTGCAGACATATATATTTGCAAATGCATATACATAGGCATATCTGTATGCACGCACACACACATTATCCCAAGAAGTGGGTGGGGATCCTCAAAAGAATTCACTGAGGACAAAGCATGTGTGATGAACATGGAATGGTGGTTAGACTGCTGGAGGAGGGAAACGTGAGGGGTGAGAGGGATGAAGTGCCCCGGAAAAGTTTTTAAAAAATGAATAAAAGGGCATAGATGGCTGGCTTTACCCCATACAGCAAAGCTTGTTGCAGGTTCGGCATGTTTAACATAGAAGGAAGCTCTTCTACTTTCCTGTTGTTAAGTGTGGTAAGAAGCCAGGAAGCTGCTGTGCATGGTCTTCCCAGAAGAGCCCCCCATTCCCTCAGTGGTGTCTTCTGTCGGGGGATTATAGAAAATGACTTTTTCCTAGACAGCCACTTCTGAGGAGTGTTCTTTCTGGTGCTATTTCAAGTGCAGATGGTTGTCAAGCAGTCAAGAGCACTTCCCTTTCCTGCTCTGTCAGACTTTTCTTCAAAAGGAAACCAAACACACGCGCTTCCTTTTGCACCAAACAATTTACACACAAAACAGGTATATTAAAGGGAAACTGAGGAGGGCTGTGCAATTTGTTTTCACTTAACCTTTAGCACCCTGTCCTACTAGCTTGATTCAGAAAGGAAAATTGCTAAGATACAAAGCAGATAGGATGATGGAGTAATTTCTGTTTGAGTAGCTTCACAAAAAACTCCCTTAAACAAATACTGATCATAACATTGTAGAATTGTAGAATTGGAAGGGGCCCAGGGGCCCATTGGGTCCATCCCTCTGCTCAGTGCAGGACTCCACATTAGAAACATAGAAACAGAGCGAGTCAGAAGGGGTCACCCGGGCCATCTAGTCTGACCTCCGGCACCAGCCGGCTCCGCTCACAACATGCCCACCATGTGGACGTCCAGCCTATCCTTGAACACCCACACCGATGGGGCCTCAACAACCTCTCATGGAAGTCCATTCCACACCCTCGGGGTCCTAACTGTCAGGAAGTGCTTCCTGGCATCCAAATGGAACCTTGGCTCCCTGACCTTTGCTCCGTTGGAGTGCGTCCTGCCCTCCTCTGCAGGGGAGAACAGGTCTCTAACCATCTCCATGTGACAGCCCCTCACATACCTGTATGTCGCCAACATATCCCCAGTTCCCTCAGTCTCGCCTCATACGGCATCCCCTGCAAACCGGTCACCAACCTTGTGGCCCTACGCTGCACTGACTCTAACCTGGCTATAGCTTTTCTGTAATGAAGGGCCCAAAACTGAGCACAATACTCCAGTTGTGGGCATACCAGAGTTGTATAGAGTGGTAGTAATACCTCTCTCGATCTAGAAGCCACACTTCTGGCTATGGAACCAAGGGTGGCATTCGCCCTCTTGACCACCGCATCACACTGCTGACTCATGTTTAGCCTGCAGTCAACCAGTACCCCGAGGTCCCTTTCACAAGTGCTGCTCTCCAGTCACTTGTCCCCTAACCTGTACTTATGACACCTATTCCTATGCCCCAAGTGCAAGACCTTGCACTTATCCACATTGAACACCATCCTGTTGTCTCCTGCCCACTTCCATAGTCTGTCCAGATCCTTTTGGATCTGGAGTACCTGCTCCTCTGTTGTGGCCACTGCTCCAGTTTTAGTATCGTCTGCGAATTTGATCAGCAGATTGTTCACCCCTTCTTACATGTCATTTATGAAAAGATTAAACAGGATCGGCCCCAGGACAGAGCCCTGGGGGACCCCGTTTGTCACTGGCCGCCATTCCGATGATTCCCCACTAATGGTTACCCTCTGCTTTTGGTCAGTCAACCATTCCCTAATCCATCAGACAGTGCTTTGGTGTATCCCAAAACTCCTCAGTTTCTCCACCAGGATATCATGAGGCACTTTGTCAAAGGCCTTGCTGAAATCCAGGTATACCACATCTACTGCATCCCCTCCATCTAGCCATCTCGAAACCTTGTCATAGAATTCCACAAGGTTTGTCTGGCAGGACCTGTTTTTGCGGAAGTCGTGTTGTGTGGCTGTCAACCTCTCTTCCCTATCTAGCATCATTAGATCTCTCTCTATTATGAGCCTTTCTATTGTTTTTCATACACTGGATGTAAGGCTAACAGGTCTGTAATTCCCCATGTCCCTTCTACTACCCTTTTTGAAAACTGGGACCACTGATGCCACCCTCCAGTCCTCTGGAACTTCACCCATTCTCCACGAGGCCTCAAAAGTGGAGGCCAGCGGGCGTGAGAGAACCCCTGCCAACTCTCTAAGTACTCTTGGGTGTAACCTGTCAGGGCCTGGCGCCTTTGCAATATCCAATGCCCTGAGGAGCCCCTCAACTTCAAGGGGGGTGACTCTAAACTGTGTCCCTAAGTCCCCAGCCTCATCTAATCTCCTATGCGGGTATTCCCCCGTCCTGCTTTGGGGAGAGCACAGAGGCAAAATAGTCATTTAGCATCTGTGCCTGTTCCCTCATATCAGTCACTGGATCTCCTTCCTCCTTATATAGTGGTCCCACCACTTGTCTCCTCTTCCTCTTCCTATTTACATGCTGATAAGAAGCCCTTTTTGTTGCTCTAGATATTCTTGGCAAGTCTCAGCTCGTAATCAGCGTTAGCCTTACAAGGAATCCTTCTGCAACAGGCCTCCTCCTCCCGGTATACCCTTTTGTCTATTTGCCCCAGTACCCATTTCCTACAGAGGTTCCTCTTTCATCTAATCCCTCTAACCACCTCCTTTTGCATCCATGGTGGCGCTCTCCTCCACCTCACTAACTAGAGGTATCATCAAGGCTTGCGCCTCCAAAACCTCCCTTTTGAGTGCCATCCACCCCTCCTCAACTCGCTTACCTTCCGGTAACCTATCCCAGGAGACTTTCCCCAGTCTGGCCTTCAGTTGGCCAAAGCTGGCTCTCTTGAAGTCCCAGCTTCTAGTGCTCAACCTGCTGCATGTCCCCAGTCCCCTGATCTTAAAGCAAAGGATGGAGTGATCACTCGCATCCAGAACTCCCCTAATCTGTACTTCATCTATCAACTCCTCTCTATTGGTCAAGACCAAGTCAAGGATGTCCCCCCCCCGCCCCGTCGCCTCTCGGACCCTCTGTGTGAAAAACCCTCCCTCTATAGCTTCTAGGAAGCGACGTGACCTGGCTGTCACCACCAAGTGAGTCTCCCAACTAATATTCGGGAGATTGAAATCTCCCATAATTACTGTGTCTCTCCCCCAAGATATCCTTAGAATCTGGTCTATCAGGCCATCATCCAGGGTCTCAAGTTGACCTGGAGGGTGATAACATACCCCCACTGTCAGGTCTTTCCCAGTCAAAACCCCTAAGTTTCACGCAGACTGCCTCTACCGAATCCCCATCTGTGCTGCATTCTATCTCACTGCATCCTATCCCTTCCCTGATGTATAATGCCACACCCCCACCCTTCTTTCCCATCCTTTTCTTTCTAAAAAGGTGATACCTCTCTATGTTCACATTCCAGACTTGCCTTTCATCCCACCAAGTTTCTGTGATTCCCACCAGGTCATACCCTCCTATTCCCAGGAGAGCTTCAAGCTCTTCCTGCTTATAACCCCTGCTCCTAGCATTGGTGTACATGCACCTCAACTCCTTCCCACCGCTTCCTTTCCTTGGAGTTCCCAGCCTCCTCCTCCCTCCCATCCTCCCTGATACCTGGCCCCTCTCTGTAGGAGTCCTGTCAGTCCCTGCAGTACCTCTAAAACCCTGCTCCCAGAGCTCTGATCCTCTCCCCACACTTGTCCAGTGCAGACATGTTTCTGGGGGGCCTGAACCCACCCCCCTGGCTCAGTTTAAAGTCTTCTGGACGAAGCTCACTAGAGCATCTCCAAAGGACCTTTTCCCCATCCTCGTGAGGTGTAACCCGTCCCTTGCCAGAAGTCCATTGGCAAGAAACCGAGTGCCGTGGTCGAGGAACCCAAAGCGTTCCTTCTGTCACCACACCTTAAACCAGTCATTCACCTCAGAGACCCTCCTGTCCCTGCCTGGCCCAAATCCCCAGACCGGTAAGATTGACAAGAAGGCCACTTGGGCCTTTAGCTCCCTGAGTTTCTTCCCCAAGGCCTCGAAGTCCCTGGTGATCCCGACCACACCCTGCCTGGCCACGCCATTAGTGCCCACATGGATCACCAGGGGCAGCTGGCGACCCCCGGAGCAAACAAGACACTCCACTCTGTCCTTCACATGCCGGATGCGTGTGCCCGGCAGACAGCAAACCTCCCTTGTCTCCAGGTTGGGGCGGCACACTGCCACCTCAGTGCCCCTCAGCAGGGAGTCCCCAACAACAATCACCCGCCACCATGTCTTCCCGACGGTGGTGGACGGTTGTGCCCTGGCCCTCGCCTCTCCTGCAGTGGCCCCCTTGCCTCTTGTCGTCCCAGGCTGGGGGTCCTGCTGGTCCCCTGAGGCCTCATCAGCCCCAGCCTCCCCAAGTGGAGAGAACCTGTTTCCCAGCTCCAGATTGGTGCCAGAAGGAGGCGGCCGTGCTGGCCTCCTCCTCCGGTGGGTGACATGCCTCCATGTCTCCCTGGCTGCTCCTCCCGTGGCCTCTCCCTCAACCCTCTGTCCAGAGTGGGACTGCTCCCGGGGGATCTGGAGAGCTCTCTTGGCCCTTAGGCACCTCAATTCCTCCTCTAGCAGGACCACCAGCTTACATTGAGGGCAAGTGAAACCCTGCCTCTCCTGGGGGAGAAGGGCAAACATGTTGCAGCTGTTGCAGCGGAGAGCAACACCCATGACTCCCGCCAAGGCCATCCCCTGGTCTGCCCTTGGGAACTCTTCCAAGACTCTATCTTGGTCCCCTGCCTTGTCTGTCCTGCAGTACCCCTCACTTGCCCAGTTCTCCCAGACAAAAACCCACACACACATGCAAAGATAAAATAAAATTTAAATTGGAGGAAAAACAAAGCAAAGCACAGAACAGCACAAAACAAAACAAAACAAAAAAGAAAGAAAAACAAAGCAATTTAAAAAATAAAACAAACAAACAAACAAAACAATTAAAAAACAATAAAACAAAGCAAACAAACAACCAAACCCAAAAAAAAAAACAAACCCCTCAGCCTGGGGAGTCCCCGGGCAGCCTGGGCCGCAGCTAAGGGCCGCAGGCAAGGGACGACGCTTTATCAGCCCCTCAGGCCGGTGGCCCCGCCTGTCTGCTCCCTCCTGGCCCCTCTGGCCTCTCTGGCCCCGCCCCCTTCCTCTCCGCTGCTCCTGGCCCTCTGCTCCCCTGCCCAGCTCCGACCTTGCCTTTGCCAGTCCCCTGGCCACTCAGCACTCTCTCCCAGCCTGTGACACTGCTGCTGTGCTGCTCTGCCAAGAGGCCAGAGCCAAAAGTTAAACCATTCCTTTCAGAAGGCTGTCCAGTTGCAACTTGAATGTGTGGGAGAGGCCACAACTTCCCTTGATGATTAGTTCCATTGTCAATGTTCTTTTACAGTCTTCCCCACATACCACCTTCTGAAGATGGACCTCCAAATAGGAATAAAAAGCTTGAGGTAAAGGTTCCCCCATGACATTAAAGTCCAGTCATGCCTGACTCTAGGGGGCGGTGCTCATTTCCGTTTCCTAGCTGAGGGAGCCAGCGTTTGTCTGCAGACAGTCTCCGTGGTCGTGTGGCCAGCATGACTAAACACCAAAGTGCACAGAACGCTGTTACCTGCCCACCGAAGTGGTACCTTTTTATCTACTTGCATTTGCATGCTTTCAAACTGCAAGGTTGGCAGGACCAAATGGAACCAATGCAATGCAGTGGCCCCAACTCAGACAGTAACCCCAGAAGAATACCATGGTTGATTGTATTGAAAGCTGTTGTGAAGTCCAGGAGTATCAACAGGGTCACACTCCCCCGTCTCTCTGCCAGCATAGGTCATCGTACATGGTGACCAAGACTGTTTCTGTGCCAAAACCAGTGCTGAACCCTGATTGAAATGGGGCCAGATAAGGCAAAAGATAGAAGTAGCAAGAAAAGGTAGAAATGAGTTGCAGACGACAATGTTAGAAGTCTGGACCGGGATGATGGCTGGAACATCCCTATAATCATTGCTGAAGGATGTAGGGCAATAGCAACCTAAGTGCCTTGTCTAGGGGCACCCTTGCCACCACTGTTAGCATTAGCGTTTGTGGTCCTGGGACAAAAGAAAGCCAGGCTCCCTCAGATATTCTTGGGTTGCTAATTAAATCCACTTTGAGGCCCTTTCCAAACGAGGGCTGCTGAGGCATTGCTCTTCTGAAGCCAAATGGAAGTGGGTCTCACAGTGTGAATCCATGTTCACTTGACAATATACAAAATATATATCTCCAGGTTAAATCATGCAATCCCCAGCTACACAGCGAAGAAAAATCAGATAGTATATTAATGCAACAGCTATAGCAAAATCACAGAAAATTAGTTGGAATATGTGTTTGTTTTTAAAGTTATTGTAAGTTTTGAAAAGTTACAGAGGGAGAAACTTTATGGCACACAAAATAGTAGAGAGGCAAGCTGCCAACATAGTTAAAATTCTGCTGATCAGCTGTTTGGCAGGACAGGAAAAGGGTGGAGGCTGAGTGTTTTTGCCTCCTCCTTTTCTTTAACAACTGATTTGCAGAATTTCAGCTTGTTTTTACTATACAATCCAACAGGAGAATGCAGGAAAGAAAATTAAGCACAAACTAACACATTTTGAGGCTGTCTTCATTCTTTTTGGCTCTGGAATTCCTCCTGCTCTTCTCTTTTTTCTTTTTCACCAATGTCATCGCCACCCATAATGGACCATTTTTCCCTGATCAGGTGAGTCAGCAATCCACAGTTGAAACTCCGCCATATATTTATTTATTACATTTGTATTCTGCTTTTTTCCTGCACAGAGTTCAAGCTTACTTACACAATTCTCTCCTCCTTCCCTTGCTTTGCATTGAAAGTCAGATGTACCTAACCAACTCTTTTTAAAGGTATGAGATCAACAGGAAAAACACTGGAATGAAACAGATTCCATCATCTGACCTTTCAGAATTTCTGCAGGGAAACAAGCCTGTCCCATCTGGTTCCTAATCTGGCACATCAAGATTCCCAAAGGGCTTGCCCCCTTGTTGTGGTCCCAACCTTTCCCCTAATAGGCAATAATTTGGCACTTCCCTCACTTTGGCCATTTTACCTAACTTCCATTTTGAAAGATCAAAATGTTTCTCCTAGCACTTAGATACTGACTATTTTGAGCTAAATAGCCTGCTATTTTGACCCTCTCACTTTTGCCTTGGGCCACATCCGCTACTGGACTGCAGTCTCCAAGAGCTTCCTGGTAGGTGAATTTTGCCCCTGAGCTGAAGGAGGTGCAACATACCTGTTGTAAATGGAAGACAAGTAAAATGAGTTCAAGGTGAGTTCAGGTTTAGTTCAGTGTAGTTCAGTTTTATCCTGTGTTTATACAAAAAGCACTCCAAGCCAAAAATAGAACCACATTAAAAACATCAGTACACCTCTAATTAAACACCACCACCTCTAATTAAAATATGGAGGTGTTAAAACATTAGAGACACACAAGTAATGAGTAAATGCTAGCACCAGCAAGTTCAAATACAAACTCTACTTTAAAAACTGAAATGGAAAGGCTTTTGCTAATTGGTTATAGACAAGCAAAAGTGGATCCTGGCAGATTTCCACTGGCAAGGAGTTCCACAACCTGGGTGCCACCCAGAACTGGTTACTCCAATTGCATTACGTTTCAGATCGCAAGATGCTGGTCCAAATGTTTGTGCATATTGGAGCTATTAGCAGGCATGAACACAATGCTGTTAAATCAATGGCAAGGGTTGATGCTGTTGCTACATGCCATCAATTCATCTCTGACTTATGGGAACCACATGAATGAAAGCCCTCCAAAATGTCATATCAGCTCTCATAAATGGAGTGGTTACAACCTTGGACTAGAACTCAAGAGAGTCAAATTCTAGTTGATGCTCAGGATGTGAAACTTACTGGATGACTCTGGGCCAGACTCTCATCCTAAAGTTCTTCACAGGAATGCTGTGAGGATAAAATGAAGAGAAAGACAACCAAGTAAGCTGTTAAAGCAGCATATTGTGAAAGCATCTTTGCTTCCTTCTTGCTGCTCCAAAGCACCACAGTGAGATAGCCAAAATCAGCTGTATCCCTGCTTTGTTCCTGCTCCTTTGCATGAGACAGCCATAATCGCCCAAAGCTTCCAGCCTGAAACTAAACAAATTAAGTGCTGTAATATGTTCCTGTTGCTCCCAGCCCCTTCCTTAGTCCGGAAGACCTTTAAAACAGCTGCGTTATAACACCTCTAGCCCTTTTTCCCATTGCGGTGTTTAACGTCAAAGTCATTTGGACTGAAATCAGAAAAGTCCAGTTTCCAGTTTTATAAAGTCCCTCCATCTAACTGTTGCAATCACATTTCTCATCTTTGATATCTTTTTTAATAGGACTTTCCAGTGAATAATGGGAAGAAAGCTGGGGCTTTCCCTGTGCAAGACACCGTAGCCAAACATGCCTCCCAGCTTCCCGCTTGAGATGGCTCAGCTGTAATTACAATACAGACCATAAACTTATGTGCTTCCAAGCACATGCATTTCCATGGTCCACGCAAGCAGCTAACCAGTTGGCACCAATTCACTTACGCAGGGGTTGATGGAAGAAAATTGTACTTGCACCACTCATTCTTAAAAGAAAAGAACAGAAGCAGCAGCGTCTCCCCCATTTAAAACCAAAGAAAACAGGAAATTCTTTGAGAAAACAGAAGCGAAGCGGGAGGGTCACAATGTGTCCAAAGGGGAGATCAGTAACCACAAGTAAGGAATCACAAGTACACAATAAGTGCTTTATGAACAAAAGCTTGTAGAGTTAGGAAAGTGGCCTGTGGCAGGTGTACCTGGGCAGGTTTTCCCCTAAAATTATGAGGGCCCTCCTGCAAGGGCAGCCCTGTCTCTGACAGGCGGAAAATCTTCCATGCAACCTGTTTGCTTTGGTTTGTATTTCTTACTACTACAATAATGCCCCTCCCTTTTAAAGTACCTTTTTCTACTGGTTGGCTTAGGTTCATATTTTGCTATGTGAACACTCTTCTCCCGTAACAAACAAGTCTTCTACATGGTTGCACTTTAATGTAATTTACCCTTTCTATACAAGCGCTTCTCACACGTACATGAGCAGAAGGTGGAACAGGACCACTCCACTGGCCCTACCCCACCTCACATGTACTGCTGGCCCATGCCCAGCATCTGCCCAACATCTGTCTCCCCCTTGCATGTGATGGGAAGCCACTCTGCAGCCCTTGCGCTGAGCTGGGATGTAGCAAAAGATCAGGCCAAAGATGCAGGGACGTTTGCAGCAGGGCGGCGGCACCGTCCCGCTCTCCCTCCTCCATGTCTGCTGCATGGCTGTGGAACCCCAAGGCGGAATGCCGTTTTGGAGAAAATTTTAGAGACCACCTTCCAGCTGTTTCGTACTCTAATGAGCTGACCTTGTGACTCATAAGGAATATACTTCACCATGAAGTGGAGCACCAGCGTTCTTTGCAAGCTGCTCACTGTTTACTTGCACTCTTCTGGTAGTCTTCCCCAGCCTGATGTCATCCATATGCATTAAACTGCAGCTCCCACCACCTCCAGCCAGCATAGCTAATCCATTAAGGTCGTGATCCTACTCATGTTTAGGCAGAAGAAACGTCCTACAGTTCTGAGCTGGGTGTTGTATGACATTTTTCTGTCTAAACATCCCCCAGGATTGTACTGTTACACTGAGAATAAGCCGAAGCACTGAGTTTCTAAAGCCTCTTAGGGGCTCAGTCCTACATATATTTGAACAGGGAAAAGTCTAAATATGCCTAGGATATGCATAGGACATTTGTCTGTTTAAACAAGTATGGGACTATACCCTAAAAGATTCAACTCTTTTCTTTGTGGTTTGAATATGGACAAAAATTTTTTTTTTATTTATTATATTTTATAGTGCACTGTACTTGAAGCTCTCTGGGTGGTTCACAGCAATTTAAAAACTATTTAAAACATAACATACAGTATAGACGTTACATGGTTAAGACTACAACATAAAATAAAAGTGAGAACTAGAGTAAGATCCAGCAACAGTACAAAGATTTAAAATACAATGCAGAATTTAAAACTGCGACTACAGTTCCTGGGAAATAAAGTCTTCATCTGACCCTTGAAAGAGTACAACGTAGATGCCAGGTGAGCCTCCATCAGAAGTTAATTCCCTAGTCCAGTGCCACAGCAGAAAAGGCCCTTTCCTTGGTAGGCACTCACCTGACTTCCCATGGTAGGGGCTCCCTCAGAAGGGCCACTGAATGACAGAAACATAAAAAGAAAGCAAGTCAGAAGGGGCCTCCTGGGCCATCTGGTCTGGCCCCCAGCTCCACTCATGTAATCCTCTACATGTGGTTGCCCAAACCCTAATGTGTGGTTGTCCATGATCATAGGGTCCAGGCAGTTATATGCGGACACAATCCTATTATGTGACCAGACCCCAAGCTTTTTAGAGCTTTGGATGCTAATACCAGCACTTTGAACCAGGCGTGGTCATGGACTGGCAACCAGTGCAAACCATAAAGGTGGTGGCCTAATCTGATCACACTGGTCAGTCCTTATTAGCAATCTCACTGCCCCTTCTGGGACCAGCTGTCATTTCTGGACTGTTTTCAAAGGCAACCCCACACATTGCAGTAATCCAAATGAGGGGTTACCAGAGCATGGATAACTCTAGCAAGGCTTTCCTTGTCCACCTGAAGCCATTGATGGTGTATTGGTCTGAGCTGATGAAAGGTCCTCTGCTTGTCTCAGTCCACCGCTGCCTCTGGTGACTGTGCTGGATCTAGGAGCATCCCCAAACTATGAGTGTTATCTCTTGTGGGGGAGGGGTGCAACAGGCTGAACCTCACACCTCCGGGCAGGTGACTCGTTGGCTCAGCATCACAGTGATGCTTGTGCTGTCACCCACAATTCAGTGGCAGTTGTTAAGGTAATTGTCATCCTTGATAGTTTCTGTATTTCAATTCCCGTCACATGACACAATTTTCATCCCCCTCCACCCCCACCCCCGTAGTGGAGGGACAGCCAGGCACTCAGCAGCCACACTGACCTCTTGGGCCAGGGGCCAAAGAAGCCCCCAAGCATGCAGTGAAGTGGCTGCCAGGCCCTGCCGTCCCCCCTGTTTCAGGGCCAGCCCTCCACGCCCTGCAGGTTGCTCTTGCGTGGCCTCCATTCTTGGCTGGGGTGAAGAGGGGGGAACCTGCAGGGGGCTGTGCCTAGAGTCGAGCTACAGTGCACACAGGCATGTTGAGCAGACCCACTCTGAGCCCAGCCTCAAATTAAACCATGGCTGCCTTTCCCCACCATTCCTTTTTATTAAGCTAAACTGCAAGCCGAATGCCAAGGGGATTCCCCTGTTCTCCGGGGAAGCTGGTTTTGTCTGCCTTACTTCCTGTTCAGCTGCCCCTGTCAGGGGTACCCTCTGGGTCGTTTCAAGAGTTGTCATTGAGAATCACTCATTTGCTAGGTTTGAATGTGACAAGAGGATTCTGTAGCTTCCTCTCTCTGTTTTGTTTCCCTAGAAATTATAACAACTTTTCCCCCTCGCTTATCTCTCCTCAGAAGATGCCCCGGGGAGGGGGGGGGGAACCAGATTTGACAAGTGTGCTCCTTGTCATGAGTGAATCGACCAGTAGCATCTATGTTGAAATTATGAACTCACTTCCCGGACTGAGTACTCATGTTTTTATGTAGCCAAAACAGCATGGTCTGCACTGGAGAATGAGGGCCCCACAGACTTCCGGGACTCTGAGGTTTGCAGACATGCCAGACACTCCCCCACACCTGTAGGAGAAACAGCCCCTGAGGGCAGAACCTCTCCCCACCCATCCAAGAAAAGCCATCGAAACCTGGCTCCGTAAGACCTGGGCACGTGGTGCTGGCTGATCACTGAAGGAGGGAAAACTAGAAAATGGGTGTGTGATTAGTGGGGAGGCAGGATGGGATGGAATTTCCTGGGAAGGGCCATGGCTGGCTGGAATCCTGAACAGGAGCAAGGGTGGAATGAAAGAGAGCAAAGAAGTACAATGGCTGGAATGACTAAACACATGAACTGGAGGCTTCCGTGGAGTCACCTTTTTCAGCTTCTATGTGTGGAATTCTTATTCCAGTGATTTGATAAACTTGCACGGGAAACCCCGCCCCACCTCACGTCTCTGCACCACGCCAGCCAGGAAGTTATGAGCGGGAATTGTACTGCTGCTGCTGCTCCTACTCCATACAGCTACTGGAGCTTTTCCACCACGTCACGGTTTGTTAAAATGGAAGGGACATGAGTTGTTATGTTCAAATGACTAAGTTATGCCTATAACTTGCATAATTTTCTGGTACCAACATCATGCTGGGAAGCCCTCCAGTGTCAGAAGCTGTTCCAGCCCCCAGGGCGCTGGTGGCTAGAATTACTAGGATTGAAAGAGAGCCATGGGATTCAACAAGGATACCCAGACCTTTGATAATTGATGAAAAGAGTGTGGGGGCGGGTGGGGGGAGCACACGTGCAGCCAGTCCACTGCAACATATACAGCGTATGCACATAGCCATGTGTAAAATACTATGGGTTGTTTGCACACAAACATAGCTGGTAGAAGTGATGGCCGCACAGCAGTGTTCCCTCCCTGTTGCCCTCCAAGTGTATTGGACTACAAATCCCACAACCCCCAGTCAGGTGTGCTCTTCTCTAGATATGACTAAATCTGGATCCTGCCTTAATATTCCAGCTACCTGTACTCGGATAGTGAATTTCATGTGTATTTTTCTAAACCCTGGTCAAGATAACTTAAAAGCTTTCAGATCACACCAGGCAAAGGTGCTCAGAACAAATATAACTCTCAGAATGTATGTGCTACATATTCAGGTTTCTGATCTTGCCTGAAGTTAGTTTGCAGCAATCTGTGTTGAGTTTCCATGTCATGAGAATGCCGCCCCCCACCATAAGATACACAGCATGCCCAACAGGTGATGGTGCTCAGCCTGGGGGATTCCACCTCCTGCCAGCCAGTCCTCACCTGTCTTGGTGCTCCACCGTCAAAGCCCCGTGCTTCTTTAACAGTCATGTCTTGCACCTTCCCACTTTCCTAAGCACCTAGAGGTCCAGGAAAGTGTGGCAAAGATGCAGGGCACTGAGAAGCATCCTGTTTGGGCGGGGGGGGGGGGGAGTAGAGAATTTCTTTTGTGAAGGGAGTGATCTACTAGTCACCTGCTTTGTGAGCAAAGTTCACCCATAGCTTTGCTTTCCCTTGCCAGCTTGTCTTTTGACAGCTTTGGGAGAAAGCAAAGTAAAAAATGAACCCCTTTGTCGCCTCCCTGGGTCAATGTTTGTGGTAGAAGTCTGCTGAATTTCACAGGGGACACTTATCTGCATGCCACTCAGTGGAATCTCCCTTTTTGGACATTTGAAAGCATGCAAATGCACACTTCCACAGGTCCAAACACTTTTTTAAAATTACAAAAATATGTGTACATGTGACAGCCCCTGTAATGTGCCACTTGGACACTGCCACTGCCTGTCAGCTTGGAGAGTGCCAGAAGTGATCATTGGAAAAAAAGGGAGGCAGGGATGAAAGGGTGAGCCCTTTTTGGGGGTGAGCATAAAAGGGCTCAGGATAACAGTGGGGTTACAGCGGTGGGCTAGGCAGAAGGCAGAGCCCCTCTATCCACTGAAGGCAGATCTTAGTTTCAACCCTGAATTATACCCCGCATGGAATAATCTTTTCTGCCACCAGGAAGTTTCAGGCATGATCTTTGATCATACTAAAAAAAAAGAAAGAAAGAAAGAAAGAAAGAAAGAAAGAAAGAAAGAAAGAAAGAAAGAAAGAAAGAAAGAAAGAAAGGAAGAAATGGGAATTACCCTGAGTCACAATGACACAGCCTCTAATCATTTCCATACAGCCGACTTGAGTGCAAAGCAGCACAGCCTTAAGTCTCCTGATTCAGTGCTCCTCATGCAAAAGCTATCCTGGCTAAGGTTCAGGGGCGTTTCTCAAAACGGTCAAAGGGACACCTGGAAGCTGAGCCTTTGATTTGGCATCATTCAACACCCTTTTGTACATCCCTGGCAGATGAGTGTGTGTGGAAGCAAGCCTGCACGCACAGGAGCTCTCCCGGACAAGCTGCGTGGCTGTGCTGAGGCTGAGCGAAGGCAAGAGGCTGAGCCTGGCAGGGCCGCTCCTGTGGCGATCCTGTTACAGCACAAGACAGGATGTGTTACTAACCCTACTGAAGTCAACAGGGGAATCCCTGTTGCGGCAGAGTGCACGGGACACAGCGGGGCACAGACCCTGACCTTGGTAGCCTCACGGGAAGGCCCTTGACCATGGCCACCTCTGTGACTTCCTTTGTCAAGCAAGCAACTGGCACTTCCCTCCCCTGTCATTCCATGTTGTAAAGCTGTGTCTATTCCACTGATACTTTAAAGCAAAATGCTTTGCCACTCCTGATTTAAAACAGCACCAGCAACAAAACTCTGAATGTACGCACTTTTAAGGCATGTTAAGTTTGCCTAAATCAAGGCAAATGGGGATCATAATGATTACAGGAATAAAATGCCATTTATTTCTACATCTGCTGCTCCCTGGGTAGAGTTTACTTTGCAATGATTTGGTGACAGAAGGAGACTTAAAAGAGTTTGGGCATCAACATTTGTACACCATATTGAGCCAAACATACGCGGTTTGATAGATCCAGATTTAGTCATTTGCAGTGGAGCTGCTGAAGGCAGATTTCCCTAAATCCTGCTGCCTATAGCAGTGCTTCTGGGCTCCTGAAAATGTGACACAAGGCCTGTTTTCAAACAGCATGGCAATCCATGTTCAAGGCTGAATATAGATTGAGTGTAACTGGTTGTTGAACTGTAAGTTGTTGTGCTGTCTGAACACAGCTGCACTAGCAAAACATGGTTTGCGAGCCACGAACAACCCAAGTTCATAACACAACAAATCATTGGTTTTATTCATGGGTTCATCATAGTTCCATAGCCACAGTTCACTGACAATCCATAGTTAAACAACTACTCAATCCATACTCAACATTCAGTAGGGGATGTTGTGTTGTGTGAATCCAGCCGGAGGGTTCGAAGAACTCTGCAGAATGGAATGAACTGTGTGCAGGAGGGGAATCCCTGAAAAGCACGTGGACATCTGGACAGGGAAGCCACATCAGTGTGTGATGCCTCCGCACCTGGCAAATGACTGAGCACTCTGCCTTTTTGCCAGTTCCCTATTCAGTAGCCTATCTGCAAACCCAGTGAAATGACAGACATGACGGAAGGCTGCATACACACTGTGCAGCAAGCTTTCTCCTGCTTCAGGTTCAGGTGTATCAGCTTGTGCATGCTGTGGAGAAAGAGGGCAGGGAGCTGCTTTGCTTCCTTGTACTACTAGAACCCAGGACCATCCAAGGAGTGGTGGGAGATTTGGGACAAAGTTAACCAAGTTCTTCACACGGTGCCTCATGAAAGGATGGACTTTCCATCCACGAGACCTGGTGATGGCACTAATCTGCCTGGCCCTAAGCTGATTGGACTGATGAATTCAAGCAGATGAGGGTAGCAATGGCTACTAGTCCTGACAGCAGATGTTTTCCTTCAGTAGCAAAGCCAGTACGCCTCTCAGTGCTAGTTGCTGGGGAATCCGAGCAGGAGAGTGCTCTGACTCAGCTCACATCTTGTTTGCAGGCTTCTCATGGGCAGGCAGCTGCCCCCTGTGTGAACAGAATATCAGACCTTTGGTCCAATGTAACAGACTCTCTTCAATTCTTCAATTGGATTAGACTTTCTGAAAGACACAATGCAAGTCTGAGAGGTGCATGAATGTCAGCAGCAAATAGGACCTCAGCCTCAGCTGAGATGGAAGACCACTAGGAGCCCCATATAAAAACAAAATATTTAAAAATAATAATTCAAAAATAACTAAAGGAAAATTATTAAGAGTTTTGGATTCCTCTCAATGGTTACTTTTGAGGGTTTTTAAAAACAATACTGTTTTTAAATAATATATTATTGTTTATTTCCATCCATCCATCCAGTGCTTTTTTTGTCATAGAACGCACCAGAACGGAGTTCCGGCACCTTTTTTCAACAGATTTTCCAAGTTTTAAAAGCCAGTGTGGTGTAGTGGTTAAGAGCATGGGACTGGGACTCAGACGATCTGGGTTCTAGTTCCTGCTCAGCCATGGAGCCAACTGGGTGACTTTGGGCCAGTCACAGCCTCTCAGCCCAACCAACCTCACAGGGTTGTTGTGGTGGGGATAAGATGGAGGAGGAGAATGATGTAAGCTGCCTTGAGCCCTTTGTAGGAAAAAGGCAGGAGATAACTCAATCAATCAATCAATATAAAATAAAAGTAACTTGAAAATTTGATGTTAGGTCCACGTGGATTTGAATCGCTCTGTCGAGCGTAGCAAGTTGGCGGCAAAATTATTAAAATGGTGCATGCGGGCTGCTTGTGTGTCGAATCCGATGCATGCGTACTTCGTCTGTGCTGGTTGTGATGGCGCTGCTCGGCTTGTGGCACTGCTCAGCTTGTGATTGGTTGTGTGGTCACACACTGAGTGCTTACTGCGGGCGGCAACCGTTATGTTCCGTTACACAACTGACGTGTGTGGGTGTGTGTACAGTGATTGACTACATGCGAAAGATAAATAATTTCATGAGTTCCAGCACCATTTTTCTTACAAAAAAGCACTCTATCGATCTATCTTTGTTGAAAAGATTCTTCACTGAAGTAAACAAAGTGTTAAAAATCATAAAGAATGATCTGCACATAATTAAAATTAAAGCTCAGAAAACTGAGAACACATGAAACCATCAGCTTAGATCTTGATATTTCAATGGAAAATACTCCAAAAACTATAAAGGGTGACTAATTGCTCCCATGTGCATCTCTTGACTGAGTTATGCCCTCTCATTGGCTGGGTGCATTCAGTTGCATGCAGGTCTACAGATCTTGCTGTTATTCTTCCAGATGCAGCTGCCAAGCTATGGCTTAGAAACATAGAAACAGAGAGAGTCAGAAGGGGTCTCCAGGCCATCTAGTCTGACCCCTGGCGCCAGGTGGCTTCACTCACGACATGCCTATCCTTGAACATCCTCACCGATGGGGCCTCAACCACCTCCCATGGAAGCCCATTTCATACCCTCAGAGTCCTGTTAGGAAGTACTTCCTAGTATCTAAATTGAACCTTGGTTCCCTTGGTTACAGATCTTGCTCTTATTCTTCCAGATACAGCTGCCAAGCTATGGTTTGGAGGTCTTGGCTGCAAATAATCCATGAAGGCCATTTCTTCAAATTGAAACCATCATGTTAGATCTAATGATGATGCCGTGGTCCATCTGGCCCTAGGAGATTAGGGTATATGACGCACAATGCTTCCTGAGGTTGCAGTGGCAACCACTCATGGGAGTTATAGGACAAAACATCCACAGGACCACAGGTTTTCCAGTCCAGTGCTAGAAGCAAGACTAGCACCTAAGAATGGCATTTGTGGGGAAGCAGAATCTGAGTAAAATAAGGGAAGTGTTGTGTTCTGCCAGTGGATCAGCAGAAATCTTTCCCAGGACAACCAGGGTTACAAGTTCTTAAAGCAACCAGAAACAAAGAGCAGGGCAGGTCCACAATGCTCACAGAAGAGGGTTCCGTGGACCTGCTTTGATACAAGAATGACCCTATCTGCTCTCTGCTAGAGTTCCCTCATGACAGGCCCCTTGGACTATGCTGGGTCCTACCAGTGCAATAGCTTTTGTGGGAGCGCAGCAGATGCTGCCTAGGAGAAATGTCCTAATAGTGAGAATTGTTGAGCAGCCTACCTTGAGCTGTGGTGGGCTTCCCTTCACTGGAGCTGATCAGCAACTGGATGGTCTGAAAACAATACTACAGGAGCACCTTGCATTACTTGAAAGGCTCTTATATATACCAGAACATTAATGTAGATCTGCAGAGGCCATGCTACAAATGCTGCACCTAATAAGAGATGGATGACCTCAAGAGCAAAGGTGTTAAAACTCAGCCTGAGGGCCAAATTCAATTTTACAGACCTCTCATGGGCTGCCTTCTAGTGATGAACAGGACTGAAGGCAAAGAGGTGGTGCCAACTGCCCCCGCCGACATATTTTAGCTTATAGCTCTTACTGCTAAGATCCAAGTCTTAGGTGAAGTACTTCACTGTTTAGAATGGAGGTAAAGCAGCATAAATAAATAACCACAAAATGGTGGGGAGGAATAAGGTGGGGCCAGAGGAAGTAGCTGTGGCCATCTGGGAAGACCCAGATTATGCCTCCAAGGTGGCTGGATTAGTCCCTGGACTGGGGTTGTTACCAGAAGAGGCTCCTACTGGTAAGAGGCTCTTATTGGTAATGGTACCCCAACTGAGGAACTCTTGTGCAAGAGATGTTTGCATGGAACCATCCTTCTGGTCTTTTTGGCACAAGATATATTTTATATACATGGGCCTTTAAACATTGTAGATGCCAGTCATGTTTTAAAAATCAAGTGTTTTGCCTTTGAATCTTTATAGCAAGTTGGAACCAACTCTCTCCCAGACAGGGAAGGGCACTCACGGCAGGCGTCAGACACAGTGGAGGAATCTCACTGGTGGGAATGGAAGCAGCTGTCGTTGATCCTTCCTTCTGAATTTACATTAGAAGATTGTGTGATTTTCTGGAGCCCTTGGGAAGAGACGATGGGGACCAAGAAAGACTTCCACTTCTTTTCCTCTCCACAGTAGCAGAGTTCCAACCAGAACTGCTCAGGGAATGTTCCTACTAGCTGAAAGTGGGATCAGACCCACTGTAGTCCAACACCGCTTCTGTTTTGTCCCAGTGGGCCTGTTATGTGGCAACTATATAAATATAGCAAATAAGTAAGCAAAGAGGGGGCTGGACTAGATGTCCTCTTCTAACTCTATGACTCTACCATGGCTCACTGTTATTTATATAGAATTTATTTTCTTCCAGTTTAGGGAAACTTAAGGGTTTGGAAGTCTCAGAAATATTAATGTGAATTAAGCACCTGCTTTAATCTTTCTCAAAGAAACTATTGGGATTTGCCATTTATAGGATAGGTGTTAGCTTGATTTCGAAGGTCTGAAGAGATGAAGAATAAGGGAGACCAGTTGCTCTTTTTCAGGAAAATGTATCCTGGAATAAACTTGGAGTATCTTAAAACACTTGAGTTCAGCTAATGGAACATCAGTGAGCAAGGTAATTCTTCAGCAAGAACAGTTTCACCAATCCAGTGTATTTGTTATTTTTTAATAAATATACATCTCACCAGTAACAAAACATATTCACAAAATGTACAATATATACATGATACAAGGGCTTGCAATATACAGTCTGAAAATTACTGCTATCCTTCTTGCATGTGGACATCAAGCAGTCATTATTTGGGACTGTCTGCTGTGTAGCACAAAGAACACCTGAGCTCAGTCTCTGGAATAGATTATTAGCAGTCAGGTAGAACTATGTGGAATGTCTTCCAGAAGGACACCACAGATGGTGAGTCTGGCCAGCCCCCTCATAGGGCACACAGTGAATACAGACGTGGACCCTCCAAATTCTCATTCTGCTCCTTTATTTGGATGATCAGCTCTCTGGCACAAATGGGGCCCAGACTTCTTCTGGCGTCTGACAACCAAAATTCACTGATGCTCAAACAGTGTATTGAACCATGTACCACACTAGTTGTTATAACAACATGTTCTGTGCAGCACAATGGAGTAGTTCAGTAATTGTTCACATTATGTTGGCTTGTTCTTTCTGCAGCCCTCCTCCTTTAACAAGGCACGTGCCGGCCACCAATAATGCAGTCATCATATAGAAGCTAGACAGAGGAGAGAAAAATTGGTCAGGTTAATAGAAGGCTTTAACAGAAGGCATAATGTATTATCTAAGGAAACACTAGGCATTTTTAGTTCTCAAAGGAAACATCCCACTAACTACAGCTGCATTTACAAAAGAAAATTAGCATCTGGTACTTAACACCAGTGCTCAGTTTCTAAATGCGAACCGCTGGAGTGTCTCAAGCCTTCCTGGGAGCTGTGCCTGAGCCTTTACCTCTAAATTCAAGGACTGGTAGTGAGAAACCAGTGGTTGGGAAAAGTACTCTGCCCATGCTCAAAGGTAATCTTTGTTATTACTTTATATGTGCCGAGAGATTCCAAGGCTGAGCTCATCCTTTCTTTTAAGCAAACAGAAGATATCCTAATCAGAAACATCTAAAATAATCAGTCTAGCCATGCTTTCTCTTTTCAAAATCAGCACTAGGGTTTGCTCACTCCAGGTAGATCAATCAGTGAATTCCCTACAGATCCAGTAATTAGGTCTGTAAGTGACTGATAATACTTCAGAGTTAATCTGTACATAGCTTCAAAACAAAGGCAAAGAAAGCTGTCTGGTAGCCTGAAGTTTCTACACTTACTTCCTAGCACTCCATGGGAAATCTGTGCACAAGTTATGGTAGAATATTGGCTCTTCTAATATAGAAGGAATAGCCAAGTACTTACTTCATCTTCTGTGAATTCTGATTCTGATTCGCAGCTCTCTTCATCTTCACTTTCAGGCAGCATCTGCAGATCCAATGTGGTAAACTGCCTCAGTTGCTCCTGTATGGAGGAGTTACTTCTTCCCCATGTGAGCTGGTATGGAGAATAGCCTTGGTATGTCACTTTGTTTACATCTGCTTTGTGCTTCAGCAGGAGCGATACCAGTTCTTGGTTCTGCAGGTCTACAGCTAAATGCAAGGCAGTCCTACCATTGCATGGCTCCTGTTTCATGATAAATAAAAGAAATATGCTTATTAGCATTGGCAAACATTAAAATGTTTCTTCTTAAAGTATGTGATCAGTTTTTGTTTTGTTTTTGCAGCTACCAGCACCTACCTGTGCATTGACATCTGCACCCAGAGAGAGGAGACATTCTACAATGGCCAGATATCCCTGAATGGATGCCAAGTGGAGACATGTGTGTCCTAGAAAGCAAACGCAGAGGTCAACAATTAAGTACATTGCATTCCATGTAATGTCAACTCATTTCAACAAAGGGGCCTCTATTTTCAGCTCATGTGCTTTATAGCTTCCTACAGACATTAGCAGGAAGTTATAGAGCTTAATAGAGCTTGATGATCTCAGCAGTATGTGAGTTGCTTTTTGACTACTCTTTCTTAAAGAGAATAAAACATGCTCTGTGACTATAACAGACACGGAAAACTCCCTCGAAACTCCTTATTTAGCTAATATGGTGCAATCCAGTGCATGTTTAGACAGGAAAAAGTTGCATAGCTCCCATTTTT
This sequence comes from Varanus komodoensis, assembly GCF_004798865.1. Classification (NCBI taxonomy): domain Eukaryota; kingdom Metazoa; phylum Chordata; class Lepidosauria; order Squamata; family Varanidae; genus Varanus; species Varanus komodoensis. The sequence goes on from NW_025335761.1 coordinate 31,987,471, forward strand.
TTCTGTTTAAGCAGGCAAAGGGTTATGCCCTTACAGCAAGCAAGCAAACACACACATGCTCTGAAGCAGACAATAACAGTGCGATGCCAAGGGCTGGAGCACCCCATCACTTTTAGGGGCTAGGAACACAGGAAGCTAGTCTAGACTGAACCAACTTTGGGTCTAACCAGCCCTATATTATGAATACTGACTGGCAGCAGCTCTGCAAGCTTTCAGGGCTTCCTAGCCCTCTCTGATGATGCTGGGGCTTGAACTGGGCACCTTGTGCATGTAAAGCAGGTGCTCTGCCGCTGGCTAAATCCTTCCCAAGGTGTGTTGTTACAAAGTCAGTGTTTGTGCTCACCATTGTAGTTTGCTGCCTGTAGCAAAGAGTGGACTTGGTGTTTCTGGCAGTACTGTGTGAGGACACTGACACCTGTGAGCGAACCTTGTTCACAAGCAATATGCAGTGGTGTGTTTCCCCGGAAATCTCGTATCTCTGCATCACATCCGGCTTTCAGAAGCATCTCAGCAATTTCTGGTTGGTCTGTGATCACTGCCAAGTGAAGTGGAGTCTGTAAATGGAAAGTGAGAAAGTATTTTTAGTATGCTTCAAAGAGAAGCAAAATAGCATTAGATAAATCTGAGTGCACAGCACAGCAATCAACTTGAAGATCTTGTGACTGAGTACACTTTGCCATGAGCAAATGGATCAGAAGTTATAGTGTTCCCATGTTAGGATGCCAAGCACAGTGTTCAGTTAGTCTTGGGAGTGCAGTCCTATGCAGGTTTAGGCAAAAGGACTACAATTCCCAGTATGGCTGCTGGGGGTGCTGGGAATAGGCCTTCTTTTAAGCCTGTATAAGATTGTGCTCTTAGTGGTATTTTGGAAATACCCTCTGAGTCTCCTCTTGTGTATAGCCTAGTTTTGTCTGACAAAGTTATGCTAAACCAAAATATTTTTTTTAGAAGTCAGCCAAGGTTGCTGGTAGATAGGACCGATCTCTAACAAGACACTAATTTTGTGGCACTCTGATTGGCATCACTATGCCAAGGGGCAATACTGTGCAGGGAGCCACTTATACTCTCTTGTAATTTATTCCTGTACTTATTATTACATAGATTTAAAAGTTTATTTTAGAAAGTTTCTGTGTTTTCCTTTGGCACCATGTTTCAATGTCTCCAGGTTCCGTTTGTGGGGGTGAGGATGGGGAGGGTATGCAGGGGCAAAAAAAGATAACTAATTACCTGGCTGAGGTTATTCTGGAAATTCAAGAAGGCTGTGTCATGCCCTTCTTGGCGAATGATTTCCAAACTCAAGAGTTTTTCTTCGTGTATTATGGCCAGATGGAGAAATCTGCAACAGGAAAGCAGTGGGAAAAACCCGGTGATGAGCAAAAAATCCCAAAAGCCCTGAGATCAGCTTTCTCGCTCCTCGCCCCGTGGGCAACGTGCCCTCTGGAGTCATGGAGGAAGAACATCAGTATCAGCAGGAGAGGCGATTTCGAAAGCCTGGGTTTTTCAAAGCCGCGTGCTGTTACCGCCGGGTGTTTTCCGCGGTGCTGCGCAGAGCTGAATGTTCCGGGCACCGCGCCAGGGGCTTTCCAGCGCACTTCCCCCTCCCTCCCTCGCGCCCCGCCCCGCCGGCGCCGCGCTCAAGCCCCGCCCAGTCGCGGCAGAGCCAAGGGAGGGCGGGGGCTGGAGGGCGGGCCGGCGGGCCGGGGAAAACTCAGGCACAAAAATTCCCCGTACTTTTATGTAGTTTGTCGAAAAGGACCGACATCAAACATGTCCCTCCCTCCATTCCTGCAGAACGAGAGCAGAGAGCCTCGAGGCTACTGCATCGCACCAACGCGGCTATTTAGGGAACCTGGTGCAGGATTTTTAAGCACACGCTGGAAAGCCTGCAGCAGCCTTCCTCAAGCTGGGCCCTCCAGATGTGTCAGAGTGCAATTTCCATCGCCCCACCCTGACCTTTAACCCCCCCTTTAAAATGCATGACTCTCCTTTTACGATTCCTTTATGCAAGTCCAATGCAGCCGACGCAATTCAGTTAATATTAAATGTTTAAAACTCTTTCAAATACAAACGTAATGTTTCTTTTTTTCATCAGTTCAGTTTATCATAGACTGTGTGCAAAAATGCACACAGCTTAGGAATCCCGAGGAGCAGCCGTCCTTATCACAAGCACAACCCGGTCCGAAGCACGTATGCTTGGCAATGTGCCCCCTTCCCTTCAGTTGGATTTAATTTCCAGCAAACATAGTAGGAGGACGGACCGCTTTGCCTTACAGATAGGACGGAGACATCCGTGGTATTCACTTCCAAGGAAACGATGGCATTCTCTATAGGACTAGTAACTTTAGAAAGTGAGCAGTTCCAACTCAACCCCCCCCCCCCACCGCCACAAAAGAAGAAAGGAGGGGGAAAATGCCCTCTGCAAAGTCCTGCCGACTTACGTGTCTCCATCTTCAGTCACTTGCTGTTTCCAAGCCTGGCCCGGCTGGCTGGCGCCACTGTGGGTTCCCACGGAAGCTTCCGTGGGATGGAGACGAATATCTTCCAGCTCCTTGACCAGGTTTTCGTACTCCTCGTCCTTCATGGAGTCCAGGCCACTGTCGTGGCGATCGTCCTGGACCAGGCTGAGCTGCCTGTCCTTCTTCAGCGCGTCCCTGGGGTGGGCCTGCTGCTCCATCGTGAAATCCATCGTATAATCCAGGGTGCTGGGGCTAAGCATAGCCTGGCCGAGGGCGCGCTTCTGACAGCGAGCGACAGGCAGATAGATCCCAAGGGAAAGCAGCGCGTCGCTCGACTTGCTCTGAGCTGCGTAGCCGTGTGAACTGCGGGCGAGCCGCGGCGGCGCTCTAGCCTATAGAGCCCCGACCGAGGGGATTTCTACGGGGGGCGGAGCTTGATGGGCTGGGAATTTCCCAGCCAAGTCAAACAGCGAGGCGCTGAACTAGTCTGGTCCTGTTTGGGCGCCGCCAGCGGAGCAAAGGCTGTGGCTGAGGAATTCCCTCTGCAAGTCACTCGCTGGAAACTTTTGGCTTTTTCTGTGAGGGAAAGTACTTTTTGCAGCTCTGAGTAAGGCGGCTCCCCCTTTCCCTGCCACTTGTTCAGGCCCCTCTTCGCCTTCCCCTTTGGTGGTGCAGGTGGCGGAGGTCGGGCGTGAGCAAAGTTCACCATTCCTCTTGGGATTTCCCTTCACTTCTTGATTCTCCCCGCGGTTTTGGTTTTAACTAAAATGCCCTGGTATCTTGGTAAAGATTATCGGGCCTCCTTTCCAGGCGGGCGGTGGGAAAGGCATCAAGTGCGGGGCAGGCTGGCCTTGCATAAGGACGGTCCCATCTTAACAGTTCAGACTAGGTGACAGTCATAAAAAAGAGTGCAGCTCTTTCCTGGGCTTGCTTCAGCAGATATATAGATTTAATCGCTATTTATTACATTCACCATGAAAGTACAACTAAAAGCAAGCGGCTCCCAGCCCCTGGGATTTTACCTTTGGATCCATCTTTTGCTTTCTGACCTGGGCATAGTGGTAGGGATTTACCCGTGGTTTTTAAAGCATTTTCTGGGAAGCGTCCAACCTAGCGCGGTCTGAATGTTGGAACACAGCAGCAAGAAACTAGCAAAATCTTGAACTTTCTGCCTTTTCAGATCACAGTAATGAGGAAAAAATAAGGATTTCTCCAGTTCCCGGCCCAGATCCATCCATCTCAGTTGCATGCTCCAGCCTTAACCCGCCGGGAAAGCTGCTACGGAAAGTTTATTTGCTAGGACGTAAGATCGGTCTGCAAGAAGCTTTAAGAAAAGAAGCCTGTCCGACTGGTCGCTTGAGGCCCGAGAGTATTAAAGCAGTCTATAGTCAAATGTCTGCATGCCACCTAGTGGGCTTTTTACAACATTAATAATCCTAATGCTTTTTCCGCAAAAGACCAAACTTGGGTTTTCCTTTCATAAGTTTGTAAAACAAATACAAATTTTACATGAGCAGAAACAGTCATTAGATTTTTTTGCAAAGTTTCCTATATGCCACAGAAACCATAAAAGAGGCCCAAAGGCATTTACATCTCAAGTTCAGAAAGTCTAAGAATTGATTCCAGTGTTAGCCCTGCTTAAAGTAGATCCACAGAAATTAATTGGACTTCAGTTAGATTAACATTAGAAACAACATTTGGGTGTGTGTGGCACCACCACTGATAGCACTTCACTTACACTTGCTGTTATTTGCAACCAGGTAACTCAGTCCAACCCCCTCATTTGCAAATACCTGTTTTTTCTAAGTTTATAGTTTGTTGCTTCAGTGCTTTAGCTATTTTGAGCATGTCATCTTGAGCAATTTTATGGGAAAGTTGACTGATAAGCCCTACATAAAATGAAATAATTAAACATAGCCTTTCTGTTATGGGTGTATGGAGGATACCGTTGAGGCTGAGAGAGAGTGTGAGTTTCTGCAGCCACCCAGCAACTGCATAGTTAAGTTGCTTATGGCTCATATTCTTAACCATGCTACCTTGCAAGGCACTTGCTGCAAATGATTGCAGGCTAGAATTATCTGCACGTTCTGAAAAGTATATTAGGTAGAAAAGCCACATACAATCCCTTCAAGACCTTATGTTTTGTCAGGCAAGATGTAGCTCAATACATAAAATACAATGAATGAAGTACAAAAACATCACATCTTTTTTGTTTTGTTCTGAGAAGTTTTTGAACTGAAAAGGCTTTGGGGCCTATTTTCTGCCTGCAGTACCTGAAAAGCAAGAGCATAGAATGTTAATAATAATGTTGCAAGAGCCTGTAGTCCCTTCTCTAGAGCGGAAGTTGGAGGGGTCATCTAGTCCAACCCCATTCTCCATACAGAATCTGCAATGAAGGGTGTAGCTACAACATCCCTGACAGTTGGCTGTCCAGTCTCTTTTTACATATTCTAGTAAAGGAAAGTTACTTTCTAAAGCAATCTGTTTCACCATTGAAAATTTCTTATCTTTAGTAAGTGTCCCAAAATGTAGAGGGGTGCCCAAGAACATGGCTAAGGAACTTTTTTTTTTAACCTCAAAGCCAATTCTGTTCTACAGGTTTGCATTTCAGTGGGTGGCTGTAGAAACTCATACAATCTCTCAGCCTCAGTAGTGTCTCCCACCCACCCATAACAGAGGGGGCTATGTTTAATTAATTCATTTTATGTAGGGCTCATTAGTCACCCTTCCCATAAAATTGCTTAAGGCGACATGCACAAAATAGTTATAGGACTGAAGCAACAAACTATAAACTTAGAAAAAACAGTGCATGTGTTTCTGTGTGTGTGTGTGGTGGTGGTGGTGTGACGACAACAAAAACACCAGCGTATTTTAGCTTATAGCTCTTCCTTCCTAAGCCTTGGGAGAGGCATTTCGACCTTGGAGAATGGAGGAAAATCTCACAAAAGTCAGGAAACCACCAAACTGTCAGTGGTCAGAGAAAAGGGAATGTGACTAAGCAAAGCGGGCATGGTCTTCTGGGAAACCCCAGTGAGTTAGACTGGGATAAAAGTACTGGATTTGCCCCCATCCCAAGGTTCTGTTCCCCTGTTGTAAAAGATGTTCATATGATGTCTGTTGAACAAGCTTGAACCTGGGTATTTTTCAAAAGCTAATGCTGGGACTCCTATTGGTTTTTCCCAGATTTTAAGCTACTTTCATACTTTTTAAAAAACACACAGGATACTGCTAGCTTGGCATTGTATAAGGATGCCTTCTATTTTAAATTAAAAGTTGGAGAATGCATATTTATTAGATCAGTGAGATGTAAAGCCAGGGCTGAAGATGGAATTTCAGCGGGTGTGGCTGGCATGACAAGTGACCCTTCTGGAATGTACACAGCTATTGAAAGCAAAGGAACCCTGCCAAGCTTTGCATCCTGTTGCAGGTTAAGTGATCCTGTTACAAAGTGTTCCTGTTACATGATAAGGAAACCACCACATGCTTCAGCTGTGCAGAGGGTTGAATCACTGTGCAGGTGGAACAGGAGAGAAACACCTTGTGCCTCACTGGGAACCATTGTCAGGTAATGATACCAATCTGGTGGTTCCAGTTTAGCCAAAGGCTTTGCGTGCAACATGCTTTGTTGTGTCTCGCTCTGAACAGCATCCAAGAGTTAAAGAAGGCCAGTGAACCTGGAAAAAAGATAAGAAAATGTTGCCCAGAGCCAAAATGTCAGTCCTGACACAGCTTCCATGTTTGACCTACAGAATGGCTTTGTGCCTGAAACCATGTAAAATCTGGACTATTTTCTGTAGAAATGTTTCATACGGTTTGATCTTGATTTATTTTGAAAACTTATTAACTTTGCAGCAGTTCTCCTCCGCCACCTCCACTTTAACATTTTAAAGGGAAAACCAGGCATAAGCTAGAGTTTGTCATTTCCTGGGGAAAAACTCTGCATTAATGTGTGTGCAAATTATAAAATTCTGGGCATAACTCAACCAGTTTATTTATTTATGTAAGATTTCTATCCCACCCGCAAAATTTCTTTCAGTGGGGAAGTTAAACATTTGCTTGAATCTTTTCCTTGGAAATTTGTAGAATAGTTTAAATTGGTTTTTATATATATTAAATAGCTTAAAGTATGTCCAACCAGGAGGGAGAATACACATTGAATCTTCTTTGGCTTCAGATTTGTAGCTAATCAGTCATTATACTTTTTGGGCTGTGGACAATCACAATACTGACTCTTCTGCACAAGGCATTTGGCACAGTTGTAAATTTTGCAATCAACATTATCTTGTACCCAAAAGACTCAAATTCTGTGAAGAACAAATTGTGCTAATTTAGCAGCTAGGCAAACATGTACCTGTGTGTACATATGTCTTGGTTGGTTGGAAGCATCATTGCCATAGCAGGCTCGTTTTGTCCCTGTACTCCATTCTGTTTGCAGGGGCATCAGTGAATATTGAGAGAAAGGTATCCTAACACTTGAATTCTCCAAGCCATGTTGCTCTGCAATATGCTTAGCCAGGCTTTCCTACTTTCAGCTCGTGGGCTTAATCTGGCTTGCAGAGTTTTCCCTTCCAGCTTGCAGAGCTCTTTGCATTCCTTCAGGATCAGGGCCTGGGCTTGACCTCTGATGTCACCTGTCCAATAAAGAGCCGGATGTGTGTATGTGTGTGGGAGGGGTTATTTGCCCCATACCCCACAGGATTTTCCCATTCCTGCCATAATGTAATCAAGCCAACATGCTGGCACTTAACTAAAGGCCATGGGCATTCTTGTTGCTTTCCCACATACTGGTTGGTAGTCCTGGCTTCTCTGTCCTTTTGTTTCCCAGGTTGTGGGGGGGACACATCATTTTCACTAGATACCCTGGCATTTTGTCTTTGTAACTGCTTTAGGCAAACTGTGTGCTTGGTAAGCGTTTGAAAACAGCTCTGCTGTCTCTGGAAGATTTGTGAAACTGTGTGTATGTACATGCCCACCAGATACCCAGCTATGGCCTAAGGGCATCGGATCTGCCCATCGCAGGATTTAAATTCCTGTGATGGATTCTCTCCCACTATCTCACAGCACAGGATGGTTCACAAGCAACTCTCTTCCCCTTCCTCCCTCAGCCTTCAGTTCGTTTCCTCTCCCCTCCTACTTGTGAGAGCTTCCCAGCTCTTGCATATATTTGTTTATGAGATGCATATTCTGCATCTTTTCTTTTAAAGAACTCAAAGGGATTACACCATTCTCCTCTTCCAACTCTCTCCATCTTATCCCTGCAACAAGAACTCTGTGAAATAAGCTGGGCTGAGAGTCTGTGACTGGCCCAAAGTCACTCAGTTGGCTCCATGGCTGAGCGGGGACTAGAACCCAGATCGCCTGAGTCCCAGTCCCATGCTCTTTACCATGACACCTGTACCACACTGGCTCTTATAATAAAACTGATACTGCTTTTGCCTTAGAAAGACAAACCAGTAGGTCCCAGATCAAATCAAGCTAGAACTTTCCTGCAAGCAAAACTGACAAAGCTGAAAAAATGTAATACTTTGGGCAAATCATAAGGAGGCGAGACTCCCTGGAGAAGACAAAAATGCTAGGAAAAGTTGAAGGCTGAAGAAGACTAAATATGAGATGGATTGATTTGATAAAGGAAGCCCTGCCCTTGAATTTGTAAGAACTGAGAAGGGCTGTCAAGGACAAGACATTTGGGAGGGCATTCATTCATTCACAGGGTCACCATAAATTGGAGATGTTGACGGCACATAACAACAAACCACAATATGCTTTTGCCTTCCCTCTAAAAACTAGTCTTTTCTGGCTGGAGTACTGAATTCTTGGCTCTATTTTCTTCCTCCCTAAAAACTTTCTAGTGAAGCTCCACTCTCTAGACCAGGGGTCCTCAACCTTTTTCACCGGGGGGCCAGGTGAAAGGTGCCGGTACTGGGCGCGGGCTGGAAAGGTGGTGTCGGCGGTGCACATGGGCTGGCGGGGGGGGGGGGGGGGGGGGGGGGGGGGAGCGCTGGGGGGGGGGGGGGGGGGGGGGGGGGGGCGGTGGGGGGGGG